>NC_056726.1:1287141253-1287476253 GCF_019279795.1 Protopterus annectens | reverse complement strand
CATTCTATGGGCATGTGGCCTGTGGAGAGGCTGAGGTTGAAAAGCGTGTTTAGATGGGGGGTTAGTTCGTTCTGTAGTTCATGTAAGACACAGCCTGGGACACCATCTGGCCCCATTGACACTGTTTTTTTTGCTTTTGAAAGGGTTGTTTTCACCTTTACGTCTGTGATTTCTGGGACACTACACTTTTCCGGTATTGTTGTGGGCCCTTTTGGGGGTGAGAGGGGGGTAAAGTTTGCACTGAATCTATCTGCCAGGATGTTGGCAATATCAGTAGGTTCAGTATATTTTGTGCTATTTTGCACTAGCTCAGTGCATATCTGCAAATTGCCACTTAGAATTTTAACATAGCTAAAGAAGGCTTTGAGTTATCTTTTGATTCCCTGGCTATTTTTCTTTCGAAGTTAGCCTTGGATGGTTTTATGAGGGACCTTTGTTTCTTACTGATACTGATCAGGGATGTCTTTCCTTCTTGGGATTTGCTTTTTTTCTGAACTAGTTTCCTCCTTCTGTTGTATAGCCTGTTTATGGCAGGGATCCACCAGACTGTTTTCCTTCTCTTAGAGGAGTGAGTCTTGGTTTTGCTAGGGATGGCATAATCCATGCATTCTTGTAGGTGCTCATAGAGTGCATTTGTAAAGGTTTCTGCATCTTGGCAGCATTATTCTTTAGCATGGTTTCCTTAGTGGGGGATGGTGGTGGAGTGCGGGCATCCAGAGTGATTAGTTTATGGTCTGATCTAACCAGTGGCGGGTTGACCTCCGGTGTGGTATACTTGTCGCCCATGTTGGTGATGACCAGGTCCAATATGTTTTCACCTCTGGTAGGAGAGTTTACCAGCTGACCAGGGCATTTGAGTTGATGAATTCCAGGAAGCTCTGGGCCTGGGAGTTTATACTCGAGTAGTTTTCCCAGTTAATGGTAGGGCAATTGAAATCACCCAATATCAGGGTGTTTGGTAGGACCTTCATGTTTTCCAGTGTGTCCAGAAAGGCAGAGTGGTGGTCCTGGGTCATACAGGGTGATCTGTAGCAGGCCACAATTTGCATTGCAGATTTGCCTGATGTTAGTTGCAGATGGATGATCTCAGAGATATCATGCTGCGCTACTAACCTGGAGGTGTAGGTATCCTTGATGAATATGGATACACCCCATCCTTTTGTGTTTCGGTCCGTGTTCTGTGGCCAAAATGTGCGGTATGAGTTGTAGCCCGGTAGTGCTGGAGTGCTCTCTGGACCCTTCAACTAGGTTTCAGTTACTGCACGGATGTCGATGTTCTCCATACTGAGTAGTGCTTCGAGCATGTGCATTTTGAGATTTAAACTCCTGGCATTGAATAGCATCATTCTCATTTATTTGTTAATTGTGCCATTTACGGAGGTGGGTTTGGCTTTTGAGCCTTGCCTAAAAAATGCACTATGGGGGCAGCAAGAGCCTTGGCCAGTATTCGAAAGCCTAGGGGTGACAGGTGTAAGCCGTCTCTTGTGAAGCAACGCGGCTTGTCAAGCATGTCGTCCCAGGCTGACAGACACTGGATCCCCTTTGAATTACACCAGAAGCTTAGCCAATTGCTGAAATTGATCATTTTTTTCTTTATACTGAGGTATCATTCTTGGTGAGGGCAGGATGCTACTCAGGGTCAGGCTCATACCCGCCTGGGCTATATGATCAGAGAGTTCTTCTAGGTCTCTTTTCATGTAGTCCAGGGAGGTATGTCTCAGGTAATTCACACCAACATGAACAATGACAGAGTCATATTTGTACTTGTTCTGGAGTGACCTGAGTGCTTGTGTTATGTGGCGGATTCTGGCTCCCGACAGGCAGCTAACAGTAACCTTCACCTTGCATAGTGAGTTGGACATCAGTGTGCCTGACTATAGAGTCACCTATTACTAGTGTGTTAGGTATATTATTTTGCCTTAAGGGCTGTGATTGTGCGGCACACTGATTTTGTGTTTTATATGTTGTCTGGTTTGTGATGGGAGGTGAAGGTTGTTTGGGTGTCTGCATTGGAGGTCTCTGATGCTTTTGCAGGTTTTTATTTAGAACCTCCATGTATGATTTTGTGTATTTATGCATATTTTTTGCCAGTGCTGGTTTAGTATGCCTATGTGTGGCTAGAGGTGTGGTGCAAGTGTTGACCTTCTCCTCTTGATTGTCTGTTCCAGTCTTGGGTGGAGAGAGCTTAGCCTCCAGTTTGGCTGTATAATTGCATCTCTTACATGTTAGTGTTTTGTGGTAGGAGGTTGTCTGTGTACATGAGGCAGTTGTAACATTGCCTCAGGATACCCAGATTCACCAGCTGGACTGGAGAGTACACCTGAAATTGCCCTTTGATCATGCCTGAATAGTAGGGTGAGCTGCTTAGTTACTTCTTTGGTGAGGGGTGAATAAAGAGCCTTGCCCCTGCTGGGCAATCAAGTGTCAGGGTATATTAGTGCTTGCTATTAGGTCTGAGCAAGTGCTGGGCTGTAGGATGCTTTTTGAGTGCTTAGGTTGATAGTTAGACTAGTTTCAAGGGAAAAACTGAAGAGGAGACTTAGTGGAGCCGGGAATAATTTAACCCTTGCTAACCGGTGCTGCCCGGTGTGCAAAACCACTCAAACACAGTTTTTAAAGCAGGGAAATTAAAGAGATAGAAATTAGCCCAAAATGGCCAATAAACTACTAACTTCTAGGCTGGAACCACTCCTCCAGGGATAGATAGGTTGCTCAAAGCTCCCCTCTCTCACAGGCGAACAGAGAAACTTCCTTCTATCCAAGTAAGGTATGGGCAAACACAGAAACTTGTAACACAGCCCTGAATTCAGCACTAGCCTGAAAACCTGGACTATACTAGCTTAGAAAGGCCGGAAACAAGGAATTTTTTTTTGTTTGTTTGTTTTTTGAAAAGATAAGGCAAAAACAGTAAGAAATACAATTAAAACAGCTTTAAACGACTACAAATGATCAGAAAAGGCTATTGCACGTTAGTGTGTAGTCTACAACAGTTAAACAAATTATTTAAACAAAAACAACTTTTTAAAAGTGCAGGCAGTCAAATAAGTACAATATGTGAAAAAAACAAGCTTTTAAATCACAATAAATGCTGGAAAATCTGCATTTAGGTGGAAAACAATTAAATACAGCAAGAAAATACAGAAAACTGATACTTAATCATTCCAAAGTCTCTCTTCTAATTAGAAGGCTTGTATCAGTTTAAGGCTTTCTAGTGCTTCCCAGTAGGTTAGTTACAGGAAAGATGGGAAACAAGTGCAGATGTGGTCTTTTAAACCAGAAAGTTGAAAGAGATGGACAAACTGCCCAAATGGTCAATAAACTACAATTTCTGGGCCAAGAACCACTCCTCTTGAGGTAGACAGGCTACCTAGTGCTTACCACTCCTACTGATAAGCTAGAAGGCTTTCCTCCAACACAGAAAGGCTTGCGAGGCTCAGAAGCTTACCAACAGTCCTAGATACAGCAACTCTGTATCTAGACTAGGCTAGTTACAGGAAAGGTGGGAAACAAGCGCAAGTGCAGCTTTTAAACCAGAAAGTTGAAAGAGATGGAAAAAGACTGCCCAAACGGCCAGTAGCTACAATTTCTGGGCCAGGAACCACTCCTCTTGTGGTAGATAGACTACCTAATGCTTACCACTCCCACTAATAAGCTAGAAGGCTTCCCTCCAACACAGAAAGGCTTGGAGGGCTTCGAAGCTTACAAAGAGTTCTGGATACAGCAACTCTGTACCTGGACTAGACTAGTTACAGGAAAGGTGGGGAACAAGTGCAAATGCAGACTTTTAAGCCAGCAAGTTGAAAGAGATGGAAAACTGCCCAAGCGGCCAATAAACTACAATTTCTGGGCCAACCATCTGGGTTATAGATGAACATCACCTCATATGTACAACAGGGATGGGCCATGGCTTCATCCAATGAAAAGGGTGCAAAGGGCAAAGTTCTGGTTTTACATATTTCAGCTGTGACATCAAAGTACAGGCAAGCCAGCAAATGTACAAACAGCCCATAGCAACAACAGTACATAAAGACAAAGATCATAAGAGATTCTCTAATGTTAAAGACAGATCAGTTATGCAGATAAGACATCCTTTCATGCATCTTAGTGTAACTTGTGAAGCCTGATTACTAACAAAGACCGTGGCTCTCAGTACAGGAATGGGCAAGCTGAGCTAACAAATATCATGCTGAGCAGCAGAATTCATTATGCAGACACCATGACTCTCAGTGTAACTTCAATTAACTGTTCAGCCACAAAAGATGAAGAAGGTGTGAAGCATACGCATGGGAACTGTAAAAAAGACAATAGCTTAGCATATTCATAGGAATCCGAACAATAACATCAGATGAGGCATGAGAAGTACCACAGGAAATTCCACGGGAATAATTTAACCCTTGCTAACCGGTGCTGCCCGGTGTGCAAAACCACTCAAACACAGTTTTTAAAGCAGGGAAATTAAAGAGATAGAAATTAGCCCAAAATGGCCAATAAACTACTAACTTCTAGGGTGGAACCACTCCTCCAGGGATAGATAGGTTGCTCAAAGCTCCCCTCTCTCACAGGCGAACACAGAAACTTCCTTCTATCCAAGTAAGGTATGGGCAAACACAGAAACTTGTAACACAGCCCTGAATTCAGCACTAGCCTGAAAACCTGGACTATACTAGCTTAGAAAGGCCGGAAACAAGGAATTTTTTTTTTGTTTGTTTGTTTTTTGAAAAGATAAGGCAAAAACAGTAAGAAATACAATTAAAACAGCTTTAAACGACTACAAATGATCCGAAAAGTCTATTGCACGTTAATGTGTAGTCTACAACAGTTAAACAAATTATTTAAACAAAAACAACTTTTTAAAAGTGCAGGCAGTCAAATAAGTACAATATGTGAAAAAAACAAGCTTTTAAATCACAATAAATGCTGGAAAATCTGCATTTAGGTGGAAAACAATTAAGTACAGCAAGAAAATACAGAAAACTGATACTTAATCATTCCAAAGTCTCTCTTCAAATTAGAAGGCTTGTATCAGTTTAAGGCTTTCTAGTGCTTCCCAGTAGGTTAGTTACAGGAAAGATGGGAAACAAGTGCAGATGTGGTCTTTTAAACCAGAAAGTTGAAAGAGATGGACAAACTGCCCAAATGGTCAATAAACTACATTTTCTGGGCCAAGAACCACTCCTCTTGAGGTAGACAGGCTACCTAGTGCTTACCACTCCTACTGATAAGCTAGAAGGCTTTCCTCCAACACAGAAAGGCTTGCGGGGCTCAGAAGCTTACCAACAGTCCTAGATACAGCAACTCTGTATCTAGACTAGGCTAGTTACAGGAAAGGTGGGAAACAAGCGCAAGTGCAGCTTTTAAACCAGAAAGTTGAAAGAGATGGAAAAAAACTGCCCAAACGGCCAGTAGCTACAATTTCTGGTCCAGGAACCACTCCTCTTGTGGTAGATAGACTACCTAATGCTTACCACTCCCACTGATAAGCTAGAAGGCTTCCCTCCAACACAGAAAGGCTTGGAGGGCTTCGAAGCTTACAAAGAGTTCTGGATACAGCAACTCTGTACCTGGACTAGACTAGTTACAGGAAAGGTGGGGAACAAGTGCAAATGCAGACTTTTAAGCCAGCAAGTTGAAAGAGATGGAAAACTGCCCAAGCGGCCAATAAACTACAATTTCTGGGCCAACCATCTGGGTTATAGATGAACATCACCTCATATGTACAACAGGGATGGGCCATGGCTTCATCCAATGAAAAGGGTGCAAAGGGCAAAGTTCTGGTTTTACATATTTCAGCTGTGACATCAAGGTACAGGCAAGCCAGCAAATGTACAAACAGCCCATAGCAACAACAGTACATAAAGACAAAGATCATAAGAGATTCTCTAATGTTAAAGACAGATCAGTTATGCAGATAAGACATCCTTTCATGCATCTTAGTGTAACTTGTGAAGCCTGATTACTAACAAAGACCGTGGCTCTCAGTACAGGAATGGGCAAGCTGAGCTAACAAGTATCATGCTGAGCAGCAGAATTCATTATGCAGACACCATGACTCTCAGTGTAACTTCAATTAACTGTTCAGCCACAAAAGATGAAGAAGGTGTGAAGCATATGCATGGGAACTGTAAATCAGACAATAGCTTAGCATATTCATAGGAATCCGAACAATAACATCAGATGAGGCATGAGAAGTACCACAGGAAATTCCACGGGAATAATTTAACCCTTGCTAACCGGTGCTGCCCGGTGTGCAAAACCACTCAAACACAGTTTTTAAAGCAGGGAAATTAAAGAGATAGAAATTAGCCCAAAATGGCCAATAAACTACTAACTTCTAGGCTGGAACCACTCCTCCAGGGATAGATAGATTGCTCAAAGCTCCCCTCTCTCACAGGCGAACAGAGAAACTTCCTTCTATCCAAGTAAGGTATGGGCAAACACAGAAACTTGTAACACAGCCCTGAATTCAGCACTAGCCTGAAAACCTGGACTATACTAGCTTAGAAAGGCCGGAAACAAGGAATTTTTTTTTGTTTGTTTTTTGAAAAGATAAGGCAAAAACAGTAAGAAATACAATTAAAACAGCTTTAAATGACTACAAATGATCAGAAAAGGCTATTGGACGTTAGTGTGTAGTCTACAACAGTTAAACAAATTATTTAAACAAAAACAACTTTTTAAAAGTGCAGGCAGTCAAATAAGTACAATATGTGAAAAAAACAAGCTTTTAAATCACAATAAATGCTGGAAAATCTGCATTTAGGTGGAAAACAATTAAGTACAGCAAGAAAATACAGAAAACTGATACTTAATCATTCCAAAGTCTCTCTTCTAATTAGAAGGCTTGTATCAGTTTAAGGCTTTCTAGTGCTTCCCAGTAGGTTAGTTACAGGAAAGATGGGAAACAAGTGCAGATGTGGTCTTTTAAACCAGAAAGTTGAAAGAGATGGACAAACTGCCCAAATGGTCAATAAACTACAATTTCTGGGCCAAGAACCACTCCTCTTGAGGTAGACAGGCTACCTAGTGCTTACCACTCCTACTGATAAGCTAGAAGGCTTTCCTCCAACACAGAAAGGCTTGCGGGGCTCAGAAGCTTACCAACAGTCCTAGATACAGCAACTCTGTATCTAGACTAGGCTAGTTACAGGAAAGGTGGGAAACAAGCGCAAGTGCAGCTTTTAAACCAGAAAGTTGAAAGAGATGGAAAAAACCTGCCCAAACGGCCAGTAGCTACAATTTCTGGTCCAGGAACCACTCCTCTTGTGGTAGATAGACTACCTAATGCTTACCACTCCCACTGATAAGCTAGAAGGCTTCCCTCCAACACAGAAAGGCTTGGAGGGCTTCGAAGCTTACAAAGAGTTCTGGATACAGCAACTCTGTACCTGGACTAGACTAGTTACAGGAAAGGTGGGGAACAAGTGCAAATGCAGACTTTTAAGCCAGCAAGTTGAAAGAGATGGAAAACTGCCCAAGCGGCCAATAAACTACAATTTCTGGGCCAACCATCTGGGTTATAGATGAACATCACCTCATATGTACAACAGGGATGGGCCATGGCTTCATCCAAAGAAAAGGGTGCAAAGGGCAAAGTTCTGGTTTTACATATTTCAGCTGTGACATCAAAGTAGAGGCAAGCCAGCAAATGTACAAACAGCCCATAGCAGCAACAGTACATAAAGACAAAGATCATAAGAGATTCTCTAATGTTAACGACAGATCAGTTATGCAGATAAGACATCCTTTCATGCATCTTAGTTTATCTTGTGAAGCCTAATTACTAACAAAGACCGTGGCTCTCAGTACAGGAATGGGCAAGCTGAGCTAACAAGTATCATGCTGAGCAGCAGAATTCATTATGCAGACACCATGACTCTCAGTGTAACTTCAATTAACTGTTCAGCCACAAAAGATGAAGAAGGTGTGAAGCATACGCATGGGAACTGTAAATCAGACAATAGCTTAGCATATTCATAGGAATCCGAACAATAAAATCAGATGAGGCATGAGAAGTACCACAGGAAATTCCACGGGAATAATTTAACCCTTGCTAACCGGTGCTGCCCGGTGTGCAAAACCACTCAAACACAGTTTTTAAAGCAATGAAATTAAAGAGATAGAAATTAGCCCAAAATGGCCAATAAACTACTAACTTCTAGGCTGGAACCACTCCTCAAGGGATAGATAGGTTGCTCAAAGCTCCCCTCTCTCACAGGCGAACAGAGAAACTTCCTTCTATCCAAGTAAGGTATGGGCAAACACAGAAACTTGTAACACAGCCCTGAATTCAGCACTAGCCTGAAAACCTGGACTATACTAGCTTAGAAAGGCCGGAAACAAGGAATTTTTTTTTGTTTGTTTGTTTTTTGAAAAGATAAGGCAAAAACAGTAAGAAATACAATTAAAACAGCTTTAAACGACTACAAATGATCAGAAAAGGCTATTGCACGTTAGTGTGTAGTCTACAACAGTTAAACAAATTATTTAAACAAAATAACTTTTTAAAAGTGCAGGCAGTCAAATAAGTACAATATGTGAAAAAAACAAGCTTTTAAATCACAATAAATGCTGGAAAATCTGCATTTAGGTGGAAAACAATTAAGTACAGCAAGAAAATACAGAAAACTGATACTTAATCATTCCAAAGTCTCTCTTCTAATTAGAAGGCTTGTATCAGTTTAAGGCTTTCTAGTGCTTCCCAGTAGGTTAGTTACAGGAAAGATGGGAAACAAGTGCAGATGTGGTCTTTTAAACCAGAAAGTTGAAAGAGATGGACAAACTGCCCAAATGGTCAATAAACTACAATTTCTGGGCCAAGAACCACTCCTCTTGAGGTAGACAGGCTACCTAGTGCTTACCACTCCTACTGATAAGCTAGAAGGCTTTCCTCCAACACAGAAAGGCTTGCGGGGCTCAGAAGCTTACCAACAGTCCTAGATACAGCAACTCTGTATCTAGACTAGGCTAGTTACAGGAAAGGTGGGAAACAAGCGCAAGTGCAGCTTTTAAACCAGAAAGTTGAAAGAGATGGAAAAAGACTGCCCAAACGGCCAGTAGCTACAATTTCTGGTCCAGGAACCACTCCTCTTGTGGTAGATAGACTACCTAATGCTTACCACTCCCACTGATAAGCTAGAAGGCTTCCCTCCAACACAGAAAGGCTTGGAGGGCTTAGAAGCTTACAAAGAGTTCTGGATACAGCAACTCTGTACCTGGACTAGACTAGTTACAGGAAAGGTGGGGAACAAGTGCAAATGCAGACTTTTAAGCCAGCAAGTTGAAAGAGATGGAAAACTGCCCAAGCGGCCAATAAACTACAATTTCTGGGCCAACCATCTGGGTTATAGATGAACATCACCTCATATGTACAACAGGGATGGGCCATGGCTTCATCCAAAGAAAAGGGTGCAAAGGGCAAAGTTCTGGTTTTACATATTTCAGCTGTGACATCAAAGTACAGGCAAGCCAGCAAATGTACAAACAGCCCATAGCAACAACAGTACATAAAGACAAAGATCATAAGAGATTCTCTAATGTTAAAGACAGATCAGTTATGCAGATAAGACATCCTTTCATGCATCTTAGTGTAACTTGTGAAGCCTGATTACTAACAAAGACCGTGGCTCTCAGTACAGGAATGGGCAAGCTGAGCTAACAAGTATCATGCTGAGCAGCAGAATTCATTATGCAGACACCATGACTCTCAGTGTAACTTCAATTAACTGTTCAGCCACAAAAGATGAAGAAGGTGTGAAGCATGCGAATGGGAACTGTAAATCAGACAATAGCTTAGCATATTCATAGGAATCCGAACAATAACATCAGATGAGGCATGAGAAGTACCACAGGAAATTCCACGGGAATAATTTAACCCTTGCTAACCGGTGCTGCCCGGTGTGCAAAACCACTCAAACACAGTTTTTAAAGCAATGAAATTAAAGAGATAGAAATTAGCCCAAAATGGCCAATAAACTACTAACTTCTAGGCTGGAACCACTCCTCCAGGGATAGATAGGTTGCTCAAAGCTCCCCTCTCTCACAGGCGAACAGAGAAACTTCCTTCTATCCAAGTAAGGTATGGGCAAACACAGAAACTTGTAACACAGCCCTGAATTCAGCACTAGCCTGAAAACCTGGACTATACTAGCTTAGAAAGGCCGGAAACAAGGAATTTTTTTTTGTTTGTTTGTTTTTTGAAAAGATAAGGCAAAAACAGTAAGAAATACAATTAAAACAGCTTTAAACGACTACAAATGATCAGAAAAGGCTATTGCACGTTAGTGTGTAGTCTACAACAGTTAAACAAATTATTTAAACAAAAACAACTTTTTAAAAGTGCAGGCAGTCAAATAAGTACAATATGTGAAAAAAACAAGCTTTTAAATCACAATAAATGCTGGAAAATCTGCATTTAGGTGGAAAACAATTAAGTACAGCAAGAAAATACAGAAAACTGATACTTAATCATTCCAAAGTCTCTTCTAATTAGAAGGCTTGTATCAGTTTAAGGCTTTCTAGTGCTTCCCAGTAGGTTAGTTACAGGAAAGATGGGAAACAAGTGCAGATGTGGTCTTTTAAACCAGAAAGTTGAAAGAGATGGACAAACTGCCCAAATGGTCAATAAACTACAATTTCTGGGCCAAGAACCACTCCTCTTGAGGTAGACAGGCTACCTAGTGCTTACCACTCCTACTGATAAGCTAGAAGGCTTTCCTCCAACACAGAAAGGCTTATGGGCTCAGAAGCTTACCAACAGTCCTAGATACAGCAACTCTGTATCTAGACTAGGCTAGTTACAGGAAAGGTGGGAAACAAGCGCAAGTGCAGCTTTTAAACCAGAAAGTTGAAAGAGATGGAAAAAAACTGCCCAAACGGCCAGTAGCTACAATTTCTGGTCCAGGAACCACTCCTCTTGTGGTAGATAGACTACCTAATGCTTACCACTCCCACTGATAAGCTAGAAGGCTTCCCTCCAACACAGAAAGGCTTGGAGGGCTTCGAAGCTTACAAAGAGTTCTGGATACAGCAACTCTGTACCTGGACTAGACTAGTTACAGGAAAGGTGGGGAACAAGTGCAAATGCAGACTTTTAAGCCAGCAAGTTGAAAGAGATGGAAAACTGCCCAAGCGGCCAATAAACTACAATTTCTGGGCCAACCATCTGGGTTATAGATGAACATCACCTCATATGTACAACAGGGATGGGCCATGGCTTCATCCAATGAAAAGGGTGCAAAGGGCAAAGTTCTGGTTTTACATATTTCAGCTGTGACATCAAAGTACAGGCAAGCCAGCAAATGTACAAACAGCCCATAGCAACAACAGTACATAAAGACAAAGATCATAAGAGATTCTCTAATGTTAAAGACAGATCAGTTATGCAGATAAGACATCCTTTCATGCATCTTAGTGTAACTTGTGAAGCCTGATTACTAACAAAGACCGTGGCTCTCAGTACAGGAATGGGCAAGCTGAGCTAACAAGTATCATGCTGAGCAGCAGAATTCATTATGCAGACACCATGACTCTCAGTGTAACTTCAATTAACTGTTCAGCCACAAAAGATGAAGAAGGTGTGAAGCATACGCATGGGAACTGTAAATCAGACAATAGCTTAGCATATTCATAGGAATCCGAACAATAACATCAGATGAGGCATGAGAAGTACCACAGAAGAAACCAATTTTTTAAACTGAAGATACACAGTAATATTCACATGGTGCTTGTGTCACAAATCAGGTACATCTGAGCATGAACAGGACACCGGAAAGTAGCTCCAAACAAATTTACATCCATAATGGTGAAGTCTCTCTTCCACTGGCCAAAGGATCATAGGAAGTTACTAGGCTAATGGCCCTAGGACCCTTACAAGCATAGCCAAGTTCTACTTTTGTTTCCACAACCAGCACCTATTGCCCCTGTCCAAGAGGGACACAGATGGTACCCCTGAGGTGAATTTACGGTCCAGATTGAGTTTGAAGATGGCCAATGAGGTGCTCTGTTTGACATGAAGTGGGAGTATGTTCCAAAGGTGCGGTAACATCTGGAAGACAAATCTGTCTCTCCAGCAGGTTCTATTAATGTCACATACAAGGTTAAGGTCTTTGGAGTGAGTAACCACTGTATCATTTGACTTGCGAATATGCAGCATTTCCAATAAAGCAGGGTCAGAGACTGTCTTATATGAAAGGCCGAAATTGCCTCTGAGCAGTCTGTATGAAATAGAGTAAAGTGACAATGATTTCAGATGATCCACATAAGACAAATGCTGAAGAATTATAATTTTCGTTGTGAGGAACCTTTGTGGTCTCTCCAATTGCTGCAGGTGCTTGGAAAGGTACATACCAAAAGCGGTGTTATATTCAATTATTGGCCTGATGAGGGAAGAGTATAGGGAGGTTATAAGTTCTTTTGGTACTTACGTATTATCGCAACCACATTCTCGTGGTTGCGACTTTCGCATAGTGTCAAAAAATGTTTTGCAGCTTTTCTTTTAGGAAAAATACATTAACAAAACACATAGACTAATGCTCATTTAACTGTATGAATTTTATTTTTATGCAGTTAAAGACATTTACTGCAGCTTCTTGTCATATTTACAAAGGTTTCGAATTTCAACACAAGTAGTGAAACCTTTCCTAACAGTTGCTGCTGATAGTAAGAATGTGATTCCTTATATGCACAATGATGACTATTTCTTTACTAACCCGGATTTAAATCTGAAGAGTAAACAATGTAAAATGTAATTTGATCACACACACACACACACACACACACACACACACACACACACACACACACACACACACACACACACTCAGGAACTGTTAATGATTGACCAAGGGAATGCAAAAGACAAGGCCAAAATTAGTGGCTAATTCTTCATTCTGATACTGCAGAAAACAGGAAATACTCTTTCCAAAAAGTAAAAGCTTAAAACTTGCACATTTCCCCTACAGGCCAAATAGCAGTTGCATGGCCAGTTAAAAGAAGAGTGATGAATACAATAATACTTAAACACTGGCCATGAACATTCAGAAGGAATATTCCTGATTAACCTGCCTTGGCTTCGGTTGTAATCAGCAAGGCAGGATGTGTCATGTGGTGCAGCAGAGTTCACCGTGAAGGTGAGACATGCCAGGCAGGAGTCGAAAAATTTACATTTATTCCTCTCCCTGCCTCATAATGTGTTTGCCACAGCTGTACTTACTTGCTTACATTCCCCTTTTCCAGCTCAATAAAACTGTTTTCCATGACACATTACGAATTTTGCAACCGTGAGAATGTGGTTGCGATAATACGTAAGTACCGTTCTTTTTTTTCCTGGAGACAATGCCTTTACTTATGAGATGAGCAATGTAGATTCCCCTTCTTCCCGCTGTGCAGACATGGTAATCAAAGGTAAGGTTGCTGTCAACGTATGCCCAAGTCTCTCAACATTGACTGCATACTTAGGGTTTTGCTATTGAAGTTGTAGTTAGCAGGAACATCGCTCTTACCAAAAGGCATGATAATACATTTTTTTGCTACATTCTGCACAGGGCGATGTGAGGCTAAATCAACATCTTATAGATGAGGAAATCTCGTAGTTTAACATAATGGAATTAACAAGCATCACAGATTATATCAGTACCATCCTGCAGCATCTGACTATCAATTACTGCTTTCCTTACCTGTGTACCATACAGACCAACTCAAATGGGGAAGATGGGGTAAGAGATTGTGTTGTAAACCAGGGCACTAGCGCAAAGTGGTTTATGACCAAGGTCCACAACTGATCTCCAGGCAGTTTCTTTCTTTTGGCATCAGAAACATTCTTGAATGAAAACTTCCTTCCCACTGGGAGAAAGGAACTATTCTTATTACTCCTTCCCAATCAAGCATGCACTGTAGGATAAGAGGGAACAGAGGAGTTTGGTCTCTGGATCCAGAATAATGCCTGGTAAAGGAGTGATCTCTTCCCCACTGAGCCGTGGTGGCTCGTGGCATCGGACTGCAGGACTGCAACTCCCCCCCCCCCCGAAAAAAAGTTTCAAGTCTGGACATTTTAAAAAATAAAAAAAATCTATAAATAATTATTTCTTTAATATTTAGTGGCTGGCTGCAGACAGTGCTCTAAGCGAGTCCGACTGACTTGCAAAGTCCTGGAACTCGAACTGCACATGCTTGTCGAGTTCTGTCCTTTTTTTTTTTAATTAGTTGTATCTGTAAACCTGCATAGACTGCTCTACAAGCAGTCCAGATTGAGGAGAGAAGGCAGTGTGATGCCCAGACGTCTATGTGGTTTAACCGCACACTAAAGTGGAAGGGGGTAAGACTGCCACATCCGCAGTCACGTACGTGACATGGGCGGCTGGATGGCTACTGATTGGTTCTCACTCTCTTCTTGAAAAAGAGAGTGAGAAACAATCAGTACTTTTGCTGTAGCACAGTACTTTGATTACTTGCTAGTGCTACTGTTTGTGAAACAACTTTGTTTTTTATTCAGCTAATCGGCTTGCCCTGTTTACAAACAGAGAGAGCAGAGAGAAGTCAGACAGAGAAGAAAACAAAAAGTTCCTTCCTAACTTCGGTTTATGATGGAGATGGACACAGTCACTCTTTTTTTTAGGTAGGTCTACCGTCCTGAAGTTCATATATTTTCCCAATTAATAAAGTATATACTGTGAAGCTCTAAGTTATTTATATTGTTTAGATCAGACAAAGTTTGTTGTGAGGCAGCATAACTGATTTATCTTTTAAACACATTTTTACTACCTTGGTACTGCAGTTTTGTTGTTATAAAGAAATGTTATACATAGTAAAGTACTATAAAGTTAAAGATGGAACCTGATTGCAATGCATTGGTCTAATTTTAGCAAAAGCCCTGTCTCTCTCACCAGTGCAAGCCCAGAAGTGTCCACTGAGATATATATATATATATATATATATATATATATATATATATATAGGCTTTTTAAAGATCATTGCAGCAAATATCAGTGTTAAATGTGACCATCATGATTTTTGCAGTGGCAGGCAGTTGTGTTTTCTATGTTCAGAAGGGAAAGCTAAATCTGTATACCTTATTTCTGTTTTTAGGGGTGGTTATGTGTTAATGAGAGATGGGTAGTTAACACTGGCATATTCAAGCTTCAGCAGAAAAATACTTTTTTTGCAAAATTATTCATAGTTTTTTTGGTTGTAGTGTAAGATTGAATCTTCATAGCTTGATTTTTTTCAAACAAGAATTTTGTCTATTTTTGTTTCTATGCGACCTAAACAAGTGTGCAATCTTGCAGAAGAAGTCGATATTTTTGAAGTGGTACTGGAGTTGTTGTTTAGTGGCTCCTTTACTTGCCATGATAAGGTAGTACTTAGTTTTTCAGTACTGCCAATAATCTTGACTATCAATTTAGTGAATTTTATTAGCAGCTTGTTTAGGCAAATCATGTGTTAGAACACTGCCAAGTCAGCTTGAAGCTTATTTTACAGGTAAAAGGATGCGATGTCTCAGTCAAATGGGAGAAAATTGTCTCCTTATTCAGGGAAGGCAGTTTTTATTTCCCATTTTTTAATCATTTTTTTTAATAAAAGGGGTAATATAATAGAGTATACTATTAATCCTCGCTGCATGTCACAGGTAAAGTGTTGTGTTTTAGAAACACAGTCACTGGCACTGATTTGGTAGGTTATATTGTATAGGTTAAGTTTGCAAGCATGTGCTAAAACCTGATCCAAAATTTAGTTTTTGCAGTTTATCTACAGAAAAAAATGGCTGATAAAAAAAGCCTGAGTCACACTTATGAAAATAGCACCAGATAAAAAGCAATTGTTTATGTTTTAAATTTGATCTGTGATCATGTAGCTGGCAATAATATTGGTAAGACCTGTTCGGAAGCCACACTGCCTATCTGTGAGTAGACCGTCTTTGTTTATGTGCTTCCTGACCATTTCCATTTAAGTCTCCAGAACTACCTGCATTATTCCAGATGAGGTCACATCAGAGAGCCGCAGACTAGAAAATACTTTTAGTACTCTGCTTTATTTATTTATCCTTAGTATCCTTCAGACCAGCTTATTTTAAATAAAGTTTTTACAGTTTTTTATGAACCTTACCTGGTGTCAGAGAAAATAAATAAATAAATAAATCAACTCCTCCAGGTAAACTAAGTGTTAAAGTGAAAGTAGACTGTACCAGGGTAGATATGAATATCACCACTTCACCTTGCAGAAGTACAGTCCCCTATAATTTAACAATCCTGGAGTATACAACATGTAAATCATGTACAATTTTTTAACATGTAGAAACAGAATCTTCTTTCTGTTTAGGATTATAACACCTGCGTTTATAATTACTGTGCTATCAAAGGCTTCTTCAAGTTATACCAATCCACTGAGGAATCAGCCTTTTAAATTCCAACCAAAGATATGCAATGTTTTGTGCAGCAGCCAATGCTCCTCTACATCTTTATATACACCACTGACTTAATGATGAGGCATGGATTCTCTACTGACTGTCACTTCCACAAGTGGCTAATTTTTAAGGATTCCTGCCTCATAGGCTATGATTGTTGTACTTTCAAAAAAATATTCTGTGTGCATAACAAGGAGCTAAACAAAATATCCACTCAGACTCTCTTTACCAAGGGATCACTTCATTGTTGAAGCTTTGGCCTTAGTTTCTTGTCCAACCCGGTAATTTAGGAAGAAGAAAGTCCTCAGCATGCAGTACAGCCAAATTTATACTTGTTTCAGCCTTACAGGATTCCCAGTGCACATACCCTATAGTTAATGCTTTGTTTTATAACCCCTGAACATTCTAGTTGGTCAAACTGTTAAGGCCAGCAGCTAGTAGGTGCAGTTGTGAACGAAAAAAAAACACCATTATGCATTTCATTAATGAAGGAGATACATGATTACCAATAACTGTAAGTAAAAAGAAAAAAAAAAACAGTTTCTGGATGCTAGCTAAAATATTCTGTTCTGACAACTGTGCATCAAAGTGGCTACTAGAGGATATACCACTGCAGGTTTATTTTGAGAAATTTCATTTCTTTTTATTATTCTGGATCCACCATATGTTCATCTAAGCCATTACTGGGTTTCATTATTGCATTTTCAGCTGACTCAGGAGTAGCTGACTGATGCAGTTACAATTCTGGAGTCATGGGTCTCTAAGTTTATGTATCTTCTCACACCACAAAACTGAATTCATTACTTGTCCTAGTCTAAAGTAAACTATAGCTAAAGCTTTGGACTTAGCACTGTGAATTCTAAAACTGCATGTGGCTCAAAAACAACAAGATACTTATCATCTCTCTTACACAATGTATCACATTATTGGCTCAGGATCGTGTGAAATTTCATTAGTGAAATTTCATCCACATATTCATTCACAAACAATACATTCCTGCTTGCTGAATGCCACAGATCAATGGATCCCATATTTCTCACTGGAATTGCTATAAGCTGTATAAGCAAGAGAAACAGCAGCAGGCAAAGACAGCACTACTGGCTCATATCACCCAGCAAGTCAGTTTTATGAGATCTCTATAGAGCAATCTTAAAATATGTTTTTGTTTGTGTGTGTGTGTGTGTGTGTGTGTGTGTGTGTGTGTGTGTGTGTGTGTGTGTATGTGTGTGCATGTGTGTAGTACTCGAGTCATATTGGACTCCATCTAATTATTAAGTAAGCTGTCATGTAGCCAATTCATTGAAATATTTTTTCTTCTACACTTCATTTTCGCTTGATTGGAGTCTCATAATGATGGTTTGGCACTCAGGGCAGCGTATTTAATTAAAGTCCCAGTTTTTGTGGTTTTGAGCATAGCCCCACCCCTTTCTGGTTGGCCACACCCCTTCATGTTGGCCCCACCCATTCAACTGTCTCCTTCAGCCCCTCTTTGATTTGAAGTCACCAGCCACCACTGCCACTGAGTCAATCTCAGAACCCATTTGTCTGAAGCAACCTGTTGCCAAAGAGTCAGGAATAGAGAATCTGACTTTATGCAAGTGATAAGAGAATGCCAGGGAGGGAAGTGGCACAATGCCCTTTACATATTCATTCTGACCTCGTTAACTGTCCTACGGTCTGCGGGGGTTCCTGCATTCTTTCCTGGAACCTCCCACTATTGTTTTTTTAATGTCTGCTTACCGGCATACTGCTGAAACAGTTTGTTTTGTTCTGTTTCTTGATGCAGTTGGACAAGGGAGCAAAATAACCTTTGGAAAACTTAGGAAGGATTAAATAAATCAGACAGATTCCCTGTATATCAACTTAACACTCTCATCACAGTTTTGATAAACTTTCCAGCACTGGGACCAAAAACGCTTTCCAAAGGTGAATTGCAAAGGTCATTTTTACATCCTCTATGATGTTTTGAAAATGAAGCCAAGCAAATTTCAACACAGTATCAGCTGGAGAAAGTGCACTGCACTGACTCCAGGTCTTCCCCAACAGGTTTCCTGTCAGCCCATCTAGGCTCTATCATTCTCTGTCACACTACCCATGCTAAACTCATAAACATCTGCAGTGGACCGCTGAACCATATTCATTTGCCTATCTTTCCACAAGACACTGATTTAACACCTATGGTGGTGATGTCAGCTCTGGGTACCTGACAGTCACTCAATATAACAGGTTGGTCTCAGCCCTGCTATGCTATATCATTCTCTTTTACATGACCCATGCTAAACACACACATAGACACACAATGTATCAATGAAATATCTTAACTTGTCCACCTCTCCACAAAACATGCTGCAACAGATGTCAGTTTGGGCACCTAACAGTTGAGGCAGCAAGCCCACTGTACTGACACCAGATCATCCCTAAACAGGGTTGGTGACAGTCCATCTCAGCTCCATTGTTCACAATTACACCATCCAACACACACGTGCATGCAAACACACACACACGAGCACGTGCACGCGCACACAGAGAACCAGTGAACCATGTTGCTTTCACAACTTTTTCACAAAACAACAACCCAGGAGAGACATGGTTATCACCTCAGGACTGAATCTGAGGCCAACCATCTTTTGATCTAGGATGCATGGAAGTGTTGTGTTTCATGTGAATTGGAAGCTTGTTCCTGAGAAGTGGTGGTTTCTGGGAGATGTATCTATCTCTCCAGCATAACCTATTCATGTCAGAAGCTAGGTTAAGATGCCTGGAGAGTGACCATCATGTAGTTTGAATTACAAATTGTCAGCATTTAGATCAGGACTGGGTCACAGTATGCCCTGTAAGCCAGGCACTGGTCATCCCTTGTCAACCTGTTAAACACGGAAGCTGTATTTTAGTAACTAGAAACATTCTCATTACATAATTCAAATGAGAATTACAAGTATGATGTGTAAACTCCCCATAAAAACTGCGGAAAATGAAATACACTTAATGAGCAATCATGTAAAACAGACTATCAATGTATACGTGAACAGGCAAAACAACGTAACCCAAAACAAGAGTAACTATATATGCAGAGACAGTAAATTGTGATGCATCCCCATTGACAGGTGGCAAACAGCTAACAAAATTCTTTAAAATCATTAACATCTGCTGTTCTTCCAAGCAACTAAATATAACCTGCTGTTAAACTGTACTCATAAGGTGACGCAATATCAACTTAGCCATCTCTGCTGTCTGATACTTCCACCATTCCAGCATTCAATGAAAGTTTATATCAATAAGTAAGTGTCTTAGGATAGATAACACTCATAACATGGATTTGAAAAACAATGGTAATTCTGCCTTAGAAAAAACAAAGCACACACCTCTGATTACTGTGCACCCACATTATGTACTTTTTTGCTTGGAAATGGGGTGTTCTTCATCTTTAAAGACATTTTCCTGCCACAGTAAAATATGCCACTATGGAACTACCATTCATCCAGTACTAACTATCTAGTCAGGTCTATATGTTCATAGAGTCATAGGTAGGTACTAGGCTATTGGCCCTAGGGCCTATATAAGCCTAGCCAAACTGTACCCTAGCTTTTGCCACCCAAGAAAATGATTTTCCTGTACCCCTGTCAAGCAGAGCCACAGAAGTGATCCCTGGGGTGAATTTTTCATCTCCCATCCAATCATCAAGATTTTTCTTGAAGAGTGCTAATGAGGAGCTTTGTTTGATATAGACAGGTAGTTTGTTCCAGAGTATGGGAAGTCTCTGGGACAGGAATCTATCCCTCCAGCATGTTCTGTTTATTGTGGTGACAAGGTTTAGGTCCCTAGAGCGTGTAGCTCGGAGGGATTGAGATTTCTTTACGTGGAGCATGTCCAACAGCTCTGGGTTTGACATAGCTTTGTATCATAGGCAGAGATCGCCTCTGAGTAGGTGATATGTAACAGGGTAAAGCTAGAGTTTTTTGAGACGGTCTGCGTAGGGCATTTGTTTCAAGCCAGTAATCCTCTTTGTGAGGTATTTCTGTGGCCTTTCCAGTTGTTGTAGATGTCTTGTGAGGTACATATCAAACTATACTATATGTGAAATTGGTCCCTCACTTACAACATTCCCATAATACTGAGATTTTAAACTAAATGTAGTTATTGGCACAGTAAACTGTCTAGAAAGATCACTGCCACAACCAGCTCTTGCTTCTGACTCTCTACATAAGCCAGGAGCAAGGTTTCAGCTGAAGGTTCCTCACAGCATACCTAACCAATATTTTTCTTTTCCTGCTCTAAGTACATCTACAATAACAGAGCATCAGAAAGGATGCATAAAACAACCCATCCAGCAAATCTAGTACTTATTATTAATGACCACCCCTCCTGGAATGTCCAAAAGTCAGTTCCCTGTGATTTCTCCTATTAACCTGGTGAACTTGTGCATCCTGAGGCAATGTAGCAACAGCCTCATGTACACCAAACAACCCTCTCCTCTAACCTCCCAAAACCCAGAGTTGTGAGAGATGCTCTTATATATCCAAATTGGAAGCCATGCACTCTCCAGCCAAGACCAAAATAGCTGGTCAAGAGGAGAAGGTCAACACTTGCCCTACACCAAACCACATGGAACACACAGCCCTCCTGAACGCACACTTCACATTAAAACACAAACCACAAACCCACATTCGCGGATGCTCTCAATAAAAATCTACCCATACAACAGAGACCTCCAAGGCAGAAATACACTCGACCACCACAACACAACACTAATCACGAGACACATAACTCTCCTAAACAGTGTGCCACTCAACCAAAACCCCTAAGACAAAACAGCATGCCAAATCCACTAGACATCGATAGTGAGGCACACTGATGTCCCACTCACTAGGTTGAATAAGGAGAAAGTAACAGACAGTTGCCCATTAGGTGACAGGTTCCACCACATAAGGCACGCACTCAGGTCCCTCAACAACAGGTAGAAATATGACTCTGTCATTGTGCACCTGGTTGTGAATGACCTGAGAAATACCTCCCTGGACTACATGAAAAGAGATATGGAGGAGCTCTCGGATTATGTAGCCCAAGTGGGTATGACCCTAGCCCTGAGCAGCATCCTACCATCACCCAGAATGATACCACAGTGCAAGCAGAAAATGATTTATTTCAACAATTGGCTAAGTTTCTGGTGTCATTCTAAGGGGATCCAGTATCTGCCTGGGATGACATAATTGACAGACCTTGATGCTTTGACAGAGATGGCATGCATCTGTCACCCCTGGGCTTTCAGATACTGGCCAAGGCACTTGCCACTCCTATAGTGCCTTTTTTAGATGGTGTTCCAAAGATCAAATTATCACCATAACACCTACAAACAAATGCAATCTGAGGGTCATTCTGCTTAACGCTAGAAGTCTAAATCTCAATATGCACTCGCTCGAAGCACTCCTTAAAATGAAGAACATTAACATTTGTGCTGTAACAGATACCTGATTCAAGGCAGCAAAAAGCACCCCTGCACTACCAGGCAATAACTCATTCCACACCTTTCAACCCCAGAACTTGGACTGAAGCTCTAAAGGCGGTGGTTTTTCCATATTCATAGAGGATGCACACACCTCCAGACAGGTAGCCCAACATAATGCATCAGAGATACTTCAGGCGCAGCTAACATTGAGTAAGACAGTGATTCAGGTCATAGCCTGCTACAGGTCCCCAACCATGTCCCAAGACTCACACTCCATGTTCCTAAGCACCCTGGAGAATATTAGGGTCCAACCTAACACTCTCATACTGGGCAACTTCAACTACCGCTCCATTAACTGGGAAAACTACTCATGTACCAATATACTTGCCCAACATTTCCTGGAATTCATTAATTCCAATGCCCTGGACCAGCTCATTCTTGCCCCCATTAGAGGTAGCAGCATCCTTGACCTGGTCATTACTAACATGGGTGACCATTGCTCTACACCAGTAGTCACCTCCTCCCTTATTAGATCCGGCCACAAACTAATCACCTTGGAAATCTACATCCATCCCACCTCCTACCCCACCCCCCTGTAAAGGTAACCACCATGAAAAACTTCTCCAAAGCTAGTTTTAGGCTCCTAAAAACAGAGGTGGCTAACTTCACAGCACCCATGCAAATGGAGAATAGTTGCATGACCGCTGAATCATACACCAATGCACTGTACAAACACGTACAGAAATGCATGGATCTCACCATACCCAATAGAACCAAGACACTCTCCTCCAAAAAAAGGAAGCCAATCTGGTGGCCCCCTACCATAAACAAACCTACAACAGAAGGAGGAAACTGATGTGGAATAAGGTGAAGGCCCAAGACTGGAAAAACTCCCATATTAGCCTCAACAAAAAGTTGAGATCCCTCATCAAATCCTCTAAAGCTAGCTATGAAAATAGAATTGCAGCAGATAGTAATGACAAGCACAAGGCCTTCTATAGTTATTTAAAGAATCTCCATGGCAATACTCACATTTGCTTTGACTACTGCACAATGGTACATCCTATACTGAGCCAACATATATTGCCAATATACTGGCCCACAGATTCAGTGCCAACTTTACCCCTCCCACAAAGGACCAATCACAATACCAGTAGATTGCCAGGCACCAAGTATTACTGTTGCACAGGATAAAACAGCACTGTTCAGGGCCAAGAATACAGCTTCTGTGGGACCTGACAATATCCCTAGCTTTGTTCTACATGAACTACAGAGTGAACTGGCACTTCACCTGTTTGCCTTGTTCAATCACAGCCTCACCTCAGGCTTTATCCTTACCAGATTGTGCACTGCTACAGTCATCTCTCTCCACTAAGGAGGAGCGACTCCAGACCCTGGGAACTATCGCAACATTAGCCTGATGAGTCCGATATGTAAAGCTATGGAACGCATCATCGTGGACCTAATAAACAAGGATATAGGGAATCTCCAAACTCTAGATTCCACACAGTTTGGTTTTGTGAAGGGTAGATCATGCCTGCTCAACTTGGTCAACTTCTTTGAGTTGGTCACCAGAGCTGTGGATGAAGGAAAGGTGGTTCATACGGCCTACCTTGATCAGGCCAAGGCCTTTGATACCATTCCCCACTCAGGAATCATAGAAAAGCTCACTAAGTTAGACATCAATCCCTATATCACTAGGTGGGTTGCAAACTGGCTCACAGATTGAACCCACAGTGTGAAAGTAGCTGACTCCAAGTTAGACTGCTGACTAGTCACGAGTGGAGTCCCACAGGATAGGGTCCTGGGTCCTCTCCTGTTTGGTATCTACTTCTCTGAAGTCCAGGCCAACATGAAGGGATCCTAATAACATTGAGCCTGTTTGATCTAGAGGTATGACAAATGTGTCAGGGCCATCATCGTCAGCCAGAGCCATTTCAAATTGTGACATACTTGTACTCCACTCCCCCATGTAGTGACTCTGGATGTGTCAAAGCAAGGCAAGGAACAGTTATGCAGTGTAAATGTGCAGACAGAGTATCCCCCCATCCAAGGTGGACACAAGTACTACAGTGGCTTTTCGGCTGTCGTTACGTTTGCAGAATGTTCTGGTTTTCTGTCATATTTTTATACTGTTGATTTATGCTTCTTATTATTCAGAAAATGAATATTGTTGCAGTAGCTATTGCTCTGTGTTTAAGTAGCAATGCTTTAATGACCATCAGGTAAGCTTGTCTGAGATTGTAAGATGCAAGTAAGCTTTAATAAGCATACTGTTAAAGAATTATCAACATTGAAAGCCTTTTTGTTGCTGCCATGCAAAGAATGTTTACATAACTAGATAGTGTATAAAGCGAAATGCATATGGCAGTATTTGTAATAAAGGACAGGATTACAGTATTTTCAGAAGCTCATTACATTTGTTGGAGACTTGTAGTCATCTTTGCAGGCTTTCCCCATAAACTAAACAGAACGCCAATCTATCATGGGTGGTCCATAACCTGTGCAATAATCCTTTAAACAATTTATCTTGAGCTTGTTTCTTGTTTGCTGTTCATTTTTTACTTTGATCATGTTTTCCCCATGAAACAAGTAGATGGTGGCAGGCAGCAGGTCTTTTTTTGGATAAGAAACATTTTTACAATTGTGGGTATAACAGAGATTGCTACTTTCAGCATGTTACTTGGTACTTTTATAAAGATGAATATAAATTATAATTAGAACTGCAGTGCAAGGAGAAGTGGTTTGAGGTGAGTGCTGCTTGTTCTTTTATACTTGATTTTGACTGCATTCCAGTAATGTATTTAAAAAGTAATTTATTTTTTCTTGCCTCACAACCTTTTTGTTTCGATCTGGATATTAAGTAAGCCAATGCATTGAAATATTTTTTTCTTCTCCACTTCATTTTGTCTTGATTGGACTCTCATAATGACAGTTTGGCACTGAGGGCAGCGTATTTAAAGTCCCAGTTTTTGTGGTTTTGAGCATAGCTCCACCCCTTTCTAGTTGGTCACACCCCTTCCTATTGGCCCCACACATTCAACTGTCTCCTTCAGCCCCTCTTTGATTTGAAGTCACCAGCAGCCACTGCCACTGAGTCAATTTCAGAACCCATTTGTCTGAAGCAACCTGTTGCCAAAGAGTCAGAAATAGAGAATTTTACTTTATGCAAGTGATAAGAGAATGCCAGGGAGGGAAGTGGCACAATGCCCTTTACATATTCATTCTGACCTCGTTGACTGTCCTACGGTCTGCAGGGGTTCCTGCATTCCTTTCTGGAAACTCCCACTATTGTTTTTTTAATGTCTGCTTACCGGCATACTGCTGAGACAGTTTGTTATGTTTGGTTTCTTGATGCAGTTGGACAAGGGAGCAAAATAACCTTTGTAAAACTTAGGAAGGATTAAACAAATCAGAGAGATTCCCTGTATATCAACTTAACACTCTCATCACATTTTTGATAAACTTTCCAGCACTGGGACCAAAAACGCTTTCCAAAGGTGAATTGCAAAGGTCATTTTTACATCCTCTATGATGTTTTGAAAATGAAGCCAGGCAAATCTCAGTACAACATCAGCTGGGGAAAGCGCACTGCACTGACTCCAGGTCTTCCCCAACAGGTTTCCTGTCAGCCCATCTAGACTCTATCATTCTCTGTCACACTACCAATTAAAAACTCATAAACATCTGCAGTGGACCACTGAACCATATTAATTTGCCTATCTTTCCACAAGACACTGATTTAACACCTATGCTGGTGATGTCAGCTCTGGGTACCTGAAACCCACTCAATATAACAGGGTTGGTCTCAGCCCTGCTATGCTACATCATTCTCTTTTATATGACCCATGCTAAACACACACACAGACACACAATATATCAATGAAATATGTTAACTTACACATAAACACAAACATACACCAATGCACTGTACGAACACGTACACAAATGCATGGATCTCACCATACCCAATAGAACCAAGACACTCTCCTCCAAAAAAAGGAAGGCAATCTCGTGGCCCCCTACCAAAAACAAACTCTACAACAGAAGGAGGAAACTGATGTGGAATTAGGTGAAGTCCCAAGACTGGAAAAAAACCCATATCAGCCTCAACAAAAAGTTGAGATCCCTCATCAAATCCTCTAAACCTAGCTATGAAAACAGAATTGCAGCAGATAGTAAAGACAAGCACAAGGCCTTCTGTAGTTATTTAAAGAATCTCCATGGCAATACTCACATTTTCTCTGACTACTGCACAATGGTACATCCTATACTGAGCCAACAGATACTGCCAATATACTGGCCCACAGATTCAGTGCCAACTTTACCCCTCCCCCCAAAGGACCAATCACAATACCAGTAGATTGCCAGGCACCAAGTATTACTGTTGCACAGGATAAAACAGCACTGCTCAGGGCCAAGAATACAGCTTCTGTGAGACCTGACAATATCCCTGGCTTTGTTCTACATGAACTACAGAGTGAACTGGCACTTCACCTGTTTGCCTTGTTCAATCACAGCCTCACCTCAGGCTTTATTCTTACCAGATGGTGCACTGCTACAGTCATCTCTCTCCACTAAGGAGGAGCGACTCCAGACCCTGTGAACTATTGCAACATTAGCCTGACGAGTCCGATATGCAAAGCTATGGAATGCATCATCATGGACCTAATAAACAAGGATATAGGGAATCTCCAAACTCTGGATTCCACACAGTTTGGTTTTGTGAAGGGTAGATCATGCCTCTTCAACTTGGTCAACTTCTTTGAGTCAGTCACCAGAGCTGTGGATGAAGGCAAGGTGGTTCATACAGCCTACCTTGATCTGGCCAAGGCCTTTGATACCATTCCCCACTCAGGAATCATAGAAAAGCTCACTAAGCTAAACATCAATCCCTATATCACTAAGTGGGTTGCAAACTGGCTCACAGATTGAACCCACAGTGTGAAAGTAGCTGACTCCAAGTCAGACTGCTGACTAGTCACGAGTGGAGTCCCACAGGGTTCGGTCCTGGGTCCTCTCCTGTTTGGTATCTACTTCTCTGAAGTCCAGGCCAACATAAAGGGACTCTGGCTGACAAAGTTTGCA
The DNA here is from genome assembly GCF_019279795.1 of Protopterus annectens. Lineage (NCBI taxonomy): Eukaryota > Metazoa > Chordata > Ceratodontiformes > Protopteridae > Protopterus > Protopterus annectens. Next base: position 1,287,449,326 of record NC_056726.1, on the reverse strand, counting down.
GATGATTGCAAGTATTATTAACTCCCCAAGTGATGTTGACATCCTACAGAATGGTCTAACTGAGACCAACGACTGGTGTCGAAACCATGGCCTTAAGCTCAATGCCACAAAATGTGTCATCATCCCCTTTGGAAAAAGCCCCATTCCCATGAATTACCACATTGATGGTAGTCCACTGAACACAGAAGGCGTTATAAGAGATCTGGGAATGCAGGTTGACAGCAACCTCTCTTTTGATCACCACATTGCCACTGTGGTCAGAAAGTCCTTCTATGTGGCACATCTCACTACTAAAGGTTTTGCTTCCAGGAAGAAAGAGGTCATTGTCTCCCTATACTCTTCCCTCATTAGGCCACTCATCGAGTACAGTGCCTCATTAGGCATGTACCTCACTAGACACCTGCAACAACTGGAGAGGCAGCAAAAGTACCTCACAAAGAGGATCTTAGGCCTTAAACACTTGTCCTGTATGGACAGACTCAAAAAACTATTCTCTGTCTCATATCACCTTAGAGGTGATCTCTGCTTGACTTACAAAGCCATGTCTGACTCAGCTCTGTTAGAAATGCTACATCTACAGAAATCCCAATCCCTCCACACCACACACTCCAGAGACCTCAACCTCATTACCACAATCAACAGAACATACTGGAGGGACAGGTTCATAACCCAGAGTCTGCCTATGCTATGGAATAGACTTCCCATGCATGTCAAGCAGAGCACCTCGCTGCCCTCTTCAAGAGAAATCTTGATGAGTGGATGGGAAATAGAAAATTCACCCCAGGGATAACTCCAGTGGCTCTACTCAACAGAGGCACTGGGAATGAAGGTCAGGTGGCATGATGCCAGGGTAATCCTATGGCTAGGTTTGTAAAGGCCCCAGGGCCATTAGCCTAGTACACACCTATGAACCTATAAAAAAAATGTTAAATAAAAAATACTTTGGTTAAATCAGATGGACCACTTTACATATCCTCTCTAGTTCACTGTTATGTTGAGTCTGTATATATGTTTATATCTGTGTGTGTCTACATATATATATATAATGTATATGTGTGTGTGTGTGTGTGTGTGTGTGTGTGTGTGTGTGTGTGTGTGTGTGTGTGTGTGCAGGTGACTTAATTCTGCAGACACTGTGGCTCCTCAGTGAATGAATGTGATTGCCTGTTCACAAAATGCAATGGGGAACACAGAGTGCAAAAAAATCACGGGATCCCTAGTCAGAGACAATTATTGAATGATAGATTGATTTATTGAGATTTGTTTACCAGGAAAGTCTGACTGGGTAATTTTATTCATTTTTAGCGGAGGCATACCTCTCAACTTCTTAGGACAAGAAAACTGGCCAAAGCCAAAAATAATGTGGGACAGAGATCCAAAAATAGGGAAGATGTTTATATATTGCTCTCATAAAATTAGAAAGTTGCTAGAATAAAAGGTTTTGCATTATCTTGCATTTCCTGAAGGATATGAAGTCTGAAATTCAAATAATTTTCATTATTTAGTGATTTCAGTCCTCACTGATTTGCCAGAAAGTGAACAATTGTATGAGAAATAGACTGAAAAGATGAAGCAAAAATCTGGACAGTTCAGAGGTATGAGATTCCTGGACTTTGATAACATAAGCACCCTGACATGCCTAGTCTGCATAAAATATGACCAGCCAGTAAATCCAACACAGGTTTATTGTAAATATCTCTGTCTCTAACGTCTCGGCCCAAAAGCCTTGAAGGAGTGAAGAACACCATACAAAACTTGCTTAAAATACTATAGTCAATTAACAATTAAACAATTAAATATTTAAATAAGCATTCTCCAGTTTAACTCTTCATTTAACCCATATGGGTATAAAGTAATGAATTTCAAAAGGTACACCAGTTCCTTAGTTAAAAGCTGTTTTTTAAGAAGGGCTCATCAAAACATGACACATTTATTTTCTCTAAAATTGTTCCTTGTAACCCCTCACTATTACTGTCATGAAATCTCTGAAAATGTACTGCTACAGAACTTTCTTCCTTTTTATTATGAATATCCCTTACATGTTCTAGTAGTCTGACTTTAAATGTCCTCTTAGTCTCTCCAATATAAAATAAATTATAAGGACATCTGAGGGTGTAAACAACACCCTCAGTGTCTCAAGTAAAGTTATTCCAGGTTTCAAAAGAAATATTAATATTTGGAAAATTTCTTACTACAAATTTACAAGCTTTGCGTTTACTGCAACTAGAGGTACCCCTAATGGTTAACCTCTGTTTTAAATTAATTGACTGAATGCAGAATATTCCTCTCACAATGAAGTTTTGTATATTCCTGCCCCTTATATATGAAATTCCCAACCAACCATTAAGCCATGTAGAAATATTTTTTAAAGAACACAAATATTTCCAATGATATTTCATTTGCTCTATAACTATAGAACTGAAGCATTCAAATGTTGTGACAAAATAAATAATGTCTTTTAGTTCTCTATCAGTCATTCTATAATGACCCAAGGACTGTTTATTTACATTACAGTTTCCTTTTTCAGAATTATTATAGAGATTTTTCCAACTCTTCTCAATTAAACTCTTACTGTAACCTCTTTTAACAAACATATCAACAGTTCTACCTAATTCCTGTCTAAAATTGTCTATATTATTACATAACCTAGATATTCTCAGCAGCTCGCCATAAGGAAGTGCTTCCATGGTATGTGGAGGATGACAGCTTTGTCCAAGAACAAACTGTGTACCTTGGCCAAACTTTCTATGTACTGACATGAATAAGTCAGATCCATCCCTAATACCAATAACTGCATCTAGAAAAGGAACCTGTGTTCCCACATTAAGACCATCAAATTGTAAACCATATCTGTTATTATGTAGGGAGCTAACAAAATTTGTTACTAATTCCTGACCCCCTTCAGCTATAAAAATTAAATCGTCAATATATCTATAGTACCCAACTACATACCGACAAAAAAATCTTATTCCTATAGATATATTCATTCTCAAAAAGGCCCATACTTAAATTGGCATACATGGGGGCAAAAGCAGCCCCCATTGCTATACGGTGTCTATGCCTAAACAATTATTGAACTCAAAAAAGTTATGTGTAAGACAAAAATGCACAAGGTCTGTTATATACTCTGTCACTGGTGAAGTACTTAGAAAAAATCTCAAAGCCTCAATGCCAAAACCATGGCTGATATTCGTGTAGAGGCTTTTAACATCTAATGTGAAAAAATACATTTTACTATTCCATTTGAGGCCTTTGATCTTCTCAAAAAAATCAAATATATCCCATATGTAAGATGGCAGAGTATAAACTACAGATTCTAAATAACTGTGCAAAAAAAGACCTAATTCATGTGTGAAATATTCACACCCAGAGACTATAGGCCTCCCCGGTGGTTTATTAAGATTTTTATGGATCTTGGGGAGGCAATAAAAATATGCCATTTTGCATCCATCTATAGTGAACTTTTTCTTAATATCAATTTCAGAAAAATATACAAGTCTATGGCCTTTCTGTAATAACTTAACATATTTAGTCATTGCTTCATTATATGCCAACATATTAGTTTTTTTCATAAATTTTATCATCATCTAAATGTTCTTTACACATGGCCATATACTGAGTGTAATGCATAACAATAAGCTTATTTCCTTTGTCTGAGGGTTTAAAAATTACATCCTGCATTTTACTTAAAGTTTGAAGGGCTTTCCATTCTGCAATGGACAAGTTGTATTCAACTTGCTGTCTATTTTTAACAAATTTATTAAATGCATCTTCAATAGCATAATTCAACATATTAGAGAAGTGAACTACTTCTTCATTTAAAAGTGGAGGTAGAAAAACACTTTTAGTGTAAACATTGCTAGTATCTAGCCCACAATAAGCATTAAGATGAGCTTTCAGAATCACATGGAAAATAACTCTCACATGAAGTATTCATACTATCATTACAATTCACCAACATTTCATCCATATCTGTTTTTTTAAAATAATACTTTAAATGCAGCTTTCTGCTAAATTTGAACACATCACATTTAATGTCATGCATATGAGGAAACACTAGGTATAAATTTCAAACCGCGGTTTAAGACCGCTAACTCACAATCAGAGAAAACATGTCCCGAAAGATTTATGACATAACTGTCACTTACAAGAGGTACTAAATTATCTTTTACCTCTTTTATACCCCCTCTGAGGGTAGAAGTCCCTTTGAAAATGTTCTTGTTGTTCACTTAGGTGTTTTCTGCCTTGCCTTCCTCCCCTGCAACTATTGGAATCAGTCCGAAATATTTGTTGGTAACGTTCTAACTGTTGAGCTGGCGGCAAGGCTGGATATTCCTCTATGTTCTCAGGCTCCTCGTCACATGAAGTATAATAACCATCTGATGTTGAAAACGAGGAATTATTCATTTGAAAGCCATCTTCTGCCCTCTGAAACCTCACATGGTTGCGAGCCTTCTTACAATCGGCCTTTGAGACAAACGCCTTCCCGTTTTCATAATCATGAAGGTCCCGTAATAGTTTTCGCTTCTTCCTTTCTACTAATACCTTTTCATAGTCTTTTAATTTTGAATTAATGTCAGTGAGGAAAACATCAAGCAATTGAGCATGTGTGCCTGCAAACAAAGTGTTACACACATTTTTAAACTGATCTTTAAGCTCTCTTTGCATAACCCTTTCTAGTCTGCATGCCCACCGGGGTCACAAATATCCTTTACCTGGTCTTCATAAACATAGGGGAATGATGTACTCCTGCTACTGTGAAGTCCTTATTGATGTAGTTGGACCAAAAATTATTTTTATTTTATTTTATTTTACCTATGTTTACCGGGAAAGTCCGACTGGACACATGCCCTTTTTCAGCTTAGGCCCAGGGAGAAAAGCTCCACATAAAACACTTAGTACATCAATATACAGAATATGTTAAAAGCTGTAAATGTGACATTTCAAGGCAGTTACATGGTAATGTCAGACAATAAACAGCTGATACACAAAGAACAAAACAGGCTGAACTGCATAACTGTTACAGTGTAGATGGTACAGTCGATGTATGTTTCTTGTGAACAATTATATTTACAAACATTAGATATCATATTGAGTGGACAAGGTGATCCGCTGTGGGGACCCCTAACTGGGAAAAGCCAAAGAGAGAGAGAGAGAGAGAGATCATATTACATATTTTCAATCATCAGCCAAACATATATTGATATAAACATTGTTTTATGGTAAATCATTTACCATTTATTGCACGTGTGGCAAAAATAAAATGTATGAATAGGAAGATTCCTTATGTCAGGAGTTGAGTAAGTAGTATACTTAGGTAGAAGGTGTTGGGTAGAGAGAATAAGAGATAGAAAGTGTAATGATAGGTAAACAGAAGTAGTGATAAGGCCATTGACCATAGGTGGGAAATTAATCAGGAGTAGAGCAGGGTCACAGCCATCTGTTTAATAGGTGGGTTTTAGAGTTGTTTTAAACTGGACTAGAGATACTATTGTGGTGATGTTATCAGGTAGAAAATCTATCCCCATTGCAATAAATATTAAGCCTGGCACCCCATTTAACCACAGATCATTTAAAGAATATTCCAAAGATAACTGTCTGTTACTAAGAGACTATCTGGAAAAATTTCAATCCATCCCAAAACCCGAGAAAGCAGCTGCTTCTTTAAAACTGATCACAGAAACCCAGTACAGTCATTTCAATAGTTGCACAGAGACAGCTGTACAGACTCAAAATATAAAACAGACAACCTTTTAAGTCCACCATGGCGGAATTCAAATATATATAGGTTATAGAAAAAAGAAAGAAAACTTGACAGATATTGCCCGGCAAAATAAAAAATTCATTAGCAATCAAAACTAACAACTCAATGGACTTATCAAGTCCACCAAAGCCAAATTTGAGATGAAAACACCCTCTCAAGCTAAAGACAGCTGTAAGGTTTTCTTCAGTTATGTCTGTAGCTTTAAAGGTCAACACCCAACAATGCACCAATGTAATGGTGAATGGCACTAATTATAAAGAGCCACAGCATACAGCAAATCTGTTGGCTGACAAGTTTAGCTCCATTTTTTGAATCCCATCACTTCCATTTGCCCTCCTCCCCCCAGAAACGTCATTACCTTTTCACCATCAAGTATCACTACAGAGCAGGTACTCACCCTGCTCGCTCAAGCCAAGAACACTGCTTTGATGGGCCCTAATAGTATCCCAGGATGCCCCTGAACAGTTTGAAACATGACCTGTCAGGCATGCTAGAATCTGTATTTAATAAGAGCCTCCTGCCAAGCTGTTTAGCCAAAAAACAATGGAGGACTGTAACAGTTACTCTCCACACATTGGGGGGCCTTCCATGGACCTGCACATCTACAGAGCCATAAGTCTGTCTAGCCTCATATACAAAGCCATGGAAAGAATTATCATGGATTTGATAACAGTGGCATATTACTCCATACACTGAACCCTACCCAATTTAGTTTTGTCAAAGGTAGGTCATGCCCACTTAACCTGGTGGATTTCTTCAAAAAGGTCACTAAAGCCAAGGACAAGGGCAAAATAGTGCACATTGAATATCCTAACAGGCTCAGGCATTTTGCACAATACCAAACCATTGGGATACCTCACAAAAAGAGGGAGGAAACAGCAAGTTCTATGTGAACAATCTCAAAGCCCTATCCTTGCAATCAGTTTGCGACAAAGTGTTGCACAATGATCTATACCTAGCCTACAAGGCATTCTGTGATCCCACATTGTTTTGCAGATATGCAACAAATCCATCAATCAGAAATATCTGATGTAAGGACTTAAACCTTGTCTGTCACATAGACAAGACATGTTGGAGGAATAGATACATACCTCAAAGATTGCCCCTTTTCTAGAACAAGCTTATCATCCCTGTAAAACAAAGCTCATCTCTAACACTATTGGTACTAGGCTAACTGCCCTTGTGTGCCATTTCAAGCCTAGGCAATTACCTCATGTGAGAATCAAACCCTGCACTTTGTGTCTATAAGTGCAGCAGCTTAGCCATTATACCAATCGCCCACCCCCCAATCTAAGAAAAAGTGGAAAGTATGTACTTTAGAGTGTAATAATTGGAATAATTGGTACATTGAAAGAATAGCTTCCACTTCAATTATACAGCTTTATAAAAAAGTATTCTTGCAAAATGTCCACTCAGTTACAAAATAATGAACAATATGGAATGAAAATGGAAAGTTTCCATGCATTTCTAACATAAGCAGTCGTTCTTCTCAAGGAGATATTGCAGGAAGTCAATTCAGGGCACAAAGCCAAAAATGTTCTTCACAGCACCTGCAAACAAAGATTGGACCAAAACTAATTTCATAAACTTTAAACCATACTTTGACTTAGGAATGGGGTGAATTCCTGTTATGGCATTAGAAACAAGACTTGAAGAAATTAAAGATAGACATTTAATGTAGTGAATGTTAAAAAAACAAAATTTGGCCAGCACAAATCTAACCAGGTGTGCAGTGAGACATGTTACTCAAGCCATGGTGTGCAAATGAATCCCTGAGAAAGGCAACCTTTAGATCATAACCTCTTTTCCTTATCTGTTAATTGTGTAAATAACCTGGTCAGCAGACCATTTTCAGCTAAAATCAAGGCCATGGGCACATGTAACACTTGAGTTCTACATTTTTAGTCAGTTCTTGTATCTATGTCTGGCTTACATAGATTACTCCCTTTTTAAAAATGCCATCAGGTGAGGAGAGTGGGCCTGAACAAGATGGCATCCTGCGAGCGGAATTGGACTGTTTCTCTGCCTTGCAGCTACCAACTGCAGAGACAGATTCAGTTCTACTAATAACCACAAAGAGGGTGACACATTCTAAACAATTATTACACATCAAATGTCTGAGAAAAAGTGGTGTACAGTTTTGGAAAAGGAAATTTTATAAACTGTGAAACTGAGACTTAATAGAATGCTCAACCAGCATGTGTTTGTCATCCTGCATTCAGGTTCATTAAGATACAGTTTATGCTCAAGACACAACAAAACTTAATTCTGCTACCCGAGGAGTATCTAGCCGTGACTCCAAGCATCTTAAAGGTAACAAATGTTGACAATCTATGGTACAATCAGTTTCCAACATTTGTTGAGACACAACTAATTTTAACTCTCAAATTCTCTGTAAGACAGCAATCATCCTCAGTACTGCCCATGACAATTTGAACTATGTAATTATGATGCCCTGCACTCCAAAAACAATGCAGAAATGAACATTGCTCATTAAATTCCATTCTGTTAAATCATGGCACACAGTCTAAGCTAACAGGAATGGAGATATATACAATACCTTTGATAAGACCTAATAAAATGGCGTAATAATGTTGCAAATGTTGCACTAAAGATCTGTCTTCCCCGCAGAAAAGTATGTGCAGTTTGCGTGCTGCTCACGACTGCCATCCAGGCTACTTGAGACTGAGATTGCCTCCTGTAACTAAGCACCATTACAAATATGTTAATCAATGTATCTGTACCACATCATGATACAAGAAACCAAGTTAAAGATTAGCGACAAAAGAAAGCTACAAAACTCAAGTTCCCGGTAGTTTTGGATTATCACAAGGTAAAAGGAAAAACAGAAGTTCCCATACAATGTAGGAGAGAATTCTAGGTGCTTAAGGAGGATGTTACACTCAGTAGGTTAGGAAGATAGATTATCTGGCTGAGTAAAACTACTCTCAACCATACAGAAGGAATGTATTCCAGCGATCTAACCAGGCAAAGCAGGACTGATCTTATACCAGGGATATAACAACAGTAGTAGCATTAAGGTCTCTAGTTAGAGAAAGAAGGAGGAATTCAGAGAAACATTTAGGGCATTTTACAACAAAGTATACACTAGCAAAACAAATTTAGAGGTTACATCTGCACAGCTGTTTGTGAAGGAGATTTAATTTAGGCTTAGATTCCCATAAGAGGGACAGAGCAAAAATTTGACAATCAAGGAAAAATATGACAAATACTGGACACTTTTTCAAAACATCAGTACTACTAACTTGAAAAAGCTATCAAAATAATGGAATATGTATATGCAGTTTTTGAAGAAAATCTGAGCCCAAAAAAAACATGAACAACCGAGAGAGGTGGATAGCAGCTTATCATTTTTTTATTACTGTGTAATGTGTGCATCGCAATTTTACACAACAGCCACCATAACTGCTATAAATCTCATCATTGTGAAGCATTACAAAGCATATAACTAAGTTTTGTGTTGCCCTGTACAAGTCTGCCACCTCAAAAAAGTTAAAACTCTTCTCCAAGAAGAGTAAAGCCGATTTTTAAAGTTCTGCGCCAGACCCTGTCCGACCCCAATGCAGTCTGGCATTCCTTTTGGAAAGATGACACCAGGAGCCCCTCCCCAGCTTGCCACAGTTGTTACTATGCAGTACTCCCACAGCTTCAAAGATGTGACAGTACAATCCCCTTCCCCAGATTATAGTCATGCTGTCCCACAGCTCTCAGCTGTACAGATTTTCGCAGAACTTACCGATTTTTCATTTTTGCCTCATATTTTTGGGCTGCTTTTTATGAAGTTAGAAAATAATGGCAGACATTTGAGTTTCAGACTTCATACCCTTCAGAAAACTTGTGCTAATGCAATACCACTTATTTTATCAGTTTTCTAAGTTTGTAAGAGCAATATTTAAAAATTATTCCTATTTTGCTCCTTTTTTCCAAATAGCTTTGTCCAGATTTATTGTTCTAAGACATTGAGAGGTATGTAGTACTCCCCTCCTCTCCCCTAGCATGCCAGTGTTGTGACCCTGTGATCATCTCCCCCAGCTTGGCATAGTTTTGTCCATGCAATCCCCTCCCCCAGCTTGACAGTTGTGATCCTGCGGTCCCCTCCAGCAGACTGACATAGTTGTGACCGTGCGATCCCCTCTGCCAGCTTGATATTTAGTTGTGTCCCTGGGATCCCCTTCCCCTCCCCCAGTTTGACAGAGTTGTGATGGTGCGATCCTCAGCTTGACTTAATACAGTTGTGATAGTGCATTGTTCCTCCTCACCCCAGCTATATAAGTTATGCATACCTCTCAACTGTCCCTGATTTTCAGGGACATCCCAGATTTTGACTCAAATTGCAGCTCTGTCCCTTCTAATCCCTCCTAAAGCTGGTGTCTTTTGGAGAAAAGGTGGTGAATTCCACTTAATAAATTATGACAATAATTAGAGTTATAAACTTCTTTTACTTCAGAAACTGCACATTAATTCACTTTCTCCTATTCTGTCAATGTCTCACCTTAACAGTACTAATATTTTAAAAGTGTCCATGATTATTTGTGGATTTGTCCCTGATTTTGTTGAGATTTGTCCCTGATTTGTTGAAACCTATGATGTTATGTTGGTACAGCAGGTGCCCATAGTGCCCTCCAACAGCTTAAGCCTCCTTCCGCAAGCTCTGGTTTACCCATCTGTACCTGCTAACCTTTTACTGTACAAATCCTGAACAAACTCCTACACCTGAGAAACTTTTCGGTGAACAGACTCCTACATCTGGGAGACTTTCTAGATTGCTCTTACATGCACATTTTCTGAGTGATATGAAGTCCAAGACTCAAGTATCTTGTAAAAAATAAGGGGCATCAGTTCTCAGTGGTTTCTACAAAAAACATATTTTACAAGAAGCAGACCAAATATATGACAACTTAAGAGACAGCCTCCAAAATTTGGAATGAATGGTTCTGAAATGCTATCACACAAAGGAGCAGACAAGAAATGAGTCACTGCCTTTAGCCTAAAACAGTGGACCATAGGATACAGCAGCTAAAAAAGATCAGTGCTGCAGAAGAGCCTCCAATCAGACTAAACACAACAAGGTAATTCCACATTCAACTGCGTGCAATACAACAGATAAGACACTCACTTGGGTTTGAGTACAACCAATGCAGATACCAGGTGAAGGCTTAACATTACACCTCGGTTTTCACATTTCAAATCCACACAATGTAAAGCTGCATCTTGCAAGTGGGACAGGAGATCAGTGACCCAGAAGTGCATCCAAAGTATTCCCAGCTAAGGCAAAAAGAGACACAAATAGGCTACTTTGTAGCTACCTGCAGCAGTAGTCACTTTGCCTTCTAAATTAAAACTTGTTAAGTGCAATTATATACAACAATCAAAAGGGAAATGCCCACACCGTCACTATATGAAAGTCAAAACAGACTTACTAAAGGCAAGAAATGTTAATCCTCCTATCAGAAGCATGATTACCAGTATACCAATCAGAACCCTTATCGCACTGGTCCTCCAGGAAATTAAATACAAACTCACCTAACACTACTGCTTACAACAGTTGCTAGTTGTTTAAGTTTTTTGTGTCTTTCGGCTTTTCCCAGTTATGGGTCACCACAGCGGAACTCCGGTCCACTAATGATTGGCAGTAGAGTTTTACATGCTGGATTGCCGGGCCTAATGCACAACCTTCAATGAAGGAACGCCTGTTCACGCATGTCGCCACACAGAAGACACTCTAACTGAGAATCGAATGGACAACGTCTAACTGTGAGGCAACGCAACCTCAGCACCACCACCGCAATAATGATCGCAGAACAGAACATCAAATGTTGTCACGTGGAAAGACTTTAAAAAAAAAGATCACTGTTCACCTAACACAAAGATCTGCAGGAACACAGAGAAGACTCCGCATCCACCGCAAGAATATTAAAAAAAAAAAAAAAACAGCAGACATTTTTTAAAATCCAATCCAATGTTCAAATAAAATACAGCTCTCAAATTTTAACCAGAAATGCACACAGCTTGTAAGCAGAGGCAATGGAGTTGTGCATACCTGATTTAAATAAATACTGGAAAACACCACATTCAGACAAATACTACCTCAAGAAAAAAGATGTGTCTAGCAACTGGAGAGAAAAGAGTGGTTCCTTCATTTGCATAACATCCTGTTTTAGCCACATGCAAAGGATGAAATAAAAGGATCTGCATAATTAGGGGACATCTCTAGGGTGAAAGGAGTGGAACTGGGCAGTCCATGAGCATTCTCTCATCAGCAACAGAAATAAAAAAACATAGGGCAGTATTACTGAACTGTTGGAGCACCCAGGAGTTGAAACAGTGCCGTGAGAGTGTTACATGGCAGGAAGATGGCTCCAAGTACTGGAGTGGCAGACATGGGGGAAAACAGAAATGGTAAAAATGAAATATTCTTTTGCAGTGGGAATATTCTGAACTGCTAGAGTCAAATGATAGGGGAGAAAGATATACTGGAAATGAGGAAACATGTCCAGAAGCACGTAGTGCTCCTTTAAATACAGAGGTCTGTAGTCTGTGTGCTTAGATAGGACGGGATTCTATTCTCACTGCAGTCAGCTGGGGTGCATGTGTGTGCACTTGCTTGACATTACAGAGAGCCTTTTACACCAGCATATGGGACACTGTTATTGCCATATTCTCCTTACCAGACACTGCTGATGGCATCAGCTATAAAGTGTTGTCTGAGACACCCCATGTCAGATTTGTGCCATGGTGCTTGCCTTAAATGCAGATATCTGTAGTCTAAGTACTTAGGAAGGAGTTCAATTCTGACTGAAGTCAGAAGTGCGTGTGTGTGTGTGTGTGTGTGTGTGTGTGTGTGTGTGTGTGTGTGTGTGTGTGTTCATAGGTTCATAGGTTCATAGGTTGGTACTAGGCTATCAGCCCTAGGGCCTATACAAGCCTAGCCATAACAATTCCCTGGCTATTTCTTCCCACATTATTTACTTTCCTGGACCCCTGTCTAGCAGGGCGACTGACGTGATCCCTGGGGTGAATTTCCTTTCTCCCATCCAATCGTCAAGGTTCCTCTTGAAGAGGTCCAAAGAGGCACTCTGCTTGACATGTATGGGCAATCTATTCCAGAGTCTGGGGAGTCTCTGGGTCAGGAACCTATCCCTCCAGCATGTTTTGTTTATTGTGATGACAAGGTTTAGATCCCTGGAGCGTGTAGCTCTGAGGGATTGGGATTTCTTTAAGTGTAGCATGTCCAACAGCTCTGGGTTTGACATGGCCTTGTATGTTAAGCAGAGATCGCCTCTGAGTAGACGATATGCGACAGAGTATAGCTGGAGTTTTTTAAGGTGGTCAGCGTAGGGCATCTGCTTTAGGCCTGTGATTCTTTTAGTGAGGTATTTCTGGGGCCTTTCCAGTTGTTGCAGATGTAAAGTACAAAGTGCATTCAAACTTAGTTTCATAGTTTATTACTGGGCTAACTGCCCTTGTGAACCATTTTAAGCCTAGCCAATTATCCCTTGTGAGACTCAAACCCTGCACCTTGGGTTTGTAAAGCAAACACCTTAGCCATTAAGCCACCCTATCATTGCTTTTATCCCATCCACTGAGTGTGTGTACACATCCTGGATATTACAGAGAGCCTTTTACACCAGCATGTGGGGCACTGTTATTGCCATATTCACCTAACCAGACATTGCTGATGTCATCAGCTATATCTGGTTTGTGGATGTGCTCTATTCCCACTAGGGCAGGGTTAGATACTGTCCTGGAGCCTAGGCAGATGTCACCTCATCCTATATTATATGGATTAATCTGTGCAGCTTTTCTCCCTGACCTCCACTGAAAATGAACATGTATCCAGTTGGACTCTCCTGGTCAACAAATGTAAAATAAATAAATACATTACAGTGACATGACTTCCAGTCTAGCCACATACATCATGGCATGGTTTGTAAGGACTGTATTTTCTTGGTGAGTAATGTTGTGGTCTTTCCAGCTGCTGCCTATGTCTGGTAAGGTACATGCAAAAGAGCACTACACTTTCTCCAAATCTTTTGGGTTTCTAATACCATGATGGGAAAGGATCCCATTCCTAAGTCAAAGCATGATTAAAGTTCATGAAATTAGATTTGTTTCAATCGTTGATGTCAGTCAGAAGCGCTTTTCGCCAGGGCCGGATTAAGGTGGGTGCTATTGATGCTGCAGCATTAGGCCCATTCCTGAACTAGGCCCAGATGAAAACAGATGAGAATTTTCTGGACGCTGAACAGTTTTCCTTTGCTATATTAACCTCAAAATAATTCTTAGAATGAAATTTGGAGTCCGACTTTTGGACGCCTATACACAGCGTAATTTACTATACAGTTACTATTATTCTTTGCGCTGTGACATAACTATAATGTCGTTGTGTTTATTGTTAACCAAAAATTTCAAGTTAATGCTATCAATTTTACGTTAAACAGTTTACTTTGTGATATATTTCGTACTGTTTCGCGCACACTTGCTATGGTGTCTCAACTCAGTGGATGGGATAAAGCAAAAAAGAAAAGGAAAGAAGCAGCAGAACAAGAAAAGCTGTTGGCGAAAATTCCAAAATTGAGTTCATACTTCGGAGTATGAGCATCTTCATCTCAATCGTCTGTGTTGGATGTGATTGCGAGTTCGAGTGCTCCTAAAGACCAGGCCAAGCAAGATGAACCTGTGGAGGCAAAAGAATAAATAGTGGGAAAGTTCAGCAGAGAGAGAAGAGGTTAAAGGAGACGCTATCACTGAAGCACTAGCTCCGACGCTGGAGGCTTTCACCAATAATTTGGGACAGTGGGGTGAAATTGACGCTGACACTCGAGAATATTGAGCCAAGAAAGGTTCAAAAGACTGCCAACACACTGAATCAAAGTTTGAAGAGAGTGCCAGATGATACCCAGGCGAGTCGTTCCAACGCTGATGCACAAAGACCTTCTTCGTGCATATGCATCTGCTCAATGGCAAAAAATACTGTAGACAATGGTTGTGCTACTTGCCTTTGACAGGGAAGGTGTTCTGCTTTGCATGCAAGTTGTTCGGTGGCAGTGCTGTTCAAGCGACCAAGTTAGTTTCTGGTGGTTTTGACAACTGGAGGGCAGGCGAATCCAGAATAAAAATGCATGAAAGCAGCGATGGTCATTATGAGGCTATGTTGTCCTTTGCAAGCCGACAGAGGGAGGCCAATCATGTTGACTGCCTAGCCGCCAAATAGTTTGAGGAAGAGCGGTGTTACTGGCGCCAGATTCTGAAGTGGCTCATCAACATTCTGATATTCCTAGCTGAGCATGGTCTTGCTATAAGGGGAGAGGATGAGATCAAAAGCTCCGGTCATACTGGTAACTACCTTGCCATCATTGAGCTGTTGGCAGAATATAATACTCTGCTGGCTAGCCATATTAGAAAGTATGCAAACCACGGGAAAGGTCACATTTCCTATTTGTCATCCACAATTTGCGAGGAACTGGTGAAGCTCATGGGACAAAAGGTGCAAGACACCATCCTGAAAGAAGCCAAGGAGGTGAAGTATTTCTCTGTCTCGATTAACTCAACACCTGATGTATCACACCTCGATCAGCTAACGATTGTTATCCAGTACATTCTGCTGTCAGGCCCAGTTGAATGGTTCCTGACATTCATGCCTATGATGATGAGACATGGCTAGCATACTTCTGAACTTTCTGAAGGAAAAAGGCTTGGATATTGGTAACTGCAGAGGCCAGTCGTATGACAATGCGTCAAACATGTCAGGATGGTACAATGGTGTCCAGGCAATTGTGAAGTGAGAATGTAAATACGACACTTTTATTCCATGCTGCAACCACAGCCTAAACCTGGTAGGAGATTAGGTTGTTGAAAGCTGTGGTGGCTGTACCAGGATTTTGATTTTGTCAATGGACTATATGTATTCCTGTCTGACTCAACATATCGCTGGCAGCGACTAAAGAATCGCTGCACGCTGACGCTCAAGGGTTTGCCTGGAACCCAAAGGTGTGAATGTGCAGATGCTGTCAAAGCACTTGTAGAAGGGTG
Source organism: Protopterus annectens (assembly GCF_019279795.1). NCBI lineage: Eukaryota > Metazoa > Chordata > Ceratodontiformes > Protopteridae > Protopterus > Protopterus annectens. The sequence goes on along the minus strand of NC_056726.1, from coordinate 1,287,433,509 downwards.
GAAGAGCATTCAGGAAGTCCTGGATGAGCTTGTGGCAGATAAGGAGCAGAAGGCAGATACAAGAAATCAGGCTGAGGGATTTTCATGCAGGATGGACGAACTTGAGACAGCAGTTATGGTGACTGCCTGGAACGATATCCTTGGCCATCTCAACAGTACAAGCATTAGCCTCCAAGATCCTACAGTCAGCCTGAATACGGCATCCGGCTTGATGGCATCACTGGTCAACAAGGTTCAGTTTGCATGTGACAGATTTGACGTGCATGAGCCGATGGTGACTGAAAAGGTTCAACACGGCGAATACAAGGGTGAGCAGCATTGAGACCGTAAGCAAAAGTGAATGCCTGATGAAGGAGCTGCAAACGAGCAGACCTCAGCCCAAAGGAAACTTTCAAAACTCAGATGTATCTGGTCATGATTGACAGTCTGTTAGCTGAACTGGAAAAGCGGATGAAGGCGTATGATGATATTTGTAAAACATTCGAATTTCTCTCAGAGCTAACCTCATTGAGCATTGAGCAGGAGTGAGGACAAAGCCAAGAATCTTGTTTACTCATATCCAGATGACTTGGAAGACACACTGGTGGCTGAGCTGATACAGTTTGCTGCACTCAGAAACTGGTGACTGTGAACGAATCAACAGAACTTACCATGTACAAGCGTTTGTCATCATTGAATCTTTCTCAGACATTTCCAAACATCGAGATTGAGTTGCGCATCTATCTGTGCATGATGGTGTCCAATGCCTCCGGCGAGCGGAGCTTCTCAAAGCTGGGAATAATCAAATGAGAGCTGCGGTTCTCAATGGGGCAGAAAAGGCTAAGCATGCTGGCGCTTATGAGCATTGAGCATGAGCTGCTGCGCAGCCTTGACTTCACTGACACAATCGAAGAATTTGCACTTGCTAAGGCTTGAAAAACAGCAATATAAGTAAGGAGCACTAGCGCAGTAGTAACAGTGACAATATGCCTAGGTAGGCTAGGTTAAGTTGATCTGGTTTAGCCTTTTCTGCATTAAGTGCACTTTTCAGACAATTGCTATTGAATGTTGATGTTACATAGCTTGATGTTAATCTCGAGTTGTTACGATAATACATCAACACGTCGTTATTATTATTCATGTTCAATAAAGGCTGGCTGGTTGCGTCGCAAGCAATTAAGGCTTCTTGGTCGGTCTGAGTGTGAATGTACGGTGAGTGTCGAATGCACGTGCACCAATGCCGAGAAAAAATAGGCCCTTTTTGCACTGCAGCATCAGGCCCAATTTGGTCTTAATCCAGCCTTTCTTTTCGCAGAACCCGTAATGTGCCCAGTAATAACTCCTTATGTAATTCATATGGAGTTACATGTATCGGTAACATGCCTAAGTACGATTGTAAATTCATTTTTATAAGATCCGTTGCTTCTACTACTACTGGAACTGTCTGGGTATCTTTCTTCTACATTGCCATCAGTTCTGCCTGCAAATCCTGGTATTTAATGACTTTGTGTCTCTCTGTACATAAGACACTGTAGTGACAGGGTTTAGCAATTTCAATAATCATAATCAATTTTATTTTTGTCTTTTTTTCATGGACTACTAACTCTAGTTTTCTTGCGTGTATTTTTTGAACTGTTGGTAATGGATGATCCCATGTGATATAAACTTCATCATTTTCTATGATGCCTTGTAGCTCATGTTTCCAGTGCTTTTCAGCTTCGTCAATATTATAACGTTTGGACAATCCCCAATGCAACAGTCTTGCCACATTATTATGCCTTTCAGTCTACAGTCCTTCTGCCACCGGTATATCACAACCAACAACAAGATGTGCGACTGTTTCCATTTCTGTTTTACAAAACCTACATTTGTCTGTTTTTCCCACATGTTCAATGGACTTTGTAAACCAACAGGTATATAGTCCACTATCCTGGGCTGCCAATATTAACCTTTCATCTTTTGGTTTAAATTCACCTCTCCTTAACCATTCATGCATCCCATCCTGATCAACAAGAGGTTGTTCCAAGAGTTTTCTATACCTGCAACTATATTTATGCATTTTCCACATTTCTTGCCTTCTCATCTGATCCTTCACCTTATATTCTTTCTTTTTCTTTGGCACATTCAGTTGTTGCCTAATTTTTATCTACTTCTGGTTTGATTTCCATTCCTGCTTGATGCTGATATGCGTCTGCTAAACTAAGCAGGGATTTAGATTTTTTGTTTTTATACACTCCCTTTCTTCCTTTTTCTTTCTTTTCCCATCACGCTTCTGTTGTTGTCCCCTCTTTCCCTCTTTTCCTTTATAGTCTCTTCTATATTCTTTTTCTTCCCTTTCCTCCCTTTTCTTTCCTCCCCCCCCTCTTATTCGCTTACCTTCCCATACCCCCCTACACCCGCACCAACCCCTTTTTAGATCTTTTTCAGAGCACTTTTAGTAAACTGTGTGTGATGTTTTCTATTGTAAGTAAGAATGCCATATGATTTAGTTATATATAAGAGTCTTTAGTTCTCTATTTAATAGAATTCTATCTAACAGTTTTAATAATATTTCTTTGATTAGATTTGATCCTTGGTTGATGCATATCTCCATGTATTATGTTTATACCATATACAAACTTGTGCCTGATGTCAAGCCAGTATAGCGTTGCTATTAGTAACAAGAGTATACATACTTTTAATTTGCATAACTAATTGAGTTTTTGCCGCCGATTTGGCTCGTTAAGCAGGGTGTGTTATGTATATATACTGAAGCTTTTTTAAAATTGTTATAACCTGAAGAAGCGCACTTGTTAGTGCGTGAAAGCGCTTGTTTTTATCAAATAAAACAGTTTTCATCATCATCGTGGTGGTTCCGGTAATTTGTTGGAATATTCAGCCGCTTGGTCTCTTTGCTGGTACCTTTGGATGCTTGTGCTTGGTTTCATGCTATTAGTTTTGGCTCTTTTGCTTCTGCTCCCAGCTCAGCAGCACACGATGGATTCACTAAATATTGAACTTGATTACGTTCCGGGTAAGACTGATATCGTACCTAATTGGAATGAATTGTTTCACCAGAGAGAGAACTCCCTGCTCAATTATGATAACAAAGTTACTACTCCATCAGCTACCAATACCAACATAGAGAATGTGCAGGAGTTTTATACTGCCTTAAGGAGCTTAGAAAATGATTTGTATAAGCTCCACAGACTTATCTGGCAAAGGAAGCACTTGGAGGCGTGCTTACACTTCAAAGTCATCCCGCGAGGCATGCGGGTTCTCTGTATGCCGAGCTACGGAGAAGCGCACCCCGAGCTCCTTCGTAAATGGCAACAGCTGAATTTGGATCTTGGATACAATTACCTGAAGCTCCTTATTGAATATTTTTTACCGATAGAAGAGAACCTTATAAGTAAGGTGGAAGGTGAGCATAAGATTCTTATATCTCTGTTCAAAAGTGACTTCTGTGTGACCAGAATTAATAACATGCTGAAACAAGTGACTTTTTATAGTAACAAATTGGAGCAGGTTAAGCTAAAGAAACTGAAACGTGACTGTGATGACTTCCAATCTGGCCATATCTTTTTATGGCCAAGGTTTAATGAAGCGGCTGCTTCTGGTGAAGTTAGTGATTCCAACAATATAACTGTTCATGATACTAATAGCACGGTTGATAGGACTGAACTTAACAATGATGCTATGAATAGTGTGGGGCTGAATGTATCACAACCGGATGGTGATTTAACATCTACCACCTCTTCTCTACCCTGTAACCAGCAGGGTTTGAACCGTAATACTGGAGGAGCGAGGCCTAAGGAGGTGCTACCTTCATGTAATAATGGACATAAAGTTACCCATCCTTTAAACTCCCCACTACCTTTCAAACAACGAGCCCCAACACGCTCAACAAGCAGGGGGAGAGGCAAGCGCAAGATATCTGGCGACAATTGGGGGACCAGGAAAAAGAGGTTTTGAATACATTGTTCTTTAATATGTCTTCCAGGGTTCTGACTGATACTGACTGCTCTATATTGAATAAGGGGCTTTCCTTCATACCCTCCAAAGGGAGTGAATTATCGGACACATTGATTGCCCTACGTAAATTCACCAGGAAAGTAGCCCTCAAACTGCTATTTAAAGACTCAGCAAGTTCTGTTGCCGAACATGATATTGTGGAGCTGAAAAGGAAGAGTTTGTTCGTGCCATCGCTACCTAGCTCTATTGAAAGCTTCCAGAAGGCTTGCGAGCATGATTTTTATGTCTACTTTAGTGAAAAGCGACATAAAAAACTATATGTGAACTTGACTGCACTTCAGAAACAGAGCTTGGAAGCTCTATGTAAAGATACTAGTTTAACTTTCAGACCTGCCGATAAAGGGGGAGGGGTCGTAGTAATGGATTCCACGGCATATGACAACTGGATGTACGATATGCTTAGTAATGACGTTGCATATTGTCTTATAAATAGATCAGATGTTGTTATAATTATTAGGAACATCCACGATACCCTATATGATCTTTTGATGTCTAGGTGTATTAATAAATCTTTGTATGAATACCTTGACATTGAGGCACCCTTGATACCGTTAATAAAGGGGTTGCCCAAAGTGCATAAGGGCACATTTCCCCCACCCCTCACCAATAGTATCGGGCAGATTATGGGCTACTGAGAATGCCTCTAAGTATGTGCAATCTAAAATTGGTCCCCTAGTTGAGAAAATATCTACAATCTTAAAGAATTCTTATAACCTACTGGATGATTTGAAGGAAGTGGCGCTATTAGAAAGGGTGACATCAGAAACTCTTATGGTGACCTTAGATATTAAGAGCTTATTTACTAGTATTCCGAATGATTTCGGTACAGAGGCAGTTAGGAAACATCTTAATCAATATGACTGCATTAGTAACAATGAGCAGTTTGTCATATGCACCTTGCTGGAAATGATCCTAAATAATAATGTGTTTATGTTCCGGGACAATGTGTATAGGCAGGCATGGGGGGTTGCCATGGGCACCCCTTGTGCAAATGCCTATGCGAATATAGCCATATATGAGTGGGAAAGGGAACATATATTTAATGAAGAGGCCTTTATTAATAGAGTTATCTATTATAGGAGGTTTGTGGATGATATTGTTCTTTTTTGGAATGGGACCTTAGAATCCCTGCAGGACTTTGTGGCATATATGGGGAACACTACCTCTTTTTTGAGTTTTACTTATGAGGTTTCCTTGACAAGCATTAACTATCTTGATGTCACTATAGTAAAAAGCGATGAGAATATTTTTCTTACCTCTTTATATAGAAAGCCCTGTTGGAAAAATGGGATCTTACACTATGAAAGCATGCACCCTAGACACATCTTTCCCAATGTGGTTAATAATCAGATGGATAGGGTTGCTAAGCTCTGTAATACGGATAGTGAGAGAGAACGTCTCTTAGATTTCCAGGGGCAATGCTTTATGAATAGAGGCTATCCCATTCGCTTAGCCATGAACTATGGAGGCAATGATTTGAATGTTCCTGATATTGGTCCCAGGAAGAGATATAAATATCACCACCCAATTAGATCGCAGAAGGGCAAGGTGCAGTATGACATTAAGTACACTAATGATGTTAAGTATATTAAAGAGATTTTGGCCAGGAACTGGAAACTATTAACTATGAACAAGGAGCTATTGAATATAGTAGGCAAATATCCAACATTTAGATACAATAATTGTCTTAACTTGAAAAGAATGTTGTGCAATGAAAAGACTTCATGCATACCGATAGATGTAAGAACCAACTATAGACTAGGCACATTTCCTTGTAAGAAATGTTGCATATGTAGATTTATCACCAAACAACAGCACTATGAGGATAGGAAACTGGGTATGATTTTTACTCCTAACTTTTATGCAACGTGTGACACTACTAATGTAATTTATTTAGCCACTTGTAATAGTTGCGAGGCATATTATGTGGGTCTTACTACACGTAGATTTAAAGACCGTGTGTATAACCACATTTATGATATACGCAAAAAGAATGATAATAATGTATTGGCTCGGCACTGTCAGGAGTTTCTGACCCATGAATTTAGTTTTAGGGTGCTTCAGATTTTGCACCCTAACAAACGTGAAGGTGATATATTGGGAACTCTTGAATTGTATGAACTAAGATGGATTTTGACACTTAGGGCACACTTAGAACCTGGTCTTAATACATCAGTTAGCATAAGACCAGCCCTTTTATAAAATTACATTATTTTTATGGTTAGAACTGTGACAAATGATAGTAATTTTCATGTGATTATTTTAAGATATATTTACTATGATTCATTGTTTATGAATGTGTTACTTTAGAATAGTAAGGATAATTTATATGGCAGAGATGTCATGATTTTTTATTTAGATTTTTTGTTTTTATACACTCCCTTTCTTCCTTTTTCTTTCTTTTCCTATCACGCTTCTGTTGTTGTCCCCTCTTTCCCTCTTTTCCTTTATAGTCTCTTCTATATTCTTTTTCTTCCCTTTCCTCCCTTTTCTTCCCCCCCCCTCTTATTCGCTTACCTTCCCATACCCCCCTACACCCCCACCAACCCCCCCCCTTTTTAGATCTTTTTCAGAGCACTTTTAGTAAACTGTGCGGTGTGATGTTTTCTATTGTAAGTAAGAATGCCATATGATTTAGTTATATATAAGAGTCTTTAGTTCTCTATTTAATAGAATTCTATCTAACAGTTTTAATAATATTTCTTTGATTAGATTTGATCCTTGGTTGATGCATATCTCCATGTATTAAGTTTATACCATATACAAACTTGTGCCTGATGTCAAGCCTGTATAGCGTTGCTATTAGTAACAAGAGTATACATACTTTTAATTTGCATAACTAATTGAGTTTTTGCCGCCGATTTGGCTCGTTAAGCAGGGTGTGTTATGTATATATACTGAAGCTTTTGTAAAATTGTTATAACCTGAAGAAGCGCACTTGTTAGTGCGTGAAAGCGCTTGTTTTTATCAAATAAAACAGTTTTCATCATCATCGTGGTGGTTCCGGTAATTTGTTGGCATATTAGAAAGTATGCAAACCACGGGAAAGGTCACATTTCCTATTTGTCATCCACAATTTGCGAGGAACTGGTGAAGCTCATGGGACAAAAGGTGCAAGACACCATCCTGAAAGAAGCCAAGGAGGTGAAGTATTTCTCTGTCTCGATTAACTCAACACCTGATGTATCACACCTCGATCAGCTAACGATTGTTATCCAGTACATTCTGCTGTCAGGCCCAGTTGAATGGTTCCTGACATTCATGCCTATGATGATGAGACATGGCTAGCATACTTCTGAACTTTCTGAAGGAAAAAGGCTTGGATATTGGTAACTGCAGAGGCCAGTCGTATGACAATGCGTCAAACATGTCAGGACGGTACAATGGTGTCCAGGCAATTGTGAAGTGAGAATGTAAATATGACACTTTTATTCCATGCTGCAACCACAGCCTAAACCTGGTAGGAGATTAGGTTGTTGAAAGCTGTGGTGGCTGTACCAGGATTTTTGATTTTGTCAATGGACTATATGTATTCCTGTCTGACTCAACATATCGCTGGCAGCGACTAAAGAATCGCTGCACGCTGACGCTCAAGAGTTTGCCTGGAACCCAAAGGTGTGAACGTGCAGATGCTGTCAAAGCACTTGTAGAAGGGTGGAAGAGCATTCAGGAAGTCCTGGATGAGCTTGTGGCAGATAAGGAGCAGAAGGCAGATACAAGAAATCAGGCCGAGGGATTTTCATGCAGGATGGACGAACTTGAGACAGCAGTTATGGTGACTGCCTGGAATGATATCCTAGGCCATCTCAACAGTACAAGCATTAGCCTCCAAGATCCTACAGTCAGCCTGAATACGGCATCCGGCTTGATGGCATCACTGGTCAACAAGGTTCAGTTTGCATGTGACAGATTTGACGTGCATGAGCCGATGGTGACTGAAAAGGTTCAACACGGCGAATACAAGGGTGAGCAGCATTGAGACCGTAAGCAAAAGTGAATGCCTGATGAAGGAGCTGCAAACGAGCAGACCTCAGCCCAAAGGAAACTTTCAAAACTCAGATGTATCTGGTCATGATTGACAGTCTGTTAGCTGAACTGGAAAAGCGGATGAAGGCGTATGATGATATTTGTAAAACATTCGAATTTCTCTCAGAGCTAACCTCATTGAGCATTGAGCAGGAGTGAGGACAAAGCCAAGAATCTTGTTTACTCATATCCAGATGACTTGGAAGACACACTGGTGGCTGAGCTGATACAGTTTGCTGCACTCAGAAACTGGTGACTGTGAACGAATCAACAGAACTTACCATGTACAAGCGTTTGTCATCATTGAATCTTTCTCAGACATTTCCAAACATCGAGATTGAGTTGCGCATCTATCTGTGCATGATGGTGTCCAATGCCTCCGGCGAGCGGAGCTTCTCAAAGCTGGGAATAATCAAATGAGAGCTGCGGTTCTCAATGGGGCAGAAAAGGCTAAGCATGCTGGCGCTTATGAGCATTGAGCATGAGCTGCTGCGCAGCCTTGACTTCACTGACACAATCGAAGAATTTGCACTTGTTAAGGCTCGAAAAACAGCAATATAAGTAAGGAGCACTAGCGCAGTAGTAACAGTGACAATATGCCTAGGTAGGCTAGGTTAAGTTGATCTGGTTTAGCCTTTTCTGCATTAAGTGCACTTTTCAGACAATTGCTATTGAATGTTGATGTTACATAGCTTGATGTTAATCTCGAGTTGTTACGATAATACATCAACACGTCGTTATTATTATTCATGTTCAATAAAGGCTGGCTGGTTGCGTCGCAAGCAATTAAGGCTTCTTGGTCGGTCTGAGTGTGAATGTACGGTGAGTGTCGAATGCACGTGCACCAATGCCGAGAAAAAATAGGCCCTTTTTGCACTGCAGCATCAGGCCCAATTTGGTCTTAATCCAGCCTTTCTTTTCGCAGAACCCGTAATGTGCCCAGTAATAACTCCTTATGTAATTCATATGGAGTTACATGTATCGGTAACATGCCTAAGTACGATTGTAAATTCATTTTTATAAGATCCGTTGCTTCTACTACTACTGGAACTGTCTGGGTATCTTTCTTCTACATTGCCATCAGTTCTGCCTGCAAATCCTGGTATTTAATGACTTTGTGTCTCTCTGTACATAAGACACTGTAGTGACAGGGTTTAGCAATTTCAATAATCATAATCAATTTTATTTTTGTCTTTTTTTCATGGACTACTAACTCTAGTTTTCTTGCGTGTATTTTTTGAACTGTTGGTAATGGATGATCCCATGTGATATAAACTTCATCATTTTCTATGATGCCTTGTAGCTCATGTTTCCAGTGCTTTTCAGCTTCATCAATATTATAACGTTTGGACAATCCCCAATGCAACAGTCTTGCCACATTATTATGCCTTTCAGTCTACAGTCCTTCTGCCACCGGTATATCACAACCAACAACAAGATGTGCGACTGTTTCCATTTCTGTTTTACAAAACCTACATTTGTCTGTTTTCCCCACATGTTCAATGGACTTTGTAAACCAACAGGTATATAGTCCACTATCCTGGGCTGCCAATATTAACCTTTCATCTTCTGGTTTAAATTCACCTCTCCTTAACCATTCATGCATCCCATCCTGATCAACAAGAGGTTGTTCCAAGAGTTTTCTATACCTGCAACTATATTTATGCATTTTCCACATTGCTTGCCTTCTCATCTGATCCTTCACCTTATATTCTTTCTTTTTCTTTGGCACATTCAGTTGTTGCCTAATATTTATCTACTTCTGGTTTGATTTCCATTCCTGCTTGATGCTGATATGCGTCTGCTAAACAAAGCAGGGAAGTCATCTTAGATTTATTCTCCTCATGTTTTAAAACTTTCACTATGTTTGGGTCTTATGAGGTCAGCAGATATAGGTTCCCTTTATAATTTTGAAATACTGAAATCCCGACTTTCAGTATTTCGAAATTATAATATGAAGCCTTGAAATTCCGAAACACCAGAAGCGCGAAATTCAAAATAACGAAGTTTGGAGCTTCTGGTATTGTGGTGTGTGAATGCATAGGTGTAAGTGTTGATATGCACATATGAGTGTGTTGGTTAGGGGCTTTGGTGTATGTTAGTGTGTGTTTTGGCTGTGATGTGTGTGTGTGCAAGGGGCTGTGAAATGTGTGTGCGTGAGTTACCTTTGTGTATGTGATTGTGCGATCTCAAAGTTAGTATATCTAAGTAGGGTGGTGTGGGGGGTGTTTGTAGTGTAGGATTCTTTGATTGTGGGGGGAGATTGTATGTGTATGTGTGTGGTGTATTTGCACTGTAGGCTCGCGATTTTAAATTTCTCCGTTATGGGGTTTTGGTATTTAAAGGTTTCGGCTACAGAATTTCGAAATACTGAAATTCAAGATTTCAGTATTTTGGGATTCTATAGTGAACCCGCACATATATATGCAGTCCACTATTGCACATCTATACATGTAATCAATTTTGAGAAGGCCCATACTTCCTTCAGAATGTGGAACATATAGTCTTGGTATGCACTGATTTTTATAAATCATTTCAAGAGCATGAAGCATCCTTTTGGGGCCAGTCAATCACTCCAAACTGTAAGTTAGAACAGGAAGAGCAGTTTGGACTTTGTTCCTAGATGTCAATTATGTTTTCAGTATTAATTTAAGTGTTCTAAAATTTTCCTTACTAAGTTTTATTTGCATTTGTCCATGTGTTAATGCTGATCCTTCATCAATTATAAAAATATTTATACACTCTTTCTTGCTCAATTTCTTTTATATCGTATTCCTGTCCAAAACTATTTTTTTCTTGGTGCTTCAGCTTTCTTGCTTTAAGGATTTTTTTGCACATATATCAAGACCAAATGAGATTCTTATATCATCTCAAAATGTTTTGACCACTTGCATTTGTGTTTTGAGTCCCTTATCTGATGAACTATACAGTTTTAAAACACCTACAAAAAGAAGATGAAGAAATATATACACTTTATTGTTTTCTGGGAGACAAATTATAGCCATGACCTTGTCTGTTAAGTAGACAGTTTAATGAGTTAAGGGCAAGACAAAAGGGCAGTGGTGACAGAGAGTCAACTTAGAATACCCCCTTTTGAATTTTTATCTCTGGAATAATAATTTGTTCCTTATCATGCCTTAATTGTAATGTGGCTTGCCACTGCTTCATGGTCGCTGTAAAGTAATCAATCAGTGTAGAGTGTATCTTACACATTTTAAGCACTCTTTTATCCATGAATGCAGGATACTGTCAAATGCTTTTTTGTAGTCTATCCATGCCACACTTAGATACTTCCTCTTCTTGCATTTCTTCATTATGACTTTATTTAACATCAAATGATCCTTTGTTTCATATGACTTTCTTTTATTACACTTTTTGTTCTATTGCCATGATTGAGTTTTCTTCTAAATGACTATAAACTCTGTTGGCATCAATTCCAATGTATAGTTTATATGTCATCGGAAGGCAAGTTATTATTCTATAGATTTTTAGGATGGCTTGCAGGTTCACTCTTAAGTAGGGGTATTGCTTTTTCTGTTGTTACAAAAGAAAACAAACCTTGGGTAAACCAGGAAAACAAATTTATTGTAAGCGCTTTCGGACTCAAAAGTATGCAAACTTCTTCAGACAACATAAGTAATAGGTAAGGGGATTTAAATAAACCCTTAGAATGACATCATAAATTCATCAATTGGTGTTTAAAGCAACAACAACCTAAATGCAAAAAACACTTTTAAAGGTGATAATAAGAATAACCAAAAGTTAGGTACTGCACTGGGCCTGGGATTTCCAGTTCGAGGCTTTTCTTAACTTTGTTTCAATCTCTCTAACCGTTACTTTATCCCATTTCATATTCTGTACATTTGAACTTCTTATTCTTTCATGTACTTATTCTATCCATTTATTATCTTTGTTATGTTCCACATGGTCTTCATAGATATTTCTCCAAAATGTATCTATTTATTCTTTTTTGGTGTTGTTTCAATTCCTTTTCCCAATTCTCTATAAAACGTTTTTGGGTCAATAATAAATTGCTTGTTTTGTACTTTTCATTTATGTTTATCTGCATATCTTCTTTTTTCTGTCTGTGCTGATATTTTAGTTTATTATTTGCAAAAATGCATGATAACTCCTGATAATGTGCATTGCTTTTTTCATGTCTATCTTTCGGAGTACTTTTGTTGATTTGTTCCCTCTTCTATACTCTTTTAACAGTGACACTTCTTGTCTTAATTGCTTTATAGTTTTTCTCGATTTGATACTGCCATGATGACATTCAATTTCTTCCCACCCTTTCCCTTACTAGCCTCTGTTATTGTGGCAGGACTTTAGCTATTAATTTGGCTGTACAGTAACGTATCCTATTTACTTTTGTTATATTGCATGAATCTCTATGGACAGTCCTAATTATTGTGTTCATGTGTTTTATCAAACTTCTAATTTTTGGGGTTTTATTGACTTTTCTGTAGTCTATTTCTTTTGTCTGTCCATCTCTGTTAAATCAAGCAACTCTTCTCTTTGATCATTTTCTTCTGTACTGAGGGCATAATCTTTTCTCCCCATTTCCTGTGAGCATTCTATAGATAGTTCCACAGCATCTTCCTGCGCCACATTCTCTTCAGTTTCATCCATTGTCATCCATTGCAATTTCATATGGGCACTCACTGGTCTATCAGCCCACAACATTGGCTGTGTCAGAGTTGCCACAGTTTCCTGTTCCTCCCCTTGTTAGGCAACTCCAACTAATCATTTTGAAGGCTCCAAAGTACAAAGTATCTTCATGTGGCAACTAATCAGATGTTTCCCACTCCACTGGTTTTGCCTTAACTTGGGGATGATTGCTCTATCGTGCTGTGTTGTTTTCTGAGTCAATTTTTTTACACTAACTCCTTCACTTCACAACTAACCCATAACCTCAGTTGCTATTTCTTTTACTTCTCCATTACTAATCATCTTTTCTACTTTTCCTCTTTGTTTTCCTTATTTTTTGTATTGTAAAGTTTTCCATATCTAGATGTCTTTGTATTTCTCTTCAAATATCTTTGGTGCTGCTCTTTTTGTATTGATTAGTTTTGGTTTCCATAAATATTACACCATATTAAATTTCTTTTTCTTTCCCACTGTTCCATCATGCTGTGATGTAAACTGTGTTAGACTTTCTACACAAACTCCTTCACTTGGCAAGTATTCCATATCTTTGTCTTCTATTTTTTTAACTTCTACTTTACTAATCTGTTCTATGTTCCCTCTTTGTGATCTTACTTTTTCTTATTGTGAAATTTTCCATATCTGGTTGCCTGTGCCTGTATTTCTCTTCGAATATCTTTGGGGCTGCTATTTTGTATTGATTAATTTGGCTTTCTCCTTTGCATAAATATTGCACCATATCAGATCTCTCTTTCTTTCCCATGTCCATATTTCTTTTTATATCTTTCAAAAGTCTCTACAGTTTCTTTTTTATATTTTTATACTTCCTCAGTTGCTTCTTTTTCCAAACAGCCCAGGGTTTCTTGCTCTATATAATATTTCTCATAAGTCTGTTGTATTAATGAGCACACATTTTTATTTGACACTTCTGAAAGTTTTTCATATGGAAGTATTTTTCTTTCCTCTAATTTCTCTCTTAATCTTTTTGTATATCTTCTGTCTAGAAATTCTGGGCCTGTTGTATAATAGTGACAATACATAATTTCTTTCTTACACTCTGTAGTCTACTCTATTGTCTTTATTGCTCTTTGTTTGCCTATCAATTTTTGTGATTTTTGTGGACTGCTACTTCCTTCTCCAACAGAGGGGCCATCCTTTCCCTGGGCCTGGCTTAGCCACATTGTAGGAATGTTTCCATGTCCTGTGGATTCTACACTGTTATTTTTTCCAATCCTGGCACTAGTGCACCTACCAGGACTGGGCACTTTTTTATCCTGGGTTTTGTGTACCCAGCTATCTTATTTATTTTTTTAACCTACTTCTATCCATGATATATGCTATATAAAATACAGTCTATATATCAGTGTCATCTTAGTGAGACTGTCTAAAAAAAAACAAGGTCCACCTTGTGAAGGTACTCACCAACACTTGAAGATGAATTCAGTTTTACCAATACTACTCTCTTTTGCTTGCTGATTTTATTATCTCTCCATTCAGACCCTATATTAGTCCTCTGCTGATGTTCGAGTACAGTGCTGTAATATAATCTTGACACTGGAAAACGATGCACACAGCATAGGCTTTCAATACCAGTGTGGACACTTGGTGGTCGAAGTTCAGACTGCTATGTATGTGTTTTCCCAGTGCTTGCATCACTTGGTTTCAGCACAGTGGGACTGTTGTCAATGCTCTAATAAGCAGGGAATTTGGAGAACGATAAAATAAAGACACATTATTGCATTTATTTCTAGACCATGTGGCTTTGTCACCAATCATTTGTCCCTGTTAGCCACTCCTATAGTATATTATCATCATGGGTATACTCAATGATTGCACCCAGTATGCAAGAATCACCAAATGGGGTAAACCAAAGGCCATATACTTTAGCGTGAACTGTCAAAAAATACAGTCCAAACAGTAAACGGCCAAGCACAGATCCCTAGGGTATAGCAATGGTGACAGTTCTGCTGGTGCAGGTTGATTCACCAGTTTTCACAGTATGTGTTCTGTCAGTGAGCCAGTTGATTACCCGTCTAGTGACATAAGGTTTAATCCCCAGCTAGGAGAGTTTCTCAATGATATCTGCCCAGTCATGATAACCGATATGCACTGTCTTACCTTTGTCCAGGCCTGTCACACAGAATCAATGGGCTGTGACAACATCACAGATCACCTGTCAGACGACTCATCACATATACCTTCTTGACACGGTTGAATACACACTTCAATACACCCTCCACACAGACTATGTTCCTGTAGAAGGGTATACATCAACATGCATCCGAATGAGTTGGGGGGATAGCATCTGACGCATGCCTATATAGACACATCTTGACTCTCCTCATCTGTGAGGTAAACAAACATGTCATCATGGACCTTATCTAAATGGGCACTAGTGATATCCTAGCTGTGTGCAACAAACCGGTGTGAGTTGTTAATGCTACATCATGTCTGCTACATCTGTTAGATGTCCTCAAAGAGGTCATCGAGGGCATGCATGATGACAACACTATCATCCTTTTGAACTTGGCAAGCCCAAGGCATTTGGCATAAATCCACACTGAGGTATTCACTCTTCGCTGTCAGATGTGGTCATCTAGACCTAAATCACCAAGTGTGTAGACCACTGTATCACATATGTGGCATCTAAATATGTTGACATGCATGTAGTGACCTATATCTCAGGTTCAGTGATCAGGTCTGTACATCAGGGCAGTCTGCTAGGCCCTTTCCTGTCCATTATTTATGTGACAGACATCATAGAAGACATACACATCCTGTGTCCAAACAGCTCTCTGAAGGACTACAGATTGTGGGCAATCATTGACTCCAGCTTTGATATTAGCATGACACAGACAGTATCAACACACCAAAGATTTCTGCCATGGCCATGACAATATCTGTAATGACACAAAAACATGGGTGGATTTGTTATGTCAGGAAAACAAACACACAACACAAGTATAATGCAGACATCACACCCTATAATCAGACCAATAGATATGTGATCTGTGTCCTGGAGTAAATAGTAAGTGGAACGTGCACCAGCATGTAGTGACAGTGCTGACTACTCCCTTGTACACAACTACTGAGTATGTGAAGGACCTTCATAGTTCACAGCCTTCATTACACCAATAACTGAGTACAATGCACCCTTCTTTATGTACCTTCCTGCATATCTCCCAGTGATGTGTAACTGAAGTGTGCCAACTTTGCCACAGTGAGCTGTCACACATCTTATTGGCCATACCTTGATACCTTGATATTCTTTTTGTGGCATAAACATCACTGTCTGATGGTGTGGAACCCCCATCATGGTGTTACACCAGAAGCATGTGTGATACATGTTCCAGTGATGTACACAGTACATACATAGCTGTTTGACAACAGTAATGGCATGGGTAATATTTGTGACAGTGTGGATTGTGCTATATATATATATATATATATATATATATATATATATATATATATATATATTTGCCAGCTTCACAGATTCTATTGCACTAATGTGAAAGTTCCGAACCACTACTGCGTATGTTGAACGGGCAATTACATATGTTCCTGCTGCTTGGTAAATGCATAATATGTGGTTTGCATGCCTAATTGTCTAAAAGCTTAGTCGACTGATAAGCCAAATGTTGTTTTATGCCTAGAACACTGAATGTTGTTTTTAATGCCTGCAACTCTGTTTTTAATGCCTGCAACTCTGTGATTCAACTGCTTGCCCTGCTCTCACACTCAGCTCCTCTCTTGCACTCTGACCCTCCAGCCTTCCCCATATTCTTTCTAACTCTAGTTTTTAGCCCTAACCTCTCCTCTCTCTCTTCTTTTTTCAGCCAGGATGCTCTCTGCTGCTAATTCGGGCTACTGCACCCCAGCATCTAGCAAACTAGCTGAATAGCCCTACAGTCTTCATTTAATACAAAAAACAAATCGTGGACAATCAAGACGAGTTCTCCTAAAGTCTCAGTGTAGATTATAGCTTACAATTTACTTGAATCTTAGTTTTCTATTGTTCAATTAGGGTGATTCTACTTTAATTTATAACTAAGCAAGCACATTCGTGGACCTCCCCTGAGGCTGTCCACCCCCACCCTAATCTTAAAAGCCTCTTAATGTAAGAGGAAGCATAATTATGCTATTTACTGTTCCCCATCTTTGTTACTAGATGGTAGCAGTACATAGAACATAATCTGTCTCCTGGCCAATTACTCAAAATACAGCTCTGGGCCCCAACATTACTTATTTATATAAACTCAGCCTCCCTGTTTAAGCTTACTATAATCCCCAGTCTCAGATTAATTTTTATTCCACCCATTTTAGTACTAAAAATATGTTGCTACCCCTAGAATAGCAGAAAAGTGTCAGGAACACTTTTTTTATTCAGATTCCCATAAAGAATGCATCTTACCTCCAAATACCTATTCAGTGCACTACTTCACTGAAGAACTGATTGACTCATTGCCTCACGATACTCCACTTCGTGGCTCTGCCAGCTCCGTTCGCCCTATGGGCTCACTCCACTCCCCTACCCTGCCCCCAAATCTCACCGGCCCCCAGCACGTCTACATTTATTTCTTCATCGCCACACCTACTTCCCTCCCTGGCCAATTAGTCTCCATTGCTCTAGCAACACACACTTCCTATTAACACCCCATATCAACCATCAGTCACCTCTCACTTCCTTCCCATAAGTTATAGTCTCACCTGCTCCTCCCTAAGCATACAACTCACCTACCCCTGTAAATTACTCAGTCACAATATACCTAATCTTAGCAGCCCTATCTCACCATGCTTTCAAACCCCCATCCTTCTCTATTCAACTACTACTTCTTCTCAACATATCCTATATCTACTAAATCACCCAGCCCTTTAGCGCCAACCACTCACCATCCTTTCATATAACCAACCATCTTACCCCACCAATCTTATGCCCACATATCCCAATATCTCCCTGCCTATATCCTATAAAAAATCTACTCTTTCCCTATAACCTTATTACTCCTCATAAGTACCCTACCCCCTCAGTAACTAACAAAACTCTCACAAATCTAATAAATCTCAACCTACATTTTAAGCAGTCCAAATTCCTCTCCAACCTAATCCTACATCTAACTACCATTCTACTATCTGGAGATATACACCCTAACCCAGGCCCCCCTCCACCTCCCACTCTACAGCTAAATCTATCCTACTTACCTCTTTTAATGCCCAAAGTATAGCTAATAAAATCCCTAACCTCCATGCCTGGCTCACACATAACAAATTGACATCCTGTCCATCTCTGAAACTTGGTTAAAACCCCATATAAAAGATTCTGAAGTAACACCACCCAACTATTCTATCATTAGAAAAGATAGAACCCACAAAAAAGGGGGAGGAATAGCTCTTCTATACTTATCCTCCTTATCAGTTACTCCCTATAACAAACCTACTCCCCACTTCAGTAATGCTGAATTACTCCTAGCACTACTTCAAGTTAATAAACATAAACACATATGTATAGCCTCCCTTTACATGCCCCCTGGTGACGATATTTCTACACTCGAGGACATCCTCTCCTGGCTTTCTATCAATATTAGCAATGAAACAATAATTTTGGGAGACATGAATATCAATTGGTCCTCCATTCAGTCTCCCACAAACCCACTAAGCATCAACCTCTGCAATTTCTCACAGCTAATCAACTCCATAACCCAACCCTCAAAAAACCTCTCCAGTGGTAGTACCCTTGACTGGATTTTAGTCTCTCACCCCAATTATTTCTCTGACAGTGGCACCCTTCCCAATCCCCTTAGCAACCACCTACTCACATTCACACATAAACTTTCTTCACCCTTATATCTTACTCATAATTATATTACTACTCATTACCAAAAAAGCGTCAACAATACTACCTTTTCTAACTCTCTAAAAGCAATAAACTGGAACACTCTAAAAACTCTACCCCTGGAAAATGTAGTCGCCTACTTCAACTCAACTTTCTTAAACCTCCTAGACTACCATGCTCCCATAAAGACAAAAAGAACAAAAATCAAAACTGCCCCTTGGCTAACCAAAAATACACTAGCAACCATGCGACACAGAGATAAAGCTTGGGCCCATTACCAGAAAAATAGGACTCCTCCCACCCATAATGAATACAAAACACTTAGAAACAAAGTCAAAAATCTTATCATTACTGATAGACAGAATTACTTCCCCATACTCCAAAACAGCCATAAAACAAACGCTCAAAAATTCTGGAAAGGTATCTCCATCCTCCTTAATCCTAGCAAAACAGATAACCCCAGCCCAGACCCTAATGCTCCTGACATAGATTTGGCTACACAATTTAATGCTTTTTTCATTTATTCTGTTTCCAAACCAACCTCATCATTCTCTAACACCACCACACCCTCCACTTCTCCCCCATCCTCCTGTAACAACACTACACCCCCACTTTTGCTTCTCCTTTCATTTCTTCTCCATCATCACCACCCTCAAATACCCTATCTTCCCAGTCTCCACCTTTATCATTAAAACCTATACCCACATCTACCATAAAAAAACTCCTTCAGAAACTGAAGCTATGCTCTAATGCCCCCAATAACATTCCTTCATACTTTCTTAGCATAGCTGCTGAAGCCATTGCCTACCCCATCAGCATTCTAATCAACCGCTCTATCCAAGAAAGTTGTGTACCCCTAATTTGGAAAAAGGCTTTTATCATACCTCTGCATAAAGGTGGCAAAATTACAATATCACTAATTTCCATCCCATCGTCATCTCTAAACTCCTAGAAAAGTGTATCCATCTACAACCCCTACCACATATCATAAACAATCACCTACTAACTCCCACCCAACATGGTTTTAGACCCAGTCACAGCACTATGACCACCCTCCTTTCCTTCCTAGAAACTGTGAATAAAGCTCGGGACTCTGGCCACATTGTATCTACCCTCCTACGTGACCTCTCTAAGGCCTTCAACACTATCTCTCATAATCTTCTTCTAACTAAACTCTCTAAGCTTAACCTAACCCCTTCCCCTCTGAACTGGTTCACCAGTTACTTATCCAATAGATATCAAGCAGTAAAATGGAAAATAAGCCACCTCCTCATTCCTTAATACCCCAACTGGAGTTCCCCAGGGATCCATACTGGGTCCCCTTCTTTTCAATATATTTATAAATACATACTAAATCTGGAGTACTTGATAATAGTTTTCAATCTTACTCACAAACACTGGCTAATCTACAATGTATGTACTGTACCTGTGTACTATGTATGTATTCTACCTATGTTCACAATTTCAGCTGTACACCACAAATCTGTTAGTTACCTTTATTTTTAAATTAATATTTTTTTGTTTGTTCTCTCCACTGTAACTGTTGATGTGCCACATACCACTGTAAAAACATGTCTTTTGTAATTTGTGTGTATACTGATCATGTCTAAATAACTAAATGTATCTGTAATTTTTCTTTGTGGAGCTTTTCTCCCCGGGCCTCTGCTGAAAAAGGGCCTTTTCGGCTCAGTCAGACACCCCTGGTTAACAAATGTAAAATAAATAAATAAACAATTTCTGCCACCCCATCCCTTTCACAAATATAATCCAATATGCAGATGATTCAACTATTATCTGTTCTGCCACCTCCGTCCCTACACTCCTAAATCTTACACAAGACGTGTTCTCAACCACCGAACAATGGATGAAAAAAAATCAGCTAGCACTCAATGCCTCTAAAACCAAATTAATGGTATTTACTCCCTCTAAAGCCACCTCTTTCAATATAAGCACATTCTCTATCACTAGCCAAAACAACACATCTCTTGAATTGGTATCAGAGCCCACATTACTAGGGGTCCAAATTGACAATCAGCTTAAATTCAACTTCCACCTATAACTAAATATCAAAAAAACCCACCAAACACTTGGCATGCTCTACCAAAAAAATTGTTACCTCACCCCCCTCCACTAAATTCACTCTCTACCACATTTCTCATCCGCTCTCTCCTCTTTGAAGCCCCACTCCTAACTAACCTCTCCTCTTGCTATAACAAAATTGCCTAGTTCACTACCAGCCATAAGTCCTCCACCCACCACTGTATATCTCTCCACAAACAAAAATGGCTAGAACTATCCAATTATCTCACCTACACTCAACTTACTCTTGCACACAAGCTCATTTTCAACTCCTCCCTTTGTCCCTCCCTTTCCTCTGCCTTTAAAATGCACCTCTCCAATAGACTACTAAGATCTAACAACCAAAACCTAATCAAACTGTATAAACCAACTCATCCCCCAGGTAAAAATATCCTATCCTATGGTCTAGCACGTCTCTAGAAGTACCTACCACCATCCATCTGTACCACCTCAAACCACTTTTCATTCAAAAAATCTCTTCACTCACATCTAATATACCAGTGGGAATGCTCCTGCTCCCACCCCACATAATCTCCTCCCCTCTTTATACTGGCAACATCCATTTCACTTACTCTCCTAACTCATACATCCTGCTCTTGCATGTACTAAGCTAGTTACAATGAATGTATTAGAATGCACCTCTTACGTGCAAGGTTCCTTAAGATGTAATGGCTTCTCAGTATTTATATTGTAATGTTATTCACTAGTCTGTAGTGTTTGTAATAATTGTAAGTTACACTTACTGTATTCTTGCTTGTTTTTGGAGCTTTTTTCCCCAGGACTCCATTGAAAACAGGTTCATCTTGGCCCAAATGGACTATCCTGGTTATGTTATATTAACAGTTATGCACCCCAGAATAGCGGTCATATCTGGTCTTCCAAAACTACATAAAGACCTAACACAACCCCCCCCCCCCCATGCGACCCATTGTTGATTCCAAGGGTTCTGTTACACAACCCCTAGCCAAATACATGGATTCCAAGCTTAAGAAATTCATATACCAAGAACCACACATATGTAAAGATTCATGGGGATTCTTAAAAGAAATTAACAGAATTCCTTTAAGGAGTCTTATATGTTATTGACTGTGGATATAAAGGATTTATATTCAGTAATCCCCCACCAGGAAGGTTTAGAATGGTTCAATGAATATTTATATGAAAAGAAAGTTGAACACTGTGATGTGATTATGTACACACAGCTGATGGACACTATATTAAAGAATAATTTCATTTTATTTAATAATGAAATCTTCCTTCAACAAGAACGGGTAGCCATGGGATCAGCATGTGGGGGCTTATATGCAAATATAGTTGTTTTACAATGGGAAAAGAAATATCTTTTTTGTTCCAATTTTTATAAATATATTAGATACTACACACATTTCCTCGATAACCTTTTTATCCTATGGGATGAACCTTATAGCATTATTAGTGATTTTATAAAATATATTGATTCAACTACCTCATTTTTAAAGTTTACACATCAATTTAATTTGGATGAGATTGCATTTTTAGATATTATGTTAAGGATTACTACCACAAAAGGTTTATATCAAGAATACATAGAAAGAATACTTATTCTAATTCACTATTACATTTTACCAGTATTCATCCTCAAAAGCAAAAAAGAGCCATTATAAAGGGACAGCTTGTGCGGGCTGCCCGTATGGTATCAGTGTTTGAGGATTTTTTGAATGAATGTTACACCCTAAAGGATATGTTTTTAAAGAGAGTGTATCCATTAAAATTGGTAAATGAAGTTATTTTAGAAGCAGTTAACAAAAGGGAAAGGAAGTTTTATACCCCCTTTTAGCAGAAATTTTAACAAATGAAGACTATATGTTCAGTACTACCGTCCTTAATGCTGAATGTGTAGGTGTAAATTATAACACTTCTTTTATCACTACTTTCACAATAGATAGTTTAGATATTAGAGGTATTTTGAATAAGAACTGGTCCATTTTGGTTCATAATAGAAGTGTGAGATTCCACATTGATAAAAGGCCTATTATAATTTTTAAAAGGGGTAGAAATTTAAAGAATTCCTTTGAAAAAGGACAGTATCTAACTAATATCAATAAAAATGGACGGATGACCAAATGTGGCATGTGTAGGTATTGTACTCATATTAAGGAAGGACCTGTTTTTAGAGTTAACAATATGGATATTCACATTAAGCATAAATATAATTGTAATGGGGGGTTGGGAAGGTGGCCTAATGGTTAAGGTGTTTGCTTACAAACACAAGGTACAGGGTTTGAATCTCACAGGGGATAATTGGCTAGGCTTGAAATGGCTCACAAGGGCAGTTAGCCTAGTACTAATCTATGAACCTATGAATGAATTATATATTGTGCTTTTTGCAAGCAATGTAATTGTTTTTACATTGGTAAAACAACATAAGCTGGGTAAAACAACCCTGTGTTTCTTATGCTTAGTCAAACACTCTGCTTATGCTATGCTGACGAGGTCATAACAAATATGCATATCCATGGCTAGTGGGGGTTGGCTTTATTGGCCTGAAATTGTCCATTAAAATGACTTCAAATGTAAAAGTCATGGGCAATCAGAACCGCCATATAGCTGAAACACCTGATGTTCATAAGGGTCATTTGCATATATCCCATGTGCCTCTGTTATAGGAGGTTTGGGAGGTCACTCATTGGAAGTTCTAATTTTTCTGATTGGTAAAACAGATGGGAAATTAAAAAACAGAGTGTATGAGCATTTATATGATATTGGGGAGGGTGGCCTAATGGTTAAAGTGTTTGCCTTAGAAACACAAGGTACAGCGTTTGAGTCTCACAAGGGATAATTGGCTAGGCTTAAAATGGCTCTCAAGGGCAGTTAGCCTAGTACTAATCTATGAGCCTATGAGCCTATGAACCTAATTAGAACTTGTAAAGACACCAATGCATTATATAAACATATCTCTTTAAACAGTGAACATTCCTTTTTTTTTTGTAATTGATAGCATTGATATGAACATTAGGGGTGGTGCTTGGTCTGTTTTATTAGAAAGGAGAGAACTATACTGGCAGCTACTATTAAATGCCAGCAATTGGCCAGGTTTAAATGAATGCCTTTCTATTAATTCCATTTTAAAACTGAGAGCACTTAGAAGATAGTATTTATTTATTATTCAATATTATACAAAGAATGCATTTGGTTTTATATGTTTTTAAATGTGTTTATATATTTATAGTATACTATGTATTTTAGTTTTGTGTTCATTGTCTTTAGGGGGGGTTGGTTTAATAACATGTGATTTGTGTGACAGTCTTTAAAAATTGTCTGATGAAGTTCTATTGATGGGACGAAAGCGCTTACCGCTTTTTATTTTACAATCTTTATTTTGTGGACTACCAGTGGATTATCTTTGTGCCTTATATTGTGGACCACCAGTGGTTTCTTTTTGAAGTCATTCTCTTAACCACTTCTACAATTTGGTCAGTAGTTTTCTCTTACTGTATTCTTGCTTGTTTTTGGAGCTTTTCTCCCCAGGACTCCATTGAAAATGGGTTCATCTTGGCCAAATGGACTATCCTGGTAAACCAATTGCAAATAAATAAATAAATAAATAAAACATAGATATGCCAAGCACACCGCTCATGTAGTCTGTATTGATTATAATGTCACATACAGGTACAGCAATGTCCCTCCTAACACCTCCAGCAGATGTTAAAGTGCCCAGACAGTGTACATGATTACCTTCATAGAGTGTGGACATGTCATAATAGTTGTACAGTGTGTTTGTGCAGTCATCTCTGATCACTGTAAATCAAATATGTTATGCCAGAGACATGGGCTTACTGGTGGTATTGTCCTGATATTGTCCATGACTGTGCTTACTTCTTTTAATGGCCATGAGCCATTACCTGTGTCCCACTTGCTGGAGACCTCTGCTGAGATTACACTTATATTCAGGCGAATCAGTTTGCACAGCTTCACAATATGCACCCTACCCCAGCCGTAAATTACATCCGTGATAGATAGTCCTCTGCATTATTCATGTAAGGATGCTTATCTCACACAGACTTCTTCCCCATTGTTATGTCACCTTGTGTGACAGTCACATAATAAACACTTTCATTCTTGGCTTGGCTTGGGACTGCCTTCTGTGTGGAGTCTGCATGTCTTCCCCACAGTTGGGTAGCGTTCGAAAGACATGCGTGCATAAATGGGTGTGCCTTCGTTGAAGGTTGGGCATCAAGTTGGCACCTCGGCATTTCGTAAAAATCTACTGCCAATCATTAGCGGACCAGAGTTCAGCTGTGGCGACCCTTTACCGGGAAAAAGCCAAAAGACAAACAACAACTGTACAGTCCCTACTGTACCATATTGATATGGAATTGGTTTTGCTGCTACAACCATCTTCCATTGACATGCCCTCATCTGCTGTTCATTAGGTTGTTTCCCCTGTCCTCTTTCCTTAATGTTAATTCCTACAGTTCATGTGTGCATCCTTATTCAATACACACATATCCTGAGACTGTTTATTTTACATGCTAGTTCATGTACCCTTAGAGGTCATTTACACAACTTTGGTACAGCATGCTAGAATGTACTGTTTGGATCATATACATAACTATCATACCTCTGAAATGTCAAGGTTTGCAGTCCAGACTTTTGCCTTATATATCTGTTGGTGTGTTCCTTATCAAATTTGTGGTTCTCTGCCATATCTGGGATGATCTCAGGACTGATGTGACTCAATAATTACATACATCTCAGACTTTAAATCCTTCAGAAAATATATCTTAACAAAACTCTCTTGTTATGCTAGCATATTTCTAAAGAACAAATATGTCAAATCTGTTCCTGTTTCTGGGTCATTGTTCCCCCATTATGTAGGGCTTTGTCCAGATATCTTGCACTAAGAGATTGAAAGCTATGAAAATGATTATCTGTTAAGCCGTGGTGATCATTGTAGCATTCCACACAAAACCACAACCTTCTGTGCTCTGACTTAAGCAGGATTGCTAGGCGTGTTGCCTTGCATGGATTCCTGGCCAGCAAGACTCTTGCCAGCCACACAACTGCGCTCATTTATGTTTAAACATGGTGCACAGCATGAATATTCAGTGCGCACTGCTGCTCATTGCACATCACCATGCACACATGTAAACTCTAGTTTGTTGAATCCCAAGAATTGTTTTTAAGAAATGTTTACCACCGCCATCATTTCTTTTTGGTCACATTTTACTGCCTCGTTCTCCTCTACCATTCCATCCAACTTCCCTACTTTTTACTTTCTTTCCTAAAATGGGGTGAACCTTCTTCCTTCTTTCCTTTAAAAATATTTATATCAGTATAAAACTTTTTAAATTGTTTTTTCTTTATTTTTCTCGCACCTTTTTTCTATTCCTCTTACTCTAGCACCTCCTTCTTCTGTGTGCTTTTATATTTACTTATTTATTTATTGACATGTGTTTACTGGGAAAGTCTGACTGGGTAATAAATATTTATTTTCATCAGAGTCCTGGAGAGAGAAGCTCCAGAGAGATAAAAACATCAAATAAAGGATTCACTTTATAATCCTGAAATCCTGAAATACTGAATCTCAGAATTTTGAGAAAGCCGAAAGCTATGAATACCGAAATCCCAAAAGCGTGAATTTTGAAATCGTGAATCCTACACTAACCAGACATCACACACATACACAAACATACACCCCCCCGACACACACAAACCTGCACTACATACAACCAGGGAGGCAAGACCCCTGCACCCCCTACACCCCCACTTAAATATACAAACTCCAGGGTCGCACTGCACAGACAAACACACGGAAATACCACCATACACCTACATTCCCCTTGCACACACACATTACAGTCACAACACACACTGACACACACTAAAGCCCCTAACTAACACCCTTAAAAATACATACTTACCTGGACTTCCATTCAAACATCAGAAGCGCTACTTCAATATCTCCAAACTATGGGATTTTGAAATTGGGTTTCGGTATCTAGAACTTTCGGCTTTATGATCTCGGGATTCTGAAATTCGTATTTCAGAATTTCAGATTATAAAGTGTTCCCCAAATAAAACACTAGTGCAAATGTAATTAAAAGAGAATAGATACATACAGTTTGATACAGAATATGGAATTGGCATGGGAAAAAGTACACAGTGAAAGGATGTACACCAATACTTGGGACATTAGAAAGAGATAGAAAGAGGAAGGTAAAAGGGATAGTACTGTAAATAAGTGAGACTGGATAGGGTAAATATTGCAAAAAGTAGGATATTAAAAGTAGGCCAAGTAGATTAGGGAAAAGTTACAAGATAAAGAGGGTTTGTATTAGTAATATAGGTAATACTAAAAGCATAAAGCTGGAAGAAAGAAAGAATATATGTGTAGGAGATGGCAGCCAGGGTGATCAGCTTGGGTAGTCACATAAAGCTGGAAGAAAGAAAGAATATATGTGGGAGATGGCAGCCAGGGTGATCAGCAGGAACAAAGCCAGTGGGTTGCTTAGGTGGTGTTTTAGATTAGTTTTAAATATAGAGACAGGTTTGGGATGTCAGGTTTGGAGTTGGAGAGCATAGATTCTCCTAGAATTCCTTGATTGAGAGGTTTGAATTAGAATTTTGCTAGAAGCGGAAGGTTTTAGGTTTAGGGCTTTATAAGGGTGGAGAGCATAGGAGTGCTGATAGTATAGAATAAGGTGAGGTAGTTCTAGCCATCCAAGGTTGCAGTGGTGTGTTTTATATGGGGAGGATGTAAAATCTGGCTGTTATTATAGGCTGATGCAAGTTTATTGATGTTATATTTGGATAGGTTTGTATATATAGGAGAAGCATAAAGTAGTGTGGAGATGAGATGTGTTCTGGCTATGGTAGTTAGTGCTTCCAGAAGTGAGGAAGGATTTGATTCTATACAGTGAACCTAGTTTTCTATTAGTTGTTTTATGGTTGAGTTGATGTCGAGTCAAATTTAAGTTGGTTGTCAATAGTTATGCCTAAGAGTTTGATCGTTTAGTCTGGGAGATAAAGGGTACCATTGTTTGATGTAAGAGAGAAGTTAATAGGGGATTGGTGTGTAGGTTTGAAGAAGCAATTTAGTTTTAGGGTTTAGAAGTAAACAGTGATTAGAGAACCATTGCTCTATGGTAGAAAAAGTTTTTGGGTAAGGAGGTGTAAGTCATCCTGGTTGGAGGCAGAACAAATGATGGTAGTATCGTCCAGCATATTGAATACAAGTAGATAGGGGTGACAAGGTGTAGGTCATTGATAAAGATGGAAAATAGGAGGGTCCTAGGATGGAGCCCTAGGGAGGATGGCAGGAGTTCTGAAAGATTATTGTTCCATAGCACCTGCTTGTTATCTGTGAAGGTAGGAAGTAAACCAGTTAAGTGCAATACTATCGAGAGAAATGGATTTAAGGCGGTGCAGGAGTAGTTGATGGTTCACCATGTGAAAGCCTTAGATAGGTCTACAAAGGCTGATGAAGGAAGATTGTTGTTTCGGTTGTGATTAATGGATTCAATAAAGGATAGTAGGGCTGTGGTGGTACTATGGTAGGGACAAAATCCATGTTGACAGTTAGCTAGCAGATTATTTTGAAGGAGGTGATTGAGTAATTGTTTATGTATACATTTCTCCATTATTTTTGCAATGGGAGAAAGAAGCGCAATAGGGCGGTGGTTTGAGTATTCCAAGGAATCCCACCTTTGAAGAGTGGGATGATGTGGGAGATTTTCCAGAGTGAAGGTATGGTACTTTCTTTTATGGTTCTGTTAATTAGTAAAGAGATTGGATATGCAACTGCTTTAGCTCCTAGCTGGAGATATTCTGCTGGGATTTTGTCGGCTGAGGGAGTGGAAGGTTTAAGTTTTGAAGCAGGTATAGTATATATGATGTGGGTATAGGTTTGAGATGAAATGGTGGTGGGGTACAGTTAGAGGTGTCTAGTAAAGAAGGGTCAGGGTTTTGCTGGTTGGCTAGATTGAGTATAGTTGAGGTGAAGAAGTTATTAAAGGCATTAGCAGTGTTTAAGGGTGAGTCAGGGTGGGAGCCTATTGGGCTAGGAGTTTCTATTTTGCCAGGATAGTAGTGAGTTTATTGTATTCCAAATTTCTTTGGTTGGTGTTGGGAGGAATTTTGTAGCTGGATGTAAAATCCTTTTATCTTGTAGGATGGCTAGTTTAGTCAGGTTTCTTTTTTGTTTATAGTTAAGGTGGTCAAGTGAGTTTCTTGTTGTTCGCCATTTAGTCCAGGCTTTGTTTCTACTAATCATAAGTTGTTTAGTGTTTGTTGAAAGCCATTTTGCAGTTCTAGATTTCATGCGTATAGCGCATGGGGCATGATGATCAAGAATGGAAAGGAAGGTATGGTTAAAGTGGTTAACAGCGTCTTCTAATGGCAGGGTTTGCAAAGGAGACCAGTTGACTAGGTTAAGTTCATTTTGAAACTGATGGGGATCGAAGACTTTTGTTACGACAAAAACGGATGAGAGGTGGTTTGGTTAGATTAGTTTTGTGTCTAATTATGTATGTTAGTGAGTGGTCACTAAGGTCATCTGGTAGCGTTCCTGTAGTGTATATTTGGTGGGGATTGTTTATTAGGATCCAGTCTAGTATGGTTTCTTTATTGTTGGTTTTATTTATTCTAGTTGTAGATTTTATGGTTTGATGGAAACCATATAGGTTGATGTGGGTAGATGGATACGTTTGTTTACATGTGTTCCAATCAATGTTAAAGTCACTAATAGTATAGTTTCTTGAGGAGAGTTGTTGAGAAGTAGTTCAGTAGGCTTTCTAATACTGGAGGATTGTTGCCTGGGGGAAGGTAAGCACAGATAATATTAATTGTTTTATGTGGATTAAGGGATAGTTTGGCTATTATAATGTCTATGTTAGTGTAATTTGGAGGGGTATAGCTTGTTTTAACTACTTCTAGTCCAGTTTTGTATATAATGGCTACTCCGCCTCCTTTTTCCTAGTCTTGGTCTTGTCTAAGGATGTTATAGCCTGGAGGAATAATTTCATTGTCTTTTATAGTGGATTTAAGCCAGGTTTCAGAAAGGCAGAGGATGTCATATTTATGGACTTCTAGGAGGGCGTGGAGGTTTGGGATTTTGTTACAAATGCTGCGGATATTGAGATGAGCTATAGAGTGATTTTGAATTAGGGTTCTGTAGAGACGTCTTAGATTTTGTCTGTTGGGAATTAATGGGAGTAGTGAGGGTTGCAGGGCCTGGATTAGGGTGTATGTCACCATCTCTTAATGAAGAACTTAGTTTGGGTGAAAGATCATAGAAGTTGATGTGCTTAGAGAGTAAGAGAATTAGATATTTAATATGAGAGAGTGGTATTTTGGTTCCAGATAGGAGTTGTAGTATGTGGCACAGAGATTTATAGTGTGTGTATTTGGGTGGAAAGTTTGTGTGTGTTTGCTTGGAATGGTAAGTGTAGAGAAAGAGGATGTTCATAGTAGGTTAAGATATAGGTGGTAGAGAGAGTAGTTAATATGGATAGTAGAAGGAATGGGTGGTGTATATGGGGCATGTTCAGTTAATGAATAGACTATGTTAATTAGAAGTATATTGTCAGAGGGGGTAGTCTGAGGAGGTGGGTGGAGATAGTAGTAATAGTGGGTGGGGACAGGAAGAGTCAGTGATTGGACTAGAATATGTTGGGTGTGGTTTAGTGGGGATAAATGTAGAGGTCCCAGGCGGGTGGGATTAGGGGGCAGGGAGGGGCGGAGTGAGCCCACTTGGGCGACCGGGGGCGGGATAAACTAAGGAGTAGAAGAGTGCTGAGAAAAACAATCAGCCAAGTGGTAGAAACAGGTATGTAAGACAGAGATAGTGTGAGAAGTGTGTAACAAAACAGGTGTTCAAGGACAGTGTTTATAAGGAGGTAGGTAGGCTGGTGGAGAGAGGAGGAAGTTTGGTGGAAGGGAGCTCAGTAGTAAGTAATATAGTAGTAAGGGACCTATGTAGGAAGTAATAGGACAAAAGCAGGTTTGTGGGGGGAGATATTGTGAGAAGGACAGAGTATGGGAGTGAGGAGAGCAAGGGCTTAATGGAGTGAGAGGGAGGTAGTGATAGAGATAGAGATAAGTGTTCAAGATCACTAAAGGAAGGAGGTATAGTTCATAAGATAGGGACTGGTGATGGCTGCTGGTAGTCTAGGACGGGTTGGAAGGCTAGGCACGGCAATTATTGGATAATAATAAGGTTTACATACATAGGCAGAATTTACTTTATTTAGGACGATGGACACCCTTAATGTCTGGTTGCAGCTAGTGGGCAGTTCAACTCCAGTAGGGCCAGGAGTCCTATATTAATAGTTGCTTGGTCCCGATAGGAGGGAAGCAGAAGTATAGGCAGAATTTACTTTATTTAGGACGATGGACACCCTTAATGTCTGGTTGCAGCTAGTGGGCAGTTCAACCCCGCCAGTAGGGCCAGGAGTCCTATTAATAGTTGCTTGGTCCCGATAGGAGGGAAAGTATAGGCAGAATTTACTTTATTTAGGACGATGGACACCCTTAATGTCTGGTTGCAGCTAGTGGGCAGTTCAACTCCGCCAGTAGGGCCAGGAGTCCTATATTAATAGTTGCTTGGTCCCGATAGGAGGAAGCAGAAGTATAGGCAGAATTTACTTTATTTAGGACGATGGACACCCTTAATGTCTGGTTGCAGCTAGTGGGCAGTTCAACTCCGCCAGTAGGGCCAGGAGTCCTATATTAATAGTTGCTTGGTCCCGATAGGAGGAAGCAATATAGGCAGAATTTACTTTATTTAGGACGATGGACACCCTTAATGTCTGGTTGCAGCTAGTGGGCAGTTCAACTCCGCCAGTAGGGCCAGGAGTCCTATATTAATAGTTGCTTGGTCCCAATAGGAGGAAGCAGAAGTATAGGCAGAATTTACTTTATTTAGGACGATGGACACCCTTAATGTCTGGTTGCAGCTAGTGGGCAGTTCAACTCCGCCAGTAGGGCCAGGAGTCCTATATTAATAGTTGCTTGGTCCCGATAGGAGGGAAGCAGAAGTATAGGCAGAATTTACTTTATTTAGGACGATGGACACCCTTAATGTCTGGTTGCAGCTAGTGGGCAGTTCAACTCCGCCAGTAGGGCCAGGAGTCCTATATTAATAGTTGCTTGGTCCCGATAGGAGGGAAGCAGAAGTATAGGCAGAATTTACTTTATTTAGGACGATGGACACCCTTAATGTCTGGTTGCAGCTAGTGGGCAGTTCAACTCCGCCAGTAGGGCCAGAGTCCTATATTAATAGTTGCTTGGTCCCGATAGGAGGAAGCAGAAGTATAGGCAGAATTTACTTTATTTAGGACGATGGACACCCTTAATGTCTGGTTGCAGCTAGTGGGCAGTTCAACTCCGCCAGTAGGGCCAGGAGTCCTATATTAATAGTTGCTTGGTCGATAGGAGGGAAGCAGAAGTATAGGCAGAATTTACTTTATTTAGGACGATGGACACCCTTAATGTCTGGTTGCAGCTAGTGGGCAGTTCAACTCCGCCAGTAGGGCCAGGAGTCCTATATTAATAGTTGCTTGGTCCCGATAGGAGGGAAGCAGAAGTATAGGCAGAATTTACTTTATTTAGGACGATGGACACCCTTAATGTCTGGTTGCAGCTAGTGGGCAGTTCAACTCCGCCAGTAGGGCCAGGAGTCCTATATTAATAGTTGCTTGGTCCCGATAGGAGGGGAAGCAGAAGTATAGGCAGAATTTACTTTATTTAGGACGATGGACACCCTTAATGTCTGGTTGCAGCTAGTGGGCAGTTCAACTCCGCCAGTAGGGCCAGGAGTCCTATATTAATAGTTGCTTGGTCCCGATAGGAGAGGAAGCAGAAGTATAGGCAGAATTTACTTTATTTAGGACGATGGACACCCTTAATGTCTGGTTGCAGCTAGTGGGCAGTTCAACTCCGCCAGTAGGGCCAGGAGTCCTATATTAATAGTTGCTTGGTCCCGATAGGAGGGGAAGCAGAAGTATAGGCAGAATTTACTTTATTTAGGACGATGGACACCCTTAATGTCTGGTTGCAGCTAGTGGGCAGTTCAACTCCGCCAGTAGGGCCAGGAGTCCTATATTAATAGTTGCTTGGTCCCGATAGGAGGAAGCAAGTATAGGCAGAATTTACTTTATTTAGGACGATGGACACCCTTAATGTCTGGTTGCAGCTAGTGGGCAGTTCAACTCCGCCAGTAGGGCCAGGAGTCCTATATTAATAGTTGCTTGGTCCCGATAGGAGGAAGCAGAAGTATAGGCAGAATTTACTTTATTTAGGACGATGGACACCCTTAATGTCTGGTTGCAGCTAGTGGGCAGTTCAACTCCGCCAGTAGGGCCAGGAGTCCTATATTAATAGTTGCTTGGTCCCGATAGGAGGGAAGCAGAAGTATAGGCAGAATTTACTTTATTTAGGACGATGGACACCCTTAATGTCTGGTTGCAGCTAGTGGGCAGTTCAACTCCGCCAGTAGGGCCAGGAGTCCTATATTAATAGTTGCTTGGTCCCGATAGGAGGGGAAGCAGAAGTATAGGCAGAATTTACTTTATTTAGGACGATGGACACCCTTAATGTCTGGTTGCAGCTAGTGGGCAGTTCAACTAGTAAGAGTCCTATATTAATAGTTGCTTGGTCCCGATAGGAGGGGAAGCAGAAGTATAGGCAGAATTTACTTTATTTAGGACGATGGACACCCTTAATGTCTGGTTGCAGCTAGTGGGCAGTTCAACTCCGCCAGTAGGGCCAGGAGTCCTATATTAATAGTTGCTTGGTCCCGATAGGAGGGGAAGCAGAAGTCCTAGATGATCAGCCCGTTCAGATGGAGACGTGCAGCAGCCAGGCCAGTAGGGAGAATATGTCAAATCTGTTCCTGTTTCTGGGTCATTGTTCCCCCATTATGTAGGGCTTTGTCCAGATATCTTGCACTAAGAGATTGAAAGCTATGAAAACGATTATCTGTTAAGCCGTGGTGATCATTGTAGCATTCCACACAAAACCACAAACCTTCTGTGCTCTGACTTAAGCAGGATTGCTAGGCGTGTTGCCTTGCATGGATTCCTGGCCAGCAAGACTCTTGCCAGCCACACAACTGCGCTCATTTATGTTTAAACATGGTGCACAGCATGAATATTCAGTGCGCACTGCTGCTCATTGCACATCACCATGCACACATGTAAACTCTAGTTTGTTAAATCCCAAGAATTGTTTTTAAGAAATGTTTACCACCTCCATCATTTCTTTTTGGTCACATTTTACTGCCTCATTCTCCTCTACCATTCCATCCAACTTCCCTACTTTTTACTTTCTTTCCTAAAATGGGGTGAACCTTCTTCCTTCTTTCCTTTAAAAATATTTATATCAGTACAAAACTTTTTAAATTGTTTTTTCTTTATTTTTCTCGCACCTTTTTTCTATTCCTCTTACTCTAGCACCTCCTTCTTCTGTGTGCTTTTATATTTACTTATTTATTTATTGACATGTGTTTACTGGGAAAGTCTGACTGGGTAATAAATATTTATTTTCATCGGAGTCCTGGAGAGAGAAGCTCCAGAGAGATAAAAACATCAAATAAAGGATTCACTTTATAATCCTGAAATCCTGAAATACTGAATCTCAGAATTTCGAGAAAGCCGAAAGCTATGAATACCGAAATCCCAAAAGCATGAATTTTGAAATCGCGAATCCTACACTAACCAGACATCACACACATACACAAACATACACCCCCCCGACACACACAAACCGCACTACATACAACCAGGGAGGCAAGACCCCTGCACCCCCTACACCCCCACTTAAATATACAAACTCCAGGGTCGCACTGCACAGACAAACACACGGAAATACCACCATACACCTACATTCCCCTTGCACACACACATTACAGTCACAACACACACTGACACACACTAAAGCCCATAACTAACACCCTTAAAAATACATACTTACCTGGACTTCCATTCAAACACCGCAACACCAGAAGCGCTATTTCAATATCTCCAAACTATGGGATTTTGAAATTCGCGCTTCTGGGGTTTCGGTATCTAGAACTTTCGGCTTTATGATCTCGGGATTCTGAAATTTGGTATTTCAGAATTTCGAGATTATAAAGTGTT
Organism: Protopterus annectens; assembly: GCF_019279795.1. Taxonomy (NCBI): domain Eukaryota; kingdom Metazoa; phylum Chordata; order Ceratodontiformes; family Protopteridae; genus Protopterus; species Protopterus annectens. Next base: position 1,287,398,811 of record NC_056726.1, on the reverse strand, counting down.
CCCCAAATAAAACACTAGTGCAAATGTAATTAAAAGAGAATAGATACATACAGTTTGATAATGGAATGCATGGGATGCAAAAAAGCATGAGGAGACACCAGTGATATATAAAAAAGAAATAAAAAAGTTACAATTAAATATGACAATCAGTACATACAAAAGTATTAGAAGTATAGTCTACTATGCTAGGAAATAAAAATAAAAAGACACAAGCCCACCCTAAGAGTGGAGAGAGTTCAGATGTTGAAAGGTATGGATAGTATGACAGGTAAGGTGAGGTTAGTAAGTATGTAAAATATCTGTTAATATAGATCATACAAGTGAGGTGCTTGGGGATATGCATCAGTTAATGAGAAATTCTTTGAGAGAGGACTTAACTACATGGAGGCTAGATATAGTTCTGACTGAATTTGGGATAGAGTTCCATGGTTTGGATATGCAGTGTGCGCATCGATTCCTTTTTCTATTCTTACTTTACAGTTGACGTCGACAGTCATTACAATCGACATGTTTAGTATCACTTTTATTTTAATTCTTCAAACAGTTTTTCCTTTCTGACAAGTTTATACATTTATATTCCACTTTATTTCTTTTTTACCCTCCTTGTTATTTCTCTAATTTTTTTTTCTGGTATATTTTTATTTAGACACTATCCACCATTATGTCCAGCTTTCATAAAATAGTCTCATTGTCATGTGTTCTTTCCATAGTCTACTACCTTCCCCCTACATTTCTTTCTTTTTGTTTACATCCTCTAGTAACCATTTTATTCCTCTTCATTCTTTAATCATTATTTCATTATCACTAACACAGCACCTATTGCCCAATGATCTGAAAACTCAACATCTTCTATGACAGGTAACACTTTCTTCATGTCACCTGAATAATTAAAATAATCTGTATCTGCTATAAAAATTCCTCTTTTTGTGTGCCCAGTTTCTACTTTTCTCAAATTTCCATATTGCATCTCTTCTTTTATCATTCTTAAATCGTGTTCTTTTTCCTTTTTCTTCTCTTACTTTACAGTGGAAGTCCCCAATCATTATGACGGATATGTTTACGATCACATTTTTTTAAATTCTTCATACACTTTGTCTTTCTGACGTGTTTGTATATGCATATATTTGTTCCCTCACACATTTTCCATTTTTCTCCAAGCCACATATCATCACCCTTCCTCGTATCATAATTGTTACAGCTAATATTTTTACTTCATCTTTTCTATTTAACACAACAAATTTATTACCAACATACACAATTGAAAATCAAAATTCATAACCTTCTGCAATGGGACTGACATGAAAAAAACTAGCCATAAATAGCAATAAATGTGGTACCATGCTATTTTCCATACTACCCCAAATAATTCAACCATATCATCTCAAACAATATCATCAGTGAAATAATCTTCTTCCTAATCTGTCATACAAAATGCCTTGGTTTAACATTTGACCCCATGCCATCATTTATAAAACATGCAGAAACCCTTGTCCAAAAAACAATGTCACAACTAACACTTTGTTACAAGATTGCTTATTTGATGACCAGAGTGGCGATACCTACATGTCTTAATATCTAAACTGATGTTGTACCATGTCCTTTATTGTATTAGGATATGCCAGAATCACTCAGCTACGTCAAACTGCAGTACATAATATGGCTGTGTATTAAAATCTCAAGACTCATGTTGCTGAGTGGCAAGACAAAAAAAAAAAGACCAAAGATACAGGAAACGATTAAGTACTGAACAGTGATCCTCCCTGCACCACCAAATATGGAGAGCAATACCCTCCACTCCCCATACTTGTAAACCTCAACTCCAAAATCACCATAACTTTGAGAAAAGGGAATATTCCTAACAATGGCGATCTTGGACTTAGCATATGTAAATTCAAATTTTCAGCCAGTTGGTTTCTGTATCTCAAGACTCACAATGCAGTGTGGGTCTCAAGATTTTAAATCATTACCAAAAAAATTTGTCATTTTTTTTCCTTTCAGCAAATGACAATCCATCATGTTGATCTTTTGGAAAACTTCAAATGACTTCTTGTTACCAGCAGGACAACACTCTTACTAAATAGTGCTTTTCAAAATTACAAAAATCTACTATTCCTTGTCAACAAAATTAAAATTGCCAAGTGCAGAAGTAGAGAACACAACTCATACTTAGCAGACTTTAATCTGGTTTAGCTATAGGTAAGTGAGCCTTTTCCAAAATGTGAATGCCCCCATAATATGAAATGCAACAACATATTATAAATGAACCAATGCTCACAACCATTAAAATGAGAATAAAGAAAATTTATGAAAATATATTTGCCTCTGAGTTAATATTTATGCCAAACTTCTGAAGAATTATTCCACTCCTATAAATAGTTTTACATCAAAAACATATTGCCTGCTAAGCTTCTAGGTATGACAATTACTTAACTGTAAATACATGTACAATTGTGACTGTATTAGTATGTCTTGAAATTTTGAGATTGGTATAACTGCTGTTTTTTTTTTGATATAACACAACTTCATTCTGAATCAATTTTACAATTGCAAAACTTCAAGTCTCATTATTAACTACCCATAAAAAGGTGCTGTATAAAAAGAAAATATATTCACTTCTCTATTATCACTGTTATGTCTTCCATAAATTTATATAAATCCTGACATTCCCAAAAAAGTATATAAGTAGTCACCCAGCTCAAGTTTATCCCATCCCTATCAGTATCTTAAAACCTCTGGAAACATCTTGCTGAGTCTTGCTGGTGAAAAAAAAATAAACATTGCAGACATTTCCATCCCAAAATCCAGAACTGTCTCAGATTAGTGGTGTATTTGATGCCTGACATATCAGTTCCCACTGATCTACTGTAAACCCTCTACCCAATATATTTATTCTGCATTTTCTAACACATTTTCTTTAATTCTGCTTCCAACTGAAATAATATTTTGTTGGTTCTTTGCAACTGCAACTGAATTCCATGTTCATTTAATGTTTCCAAAAACTGTATACATCCTAACATAAAATTGCATTCACGTCTACGGTCTGTGAACAATTCATGCTTTCCACATGCTCTTAGCTATGTACTGTTGTTCTGGATATATGCTTGTTGAGAGTTTACATATTGAAAGTACTATTCTTTTTGGAAGACTGCTTTCAGAAAATGAGTTCCACCAATGTGAATATCACTGAATAGCACTTCAGAAAGAAGTTATATAATCCAAAACTCAAGGCATAAACGCAACCTCAGATTAGAATAGGGGATCAATATTTAAAACACGCAGTTGCTTGAAGTTGCAAAACAAAAACTGTTTCAAAAAGCATCACACCTTTAGTTTAATTGAAGTTTAACTAATGTAATATGGGAAATAAGGAGACATTCTTATAACGACAATAATAGCTCTTTGCCCTTGGCGACTTGGGTATGTTGAAGGATTCTTCTCTGCCATTCACTTACTACATTCTATGAAATAATCCATGTGATGGAGGGCTTTCATAGAAAGAATATCTGCAACAATGTAACAGCAGTTATAACATCATTCAGCTAACGGGCTATGCCTTCAACTATTTAATTACTTCTGTGTCAAACTGCTTTCCCCAGAAATAGCAAAAATTCATCCTGAAATACATAGTTTTTAGACAGAAGACTGAAAATGAGCATTTGTCTGAAATTAGTGTTTTACATCAATGGTACAACCACAACACACCATGGACCCTGCTGTTTATTCCTACCTTCAAGGCTGACATTACTGAGACAATACTTTTTGTAAGCAAAAATTAAGTATCCATCTACTTTGTTTATTTCACCGAACGTGGAAAATAGTCTCCATTTTCTAAAAAAAATGCTTTAACACATTATTCATGTAGCTTTCTGATAAGGCAGTGAATCATTTGTGATCAACTCAATAAAGAGACATCAGACATGGGTGAAACCCAAGGAATGTGAATGGCACTGCCAAAGATAAAAACACAAGAAAAAGTATTTTTGTGGGAGAACAAGCATCATCTATGCCCCTAACATGGGGTAGGTTGCATCACCCACACCCCATGACTTCTAGAAGCAAACTCCAAGGCTGTGACTGAATGTCGATCTTCCAGGGAAAAGCCTGCCATTTACACATTAGTGATCAACCCATAAGAGTGCCAGTTATTACTGTTTCACAAAGAAGCCATGTTCCCGATTTGGGCACTTGTGTTTCACCAGAAGACATGGTAGCCAAGGAAAACCACCCAGAAGTGCACAAATTAATTTTCTTAAACAGGGGCTCATGAGCAACTGACAGCATAACCACCCTAGATTCTCACCGCTCATTACAGCACTCTCAACTTTCTAGTTTAGAAACCATATCAGTTTGTTTGTCTGTGTATTTATTTAGTAGGTGACAGTAAACTTCACTAAGCACAAATCCTTGTTTGTCTTCCTGGTCTGACCTAGTAAGACTGTGTAATTGACTGACTTGTTTATAATTACAGTAGACAACAGAAACTGAGGGGCTCAAACCTAGGACTACAAAATAAAGTTTATTAGCAGATCACAAACTTAAACCACATGTCTGTGCATGAGAATAGTAATTACCATTACTATTGCCTAGCCATAAATATAACAGGGTGTCAAATTAATTACCTTCAAGTGATTTTTTTTTCCATTCCTTTCAATATATTGAAACAAAAAAGTAAGATAGAAAAATGTTTTGTCATCAGCAAATTTCCAAAGGCATTCAAATAGCACACAGAAATCACACAGCTTAAACATTTGCATACTGAGCACATTTTGAAAAATTAGAGAGTAATTATGGTAGTTATGTTTAAGTAAAAAGTCAAGATTTATGGTTTTGTGCTTTAATCGTTAGGCTCAACTTAGAGCAGACAATGAATTTTTAGCAGTAGTTAACAGTATTTCAGACCTTATCTGTGACCTTCCCTGGAGGGACAATTTTAATGGAAAATAAAAGGCATAGTGAAAAGGATACAGCCAAGTCAAAACAGTAGAAGGTGGCTGAGTCTGCAGTTCTTGAATGCTAAACTAAATGTGCATATTTACAAACCCACAATTTCTTTTTTGTAACTTATTTTTCATGCTGTCTCCATACTGGAGACTAACAGCTGCTTCCAAATGGCCCCAGGAGATTATAAATGTTCCAAAACACACTGCATGCGATGACCTGGTTTACAAACACAACTTGCTCACTACCGAGTAAAGCCCTACAATAGAAAACAGATGTGAGGAGAATGATGTACATAGGCATAAGGTGTGGTCCTCTTTCATTGAACAAAGCTGAACACTGGCTGCCTTCACAAGCTCCCTAGTGCAAATCATTCCTTCATAGTGGCACTGCTAAGCTACGAAATGACCACGTTTTGAGCAAAAAGATATACTAATGTTTTGTCAAGCATTTTAGCTCAAATACAATTGCTATTTCTTATACTTAAAACAAAAACTGCATTTTTCCAGCAACATAGTGGCAGTGTCACACAGTTCTTATACACCTGTCACATGTCTGATTATTCAACTAATGGTTGCAGTCACATGTCTTTGCAGACAGGAAAGCATGAGGACTATGTTTATATAAAGTCTTAGGTTTTAGTAAAAAAAGAACATGCATTTGCTTTTGTCTTTACTCCGCTTTGTTAGCTTCATTCCATAGGCCTGAAACATCAGCAATACTCATTTTTGTTTGTCTCTGGTTTAATAATAATGTTGCTGCTTCATTTTGTTTCCCCCTATTCTCCCAACTGTACCTGTTTAGTTGTATTTTTTTCACTGATAACTCTTTTCCCCTTTGAATGGACACTCCTTCACCTCATACTTGTTTTGTTTTTCTTTGTTTAACTATAATTTCTACACTTTTATTTTCCAGTAGCCAGCTTGTCTGGTTCATAATTGTTAGCAGTACTGAATCAAGGCAAATAGGGTGCCAGCCAGGGGATGGTGCCCCCCTACCCCCACATGCCTGCTGATATCCCATTACTTTGCTGTCTCTCCTTATTTACAACACCTGCCAGTGCACATACTATTTTTTTTTTACTTCTACAAAGATCACATAGATTTGTATTTACGTAAAATGGTTATTTCAAAATTTACAGCAAAACCCTGACAGCCAAAACTACACTGAAACTAGATGTAGCATGGGCAACAGTAAACAACTCTTCCATTGAAACACACATTTATTGTCATTACATCTGTCAATTAAAATACAAAGCATGTTCTGGGGCATATAGTCAAGCAGTGGAAATTGTGCCTTGCTTAGATACCTTAGCTTATCTAACACTTTTGCCATCCTGGTATAGTACTGCACACAATTCACTTTTCTCCCTGATTCTATTTGGTTTTAATGCATAGGTGTTTTTAGATGGAGCTACAACATATTTAATCCTTCAGCTGGAAAATATTGTCTTACACACCCTGACCAATTGTATCCTAAGTCCCACATTTTAAAAGTGTTTGACATTATTCCCAATTTGCCAGTTCTACAATACCATGCACTTTTCAAATGTCTGTTCACAGGCCTTTGCTCTATACATTCCTCTGCATTGCTAATCCCAGCACAAGTGTCAGTGGTGATGTACACCAATGGTGTATATTGCTAGTCAAGTACTTTGTAGAAACATACTTTGGCACATGCACTACATTTACATTTCTAGTCTCACTCTTTCTGACTCCAAATTCAAGGCATAGCCATACCTCAGACCTTTGCTGATAGTGTGGTAGTGAAAAGACCAGCGAGCAGTTGTGCTAGCAACTCTAATAAATTTGAGTGTTTTTAAGTCACCTGAATTAGATTAAGAGCTATCTGATATTTGTAGTCATGAAAAGTGAAAAGGAATATGTTGCTTAATCATTGCCATGAAAAAGTTTAGAAGGATTCAAGAAAGTAAAAGAAGTTAACTGAAGTTACTGTTTTTTGGGTTTTCCATGATGGCTGCACACTGATCAAAAGCTTAATTTCAGCTCTCCCAATGTGAAAAAAGAAAGTGATACAAAGCCAATAATTCTGCCTGTTTTAGTAAGATTCAGTTACTAGTTAGTAAATACACTGTATTGATGTTTGCAAAGAAGAAACTTAGAAAGCCTAAAAGAAAATCAGCTAGAAAAGGTAAAGAGAAAACACAGACTGTGAAGAATCCTGCAGCTGTTCAGCAAAAAGCAGCTCAAGCTCCAGCTTTGGTGTAAGAGATGGCTTCAGTAATTTAGAGGAAAAAAGTAAGTCAAGTGAACTCAGCGCTTATTAAAATAAAAGAAACATTGAAATAGTATATCAATTCAAATAACAAAAGGCTGGAAAAAAGGAAGAAGCCTTAAACAGCTATTCAAATGAAATTATAAAGCTGCAAAAATCAGAGGTCAAAATGAAGAAAAGGCTGGCTGAGGATAAGACATCTCAAGAAGAGCTGTTTCAAAAAATGGTAGAGTTAGAGGACAGAGCACACAGAGAAAACTTGAGACTTTCTGCTCTACCGGAGAAAGTGGAAGAAACAGACTGTATTAATTTTATGAAAGTACAAAGAAGCAGCTGGACTGGTATTCCACAGCAGGAGTTGCTGAATGAAAGGACACATTATGTATATGCTCCAAACCTGGCCATGAGAAAGCAGACAAGACTTCTCAGAGTAAAGATGCAATCCTACCTGCATAAATCATTGATTCTGACAAAATTTTGGCAGAAGGACACAGTACAAAAAATATGAGGCAATTGTTTGTGAAAAATAATTATTCACTGTATACCACGCAGAATAGAAGCAAAATTATCCCAGCAATTAGGAAATGTTGAGAGGCAGGTGTGAGATTCAAGATGCTATTTTCAGCTATCTTAAGAATATTTGTCCTGGAGGATCAAGTTCATTTTTTTATGAAGAACACACTAAGGGGAAAAAAAACAAAAGTTTGTCCAACAAAAAGTAAGCCATGAAACAGAAGAAGACTCTGCTTCTCATTCTTTTGATAATAAAGCTCATACAGAAACTCTACCAGTGAAACCTTTTCCAGCATTAAAAGGGAAAATGCTTGCGACACAGAAAAAAGCATAGGAGATGACTAGAATAATCAGGAGTACTTTGCACTTGAACTGAAGTCTGGGGTTGGGAGATGGAGATAAACAGGGAGAAGACTAGCAACAATGAAATAATTGAACAATAAAGCATCAATCACATTTGTGAAATAATATAGCTTTACAAGAAAAACAAAATTGCTGAGAAAAATTGGATTTTTGCTGACTGCATTAAAACTGTTCATGGACTGACAGGCATGTATCCCACCTCATGTCATTAATATTTGGATGGGCATAATAGGAAACAAAGGGGAAAAAGTAGCTGTAAGTAAAACAATTTTTGCTCAACAGTAATTTTAGAAAACATTTCTTGACATAAATTGCATATTATATAGTAAAACATTTTTCATTGATTTTTATATGTGATAAAGATACTAAAATAAACAAGTACTTTTTTCTTTTTTAGTTTTAAGAAATGTAGGTATTACAATAAAAGAGAAGAAAGGCAGGAAAATGCATGTTTAAGTTAATAGTTTGTAATCCTTGGATGTTTGGGTGGGCGGTGAAATGTAAAAGTGCACTGATTATAATATATGAAGAAATTAAATGTTTTCTTCTACTTTTGAATAGGTGAATGCCTGGATTAATGCATTTAGTTTAATCTAATGACAAAGTTTTATGTAAGCAAGTGGGTTTTAAAAATGAGAGATCACAATGTAATGAATAGTTTTCTTTTAGCAAATAAATGTTCAGTAAGTATCAATTGAGAAGTCTGCAGCTGAGGGAAGATGCACATTCTATTTTATATATATATATATGCATGGAAACAAGCTGACTAAAGGTGAAGGCAATAAATCAAGAGGTCCAGACATTGTTTACTGAGAGAAACATAAAAATTAAAAGGTACAATGGCAAGTAGCTCTGTAAAAAATAAAGTTTGAAATTACTGGAGGTGAATAAGAGATAGCAGATTTTCCAGTAACTAAATACTAAAACAATATATAATTTAGTTTTATTTAAAGATAGCCAGTGCATATTTTTCTGAAAGCATACAAGCTGTTTTTCACATAGAGGAGAATAATGATAAAACAAGCACAGACAGCACTTACTGTAAGTAGGAACACAGGCTGTAATATGAAACTTAGCATAAATAACCTTAAGTTTAGGTTAGTTAATACTTGTGAGTGCAGCTGTCTATTCAAGAGGGTTAAACTTCATTATTTGAAGATGTACATAGTATTGTGTATATCTGTTTTAACTTAATGGGTTACAATAATGTTCTTAGAGTATTTATGAGGGTTTTCATTAAAACAAAAAGTCTTTTAAAATATGACATAGGCTCAAATGGAGATGACAAGAAACAATTGCAAAAGAGATCAACCTTCCAAACATTAGTGGATGCATGTAACACAAAAACTGGAAATAGACATTTAAAAAGCTGTCATATATAATAGGTGGGAATAATAACTTCTTATCATAATAGCTACACTAAACATATTATTTTGGAATGTGAATGTCCTCATAGGTATAGACAAAGGTAAGAGTACTGCATTATATTTGGAATAGCAAAAATAGCAATGCTACAGGAAAGACATTTGGAAAGAAGTAAGCTTGTGAATTTGATAAAGAAAGGATTTCAGGATAGATATTCAGCAGACTATCAGGGATGAAGGAAAAGGGGAGTACTCCTACTCATTGATAGAGAAGCTTCAATAGTGATAGCAGAGGAAAAAATATAGTTATGGTAGATTTGTGGTAGTAAGGGACTACTGGCAAGGGAGGCATATTGCACTGGCATATATTCATATTCTACCTAAAACTGCTACTATGGAGCATGAGAATATTTTGGGAGAAATAATCAGCTTTCATCAGGGAATATTACTTATAGGGGGGACTGGAACTTGTTTTGCAATAGTGAGGATGTGTCTAGGGTACCTAGAAGGGAAAATATAACAAAAGAGGACAGATGTCTAAAGAAATACCTATTATTCCCCACGGTACAATAACCGGGCTAGACTAGACAGAAATTATGTTTCAGAGGAACATATGCATTTAATTGAAAGCTTCGATACACATCCAGTAATTTCAGTTCATGTGTCAGTAACAACTAAGATACAAAATCAGGGGAATGAAGTAAAAAGAGACACTGGTACTTCCCCACCTGCCTGTTCAAAAGAGAGGAAATTAAGGAATGGGTAGTGGAAATTATTTGAGAGTTATTAGCAAAGATAGTAATTTCTTCAGAAATTATAGCTAGTGAGTAGGATAAAATGAAAGTGGAATTTAAAAACAGAGTAGAAATAAAAGAAAAAGGGTCTATATTAGATTAGCAAATGCTTAAAAAAGCGAACGCTGATTGATCGAACTTATTTAAGCGAATGATTAAAATATCGAAGCAACAGAAATCTGAATTTTTTCCTAGGGAAAGAATTTGGTTGTCCATTTCTGTTGTTTTGGTATTTTCATTGCTGTGGTAGAAAGTTACGGGTCGGATTCAGGTAATTGCGCGATTGTGTGGATGTGAGTGTTAGGGTGGGTTAGGTGAGTTAGAGTTAGGGCACGGGTTAGGTATGTGTGCAATTGTGTGAACGTGAGGATTAGGGCAGGTTAGGTGAGTTAGAGTTAGGGAGCGGGTGAGGTGAGTGTGCGATAGTGATGGACCTTAGGGTTAGGGTTTGGGTTAGGAAAGTGAATAGTTATTGGTGTGTGTATAGTTTAGTGTAGGGTTAGGTGTCAGATTTTAGGTGTATGTGTGTGGATTGCTGTTTATTTGGTGTGCTTGTGTTGTGTGTATGTGTTTTGGATCAGTGACTTTTTCCCTAGGAAAAAAAATCACTGATCTGACAGTTCGAGATTGTAAGCTTTCACTTACTTAAGTTCGATCAATCAGCATTTGCTTTTTTAAGCATTCGCTGATCTAATATAGACCCAAGAAAAAAGGGATATAGTTAAGAAATTACAAAAAATATTTAGAGGGACAAAGGCTAAATTATTGCACAATAATTAGAATCTCCTAGAACAAGAAGAGGTGCAACTGCAGATGCTAAGGAGAAAATAAGAGAGTATCATGATAATATGCATGAGTTTAGAAAGACTGCTGTTAAACTACTGTTTTATGGTGATAACTCCACAGCACAGAATCTCTTAGGGCAATGACTTAGGCAAAAGAAAAAATGAAAGGCTGCTTTCAAATTAGGGAGCCTATAATAAGAAAAATAATCAGAGATCCTCTGAAATTATTGCAGCTGTTTTTGAAATGTTATAAAAACTTGAATAAAACAGAGGAATGTGGAAATAAAAATCACAAATGGAAACATTTATGGAAGACTTGAGTATTCCAAGGTTAGAAGCAGATGAGAATCAACAATTAACATTTATGATAGGAGGAAATGGGATAATATTGGTGATGTATAATCAATCTGATGGAAAGCCACGTGGATGTTTGGAATCTAGGAGGGTAAAGATCTGGAAAGTTTTGTTTAACAGCAGTTTAATAGGAGGGGAAGCAAAATCATCCTGAAAGAAAGCTATGGTGGCTCTGATACCTACAAATGGTAAAGGCCCATGAGACCCATCTTCATATAAGCCCATTCCAATTTTAAACCATGACTATAAAGTATCTGTGTCTAGAATAACTAAAAGAATAGCAAAGAAAAAGCCAAAATTAATAGATATGCAGTGTGGTTTTGTGAAAGTAATGCAAACATTTCACAACATGAATAGAACAATGATGATCCAGAGGGAACCAGAATACAAGAAAATACCACTGTTATCATTGTTGTTGGGTTTTGATCTAGAGAAAGCATTTGACAAAGCAAGTTGGGATTTTATGAGCAGGGCAAAGAAAGATATTGCGTTCCCTGATACAATAGTAAGGTTAATTAGGAGGATATATGAGGGCTCGGAGGCACAAATTCTTCTCTGATAAGTTGTGTCTGAACAGAGGAACCAGGCAGGGGTGCTCTCTTTCCACTTTGTTCTTTGCATTATAATTATAGCCACTGGCAAAGATAATAAGGGAATCTGAAATTCAAAGATATAATTGGTATGGCAGTCAAGAAAAGTTGCCTTTATTTGCAGAAGATATTATTTTGTATAAAATAAAACCAGAAAAGGACATCTCATCATTATGAATCATTTGAAACTGTTTCAAGTTTTTATGGGGGAACTAAAATTAATGAAGACAAAACAAAGGCTATAGCTCTAAACTGTGTAGCTAGAATAGAAATGTTTCAGTAATACCCATATTTATGGGGACATGATAAAACAAAATATTTCTGAGGATAGGTTAAAAAGGATTCTGCCATGGCAGCTGAGGATATATAGGAAAAGGCTAAATAAAACATAATACAAAAAAGCTGAGAAACTAGAAGCTCTTCTTTATAGATATAGATTGTAAGATAAAAGCAGTGAAAATGTTTTTAGTCCCTTTAGTTTTATATAAAGGTCAGGCATATCTTTATCAACCAGAGGAGAAGTCATGGACAATAATGAATAAAAAGTTAAAGAATTTTATCTGGGAAGAGAAGAGGGCAAGGGCCAGGTGGGATAAGCTGATCCTTCAAATAGATCAAGGTAGATTGGGATTACTTGATTTGAAGGCTTATTTTAGAGCTACACAGTTAAGGCTCATATACATAACACAAGCAGAAAGTTATATTTCAAAGTGGAAAGGGATGATAATGAAGCAGGGGCAAATTCAAAAATTAAGGAGAGAGAGTGGGATTTTAAATGCTGGTCTTTAAACAAAATAACAAAATCCATAGACAATATTATATTCATAAAGTAGCAGAAAGTATTTAAAAATTAAGCCAACACTAGAATGGTGAAAGGAGATTCTGCCAATAGGGATGACTGCAATTAGGGTTACAAAGAATGGGCAAGACAGTGGTTGAATTTACTGTAGAAAATTGGCAAAGGAGCACAGAACTTGAGAGGGAAAAGCAATAGAATGAGAAGAGGAAAAGAAGACACTTTATGACAAGGATGAAAATTATTAGCCATTAAATCTTAGTCTTAGAAAATGGTTTTCTATGAAGGATATTACACATAGTACCATCCAAAACCTTTTTTGATATTAATACTCAGGAAATCAATTGTGAAATATTCTGCCTTCTAAGTTCATAGGGTCATACTAGACTAACTGACCTGAAGGGACATTTTAAGCCTAGTCAATAATCTGAGGTCAGAATCAGTGAAGACCTTAACCATTATGCCAAACTCACCCCACTTTATCTGTAAATTGGATCTGAGCCCTATATTACCTGTTCTATTTCTTCAAGCACACTGCAATTGCACCTTAAGACACACAGAAAGGTAAAACTGAGACCAAAATCTATATTATTTAAAAGATCTATTCAGAATAAGAGACAATCCCTTCTACCTTCCCAGATCAACCAGATATCATCTAGGTAATGACACAAAACAATGATCTGTTCCAAGAAGCCATAACAGTTGCATAATGTGTAAAATTCTAATCAGAGTAACCCATGAACATATATGAGTATATAACAGTAATCAAAGTCCCCATGACTGTACCCTGTGTTTGTAAAAAAATATTTATAATGAATTACATTTTTATAGCAAGAGTCTTAGCCAGTTATACCAATAGATCATTAAACTCAGATGCATAAATATCAACATAGACTACAGAACATGTTATTGCCAATAACCTTATTTCATGAAGCACTTTTGTTTATACAGATTCCACACAGAAGACTTATTAAGCAGACAGCATGAGTATATGAATAAAAGTGAACAACAAATGATTTTTAATCTGGGAGCACTTTTTCCTCAGGGTTTAAATGATGCTTATTGATTGAAAAGAAATATTCCTTAATGATGGTTATCCCTTTGTGGTTTGATTAATTATTTAGATTTTATGGTGGAAGCTGATCACTTCAAATACATTTTTCGTATGTCACTTGAGCTTTATTTAGAATCTTAGGATTATTGTATTTATAATCAAAGTGGATTTATAGTAAAACTTGTCTTATCCATGTGATAAGAACCAGAACATAGTTTTTGTTGTAAGGAATGATCTACAGTCACAGCTGTGTGGGAGAGGACTGAGATTATCATTGGTAGTTAAATTTATTGTTATGTTGTACCATAAGGACATGCGATATCTTTTAATGTCACCTTCATATCATTGGAGTGCATGCTAAAGGATTTCTTATCTAGTGCCGGCAAGGAGAAATCAGAAGACGAGGATGAAATTAACGAAGGTGGATGTGCCTCTATTATCAAGGATTCCATTTCAGAAGACGAGGATGAAATTAACGAAGGTGGATGTGCCTCTATTATCAAGGATTTAATTTTTTGAAAACTACTGGAACATAAGGCAACATAGGTTTGTACTTTGCATGCCACATAATCTATATGAAACATAAGTAAATGACTGATTTTACTATGCCTTAATACAGTATTAAAAAATAGTTTGAACCAGATAAGTGATGGCTGTGCAGTTTAAGTGTTCTGTGATGAAATTATTTACAAACTTCTACCTTGGATATTTTCTTGCTAATTTAGTTTCTTGATATCACAAGGTCAATTTTGTCAACAGTTTTAAATGGAGTTAGAAAAATTGCAAGAGCCATCTGAGTATAATGAAACCTCTCTGTTTACATTTAAATGTAGTAGTTCTATTAACAAAATCCATTTCTTTTTTTCAATGGCTTTCATCAGACAGGCAACAGTGAGTATGCTCTCGGCAAAGGTGGAGGCATAATTAATATGCAGAATCACGTATTTGCTCATGCATTCTCAGTGCACTTCAGAATGACATGAATGGTACATAGCAAAGTAGTTTAGCATTGTTCTGTGCACCATTTATTTCAAAAGCACAATGTGCTCCTTAGAGAGTAAATCGCAAGTGAGGGCAGGTTATTTAGTGTGCTGTAGCAAAGTCGCTGCATAGCAACCTGTCCACCTTGCATTTCTACCATGCTGACTTTTCACTGCTTTATTAAAAAGTTAATGCACGTGTTTTGTGTTCAAAGATGCTCTGCTTACTGACAGCTAACCCAAGTTTTACAACAAAGGAGAAAAATAATTGTTCTCATTAACTAACAGCTTTGGATCGGTCACAATAATGCCTCAGTTATCTGTGAATGTGCAAGATTCATTCCTTTTTGTTTTGCAGTATAAAGGAAAAACAGTTAATTGATTAGCTTGACTGAAGGCTAGTTTTGCAACCACCTTAGACATGAAGGAGGGGTTAATGTGTACAGTTGCCCTGTTTGTGTGGAATTTAATATAAGTTTTTTTACACATTAACACCTAATTCTGATACCTTTCTGATGGAGGTTACATGATAGGAGGAATGCATTTTTCCAAGTCAAGACTTTCATGGTTACTGATGCTGCTATTTCAAAGATTGTCAATGTTAGTTTTCCAACCCATAGTTTTGGTCCAAGGCTGCAGTCAACTCTTCCCGGAAAGTCTGAAGAGAAGAATTCACTTTAGAAACTGTTTCATTGGTGGTCTGGATGCCAGTGGGACCTGACAGTAAGCAGATAAGCACAGAATGTAAGGGTACCTTCACTGAGATATAAGCTGGGCCTCTATCAAACAGCTCAGAGAAATGTTGAAGAACCAGAGACACATCCACTGGTTTATGGTGCTGGTTCCTCCTTTGACAATAGAGGGAAAACATATTCTATTTTGCTAGTTATGATTTCATTGTACTAGGACTCAAAGCTTCCCTAATAATTGTTAGTACATTCTTAAAGAAAAAGATGAGCGAAGGAGAATAAGATAATATCACTTAAACTGCTCAGTTTAAGGTGGTCAAATTAGGATACATATTAGGATGTGTAAATGAGGTGAAAGAAACATTATTGCCTTGGACAAAAGGAGTTAAGAGAATCATTTCTGGCCTTTCTTATGTGATCTTTTGGATTGCTTTGGGGAACAAACAGAAATAGATCTCTCAATTCAGTGTAAAGGTATCCACTTCAAAAAGCCAGTTTGTGAGGTGTTTTGGAGCAGACTTTTTTCAGCTGTCTGTTGCTTGGAGAAACAAAAAGGTCTGTTTCTCGTACAACCCCATCTGACTGTTACACCAAGGAATGACTCCCTGTCTATCATCCTTATGTGTGGATATATATAGCTCCCCCTTAAATGTTCTGCAATGCAATTCTCCTTTGTTGGTATATATGTAGATCTAAAGGACATGTCTGACTCAGGTTGTCATAGTAACTCTGTAAAGGTGTAGTGCAAGGACGGCATAATGGTTAAGGCCTTTACTTCACACGCAAGATTCAGGATTTGATTCTGACCTCTGGTGTTGGCTAGTCTATAGACTAATAGTCTCATATGTATCTATTTGATATTATTTATTGGGGGTTGGGGTATAATGGTTAAAGTTTCTATCTCACAGACAGTCTTTACTACCTTGGGTGTCCAGGTGCCATCTACTTTGAGATTCAAGGTGTGGGCTATACAGGCGACTTCTGTCACATCTGTGATCAGGACCAGGTTGGGCACAGGTTGTCTGAGTTGCACATCCATGTTTCTTTCCAAATTAGTTCTGTAGTAGTTTAATTCTGATACAAAGCAACACAAGGATAGAAAACGACAATGACTGGTTCTGCTCATCCAACATGTTCCCTAGGTGCTACTGTATTTTCTACATGTGTAATCTGACCAAAGGGACCATTAATATAGTGAACACCACTTGTCCAAGAATGGTCAATAATTATTTGACCATTATTCTGGGTTTCACTATCATAATCTGTTGAAGTACAGTGATTGACTTCACCTTCTCTGTTGATCTGGAAACATTTCCTGAGGTAGTGCCTTTATAAAGAGTCATCTACAAAGCCATAATAAAAGAACTAGTACTGCTTTTTTCTAGTAAAACCTTCAAGTCTGTATTAGAAAGGGTTCTAACAATGTGTGTTATGGTATGGTAGTTGCCTTTAAGTAATTTATTGATGCATTTAATTGATTTTAATTAAGTATGTCAGGTGGATTTGGGCATTGCTTATAAAAATGTTTTTTGACAGAGTTTGAGTTGGTTCTGATGAAGTCAAAAGTCGACCACTGACAAAAGCACTAAACTTATTGTTAATAAATGGCACTGTTGTGTTTCATAGTGCTTTGTTTCTTATTTTTTTTTAGTTTTGTTGTTTTGTTTATCATTTACATGAAATGATACACAATTAGTTGGGGAAAAATGGGACTAATTGCATCCAATTATAGGCAGCTTATATAGACAGAAAAAGGGAACAGCAAAGGGGACGGCTTTTGCCCCAGTTTATGCCAACTTGTTCATGGGGTTGGTTGAAAATGTACACATCTATAGAAGTATATTATTTAGGAAATATGTAATAAAATACTTCTGATTTATTGATGATTTGGTTTTCATTTGTAAAGGGGGAAATAATCAAGTATCGGCATATATACAATATCTTAATGCCAATGAATATGAGATTAAATTTGATGGAATTCAAACAGGCTTAGAAGTTATTTTTTTAGATATAACATTAAAGGGTATAGTGAGAACAAAAATTCATACTACAATACATAGGAAATTTGACCAAATTAATTGGATGTTGCATGCTAGCAGCTGCCATCCTAGTCACACATTGGCATCTATTCCTTATGGAGAAATGTTAAGAATAAAAAGATTGTGCAGTGATGGAAAGGAAGCAAGTCATGAAGCTAGAGAAGTTGCAGCTTTGTTTGTAAATAGGGGTTACAGTCCAGAAGAAGTGTTTAAAAGTTATTCTAAAATTTATGATAGTAGAGGAGCCAGGGTTCCAAAATCGGACAGGAAGAAAATTAAATTAAATAATAACAATGAGGTTACAACTAATAATTTCTTGTTCTTTGTCTCCAAATATACCGTTTTTTCAGATAAACTCAATGAATTAGTTAAAGGGTATTGGAAACAAGTGAAAAAAGATGTCCCTTCACTGTCTCAAATTGAACTGAGAATTTCTTATCAGAGGGGACGGAACTTGAAAGATTTTTTAGTTCATAGCAAATATTTCAAACCGAAAGAAAACATTTTAAGAAATATGATAGGAATAGGAAGTTTCCCTTATGGAAAGTGTTCCATTTGCCAGTATATCCCAACTAGAGAGGGTAGAATAGAAGGGAAGAAATTCGACACTTTAGGCAGGTATACCTGTACAAGCAAAGGGGTAATTTATGCCATAAGTTGTTCGTGTAATAAATATTACATAGGGGAAACCAAAAGAAGTCTTGGTGAAAGAATAAAGGAACATTTTAGAGATGTTAGGAAAAATAAGGTTATCAGTCCTGTAGCAGAACACTTTAATAGGGTACATAAGGGGGAAGTAGAAAGCTTGAAAGTAACAGTTTTAGAACAAGTGTCACATCAATATGGAAATGTGGAAATGTTGAAACAAAGGTTAAGGAGAAAGGAATCTATTTTTATTATTAAATATAATACTTTGCAACCCAATGGGTTGAATAAGCAATGCAATTGGCAACGTTTTATTTAATGGTGTTTTTACTTTAAACACAATATGAATTGAATTTTAATAATTTGTATGTAATTGGTTAATTGAAGGCAATGTAATTAAGTCAAAGTATAAAATGTGAGCTTTTTAGTAGCTGAGATTTTTACTCTGTAAAGGCTATTTGTGGTCGAGGCACTAAGAAAATTTTATTGTAGCATTAAATTGCGTTTGGTGAAAAGTAGAGCTGGTATTAATTGTTTTTTCCTTCCTTTTGTTGTGTGGAATCTGTATGCTACCATCAGACAGATGGACTAGATATACACTTTGACAAAACCTTCAAGTCTGTATTAGAAAGGGTTCTAACAATGTGTGTTATGGTATGGTATTTGCCTTTAAGTAATTTATTGATGCATTTAATTGATTTTAATTAAGTATGCCAGGTGGATTTGGGCATTGCTTATAAAAATGTTTTTTGACAAATTTTGAGTTGGTTCTGATGAAGTCAAAAGTCGACCACTGACAAAAGTGCTAAACTTATTATTAATAAATGGCACTGTTGCGTTCCATAGTGCTTCATTTCTTATTTTTTTTTTTTTAGTTTTGTTGTTTTGTTTATCATTTAACAAGGAATGGTTACACAATTAGTTGGGGAAAAATGGGACTAATTGCATCCAAGTCTTCTCTTTTCTGTAAGAGCTGTACCCTAAGTTTCAAGTGGATTCACACCATTCAAATTGTTGTATAGTAGACATCCTCAGGGCTTGCTAGGTGTAGCAAACATATCACGAAAGGGAGAAAATCCACTTTCTAAAAGTGTGATAGGGAATGGAATTTTACACGTTTGCAGTACAGAATAAAAACTATAAGGCCTCGTTTAAGTCTACATATTTAGAAGACAGAATAGGCACAACAGAAAGCATAAAGCAGAACTGCACATGTGATACTGTCCAAGCCACGAGATAAATTAATTGCATTATTACTTGCTGCTGTAAATGGTTTCCTTGCAAAGTGACAAGGGCTTTTTGAGATTATACAGAAAATAACAGAAGTGAGTTATAAAGTGAAATAACTTTGGAAAAGGAAATCAGAACTGTTGTGCCCAATACATGTTCTGAAATCCTGGAAACAAACTGAAGTTTCTGTAGTAAATGTTTGCAGATGAAATTAAGATTCCCCAATGCATGGCTGAAAGTCAAAATAGGGGAGGCACTATCACAGTCTCAGAAACAAAAAAAGTGAAAAAATGTGTACTCCAAAATAAAGACTTATTCTTGAAGTAGTCTGAAAAATCTGGCTTCATTCAATATTATACCTTCATCCCCTCAACCTCTAATTTATTATTCCATACCTGAAGAGTGAAACACAAGGAATTTCAGTTTAATACACCTAATAAACGACTACCCTACCATTATATTGGGCAATTTTATTTAATTTAATTATTTTAATAACTGGCATAATTTCTGGTGTCATTCTCAGGGGGTGCAATATTTGTCAGCATGGAAGGAGATGGTCAACAGACCATGCTTCTTTGCCAGGGATGGTCTGCACCTTTCCCCTCTAGGCTTTCAAATATTAGCTAAACATTGCCTTCCCCCATAGTGCCTTTTTCAGGCAATGCCAAACTGAAAGTACTTTCGACATATCAAATCAAAACCAAGAAAATATACAGGTATTACTGCTCAATGCTAGGAGTCTAAACAAAAAACCTAGAAGCTCACTTTACCCCAGATAATAGTGATGTCTGTGCAGTCACTGAGGCATGGTTTAAAACCACAGAGAGCACACCAACAGTGCAAGGTTATAATGCCTTCCACACATTTAGGCCAGCTACTTCACAGGCAGGGACTAAAGGTGGAGGTGTCTCTATTTACATCAAAAATAAATATACTTCAAGGCTGGTCAAACATGACAATGCACTTGAGCTGATCCATGTTCAAATCACCATAGGTAAAATTCAATACCATGTCCTTGCAAGCTATAGGTCTCCCTCTATGACCTGGGAAACCCATACCATATATTTAAACTTATTAGAGACACTAAATGTCCAACCCAATACCATATTAATGGGTGACTTTAATTACCCCAGTATTAACTGGGAATCCTATACAACCAAACGTACATGCACAGAGATTCCTGGATTTTGCAAACACAAACTCCCTGGACCAGATAGTAAATGCACCAACCAGGCGTGCAACCATACTGGATCTGGTCCTCACTAATATGGGAGACTGCTGCATACCCCCTACTGTAATGCCTTCCCTGGTAAGGTCAGACCACAAAACTTGTATCCTCACCCACCAGAATAAATAAATCCAACTACAAAGGCAGTATCCTGAATTGGATTCTTATCAACAATCACCCAGACCTGTATAACACGGGTACCCGCCCAGATGATATAAGTGACCACTTCCTCACTTACATCATTAAGCATAAAGTAGATAATCACCACCAAGTTCTTTATAAATCTATCAGAAACAACAAAAACTTTAACTCCACTGACTTTCAGAATGTACTCAGAGTATGCAATTGGGCCATACTTAATGAATCTCCACTAGATGATGCTGTAGACTATTTTAATTCTAAATTCCTCTCCATTCTAGATTCCCATGCTCCTATCCACACCCTTAGAGCCAAAACAAAGACCGCCCCCTGACTCTCTAAAGTAACCAAAACCAAAATCATAGCAAGAAATAAAGCATGGGACAAATGGCTCACGTCCAAAGACCCACTTGATGATATTAAATACAGACAACTAAGGAATGATACCAAGAAAGCCACATTGTTAGACAAAAAAAACCTTCTATCAACACCTTCAGCAAAAACGCCAGAACAAACCTCAAAATTTTGGGCAGGCATAAACAAACTGCTCCACCCTGGCCAAACCTCCACCCCCACCCCCTCAACTTGCGACCTTAAAACTCCAGAGGAAACTGCTAACATCATTAACAACATTTTTACCAAAAACATCCAGTCACTAGCTAGCCAACTACCCCCCACCAGCTCCTTTCAAAACTCCTCCACAACCACTACCACACTCCCTTTCGCCTTCCAACCTGTATCTACATCGACCATCCGATCTCTAATTAACAAACTAAAGCCCACTAGCCTGGCAGCTGATCTCCTCCCACCAGAATATTTACAAAAAGGGGCAGATGCCATTGCATACCCTGTCTCGATCATGATAAAGAGCACCTTGACTGAAGCCACTATCCCCTCTCTCTGGAAAGTTTCCCATGTCATTCCCTTTCATAAAGGAGGGAATTATTTAGTCCTCTCAAACTTCCGACCAATAGCCATACTATTACCACTGGTCAAAATTATGGAAAAGTGTGTCCACAACCAATTAATGCACTGTCTCAGCCAAAATAAACTATTGGCCAACTCTCAGCATGGTTTTAGGCCACACCACAGCACCACATCAGTCCTTCTATCCTTCTCTAACACTATCAACATCAATTGAAACAATAACAAACTTACCTCAGCTCTCTTCCTAGATTTCAGTAAGGCCTTTGATATGGTCAATCACCAATTGCTTCTCCGCACCCTGAAGGAACTTTCACTGAATAGTAGTTCCATTAAATGGTTCCAATCTTACCTGTCTGATAGACAACAAGCAGTTTTATGGTTGAATACCCCATCCACACATCTAACCATTACTCATGGAGTCCCCCAAGGCTCCATATTAGGACCCCTACTCTTCTCAGTCTTTATCAATGACCTACCCACCATCACTCCCAAGGCTACCTGCATGTAATACACTGATGACTCTACTTTAATATGTACCACCTCCTCCTCAACTGAGCTTATAACCCTAACCCAGAATACTTTCAATAATGTAGAAAAATGGTTTGCAAACTGACAGCTTCTGTTAAACCCCAAGAAAACTAAACTGCTCATCTTTTCCCCACCTGCAAATCCTCCTCACCATTCTTTACTATAAGTTCCAACAATGGCACAATTATATCCCCAGATACTCACACAAAACTCCTGGGTGTCACAGTCGATAATGCCCTAAAATACGATATCCATGTCAATCAAGCCATCAAATCTGTCAACAAAAAACTGAGCTCCCTATACAGGATCAAACCCTTCCTCACTCCTTTTGCAAGAACCACTATTGCTCGGGCCCACCTGCTATCTACCCTCCTCTATGCCTCCCACCTCTTCACTAAACTGAACCAAGCCACCCTTACCAAACTTGCTAGTTGTTACAACCATATTGCTAGATTTGCTACCAGTGCTACCTCTAGGGCCCATCATTGTATCAACCTAACTCAACTAGGATGGCTAGAGTGGCCCAGTCTTCTCCGATACAACCAACTTATAATAACCCACAAAATACTATATCAACCCGAAAAAACACCAGCACTAAATAAGGTCATCAAACCATCCAGCAACCTGAGGACACTACACTCTGCTGACAAACTGCTGGTACAAACAACTAAGAGCATAAATGTGGCTGGGGACTCACTATTTGCCAACTCAGTAGGCAAAACTTGGAATATGCTACCTGCAACTACACTTCCAACAGAATTGGCAATGTCCCTGCTTAAACCCCGACTAATCACCACCCTCTGTTCCTGGAAACTCTCCCTAAGCATTTCAATCTTATACTCTAATAAATGTACAAATTCTTGAAGGGGCTTAGCCCATAACTCCATGTATTATTGTCTGAAATTGAAGCCGCATGATTTTGATGTTGTCTACTATGTTTAATCTATGTTTGTCACCCTACTGAAAACTGCATATTATACTTGTCTCTAAATGTTTCTATTGTTCCTAATGGATTTATGCTCTGCTTTCTGGAGCTTTTCTCCCTGGGCCTCCACTGTAAATGGACATATATCCAGTTGGACATTCCCTGTAAACAAATGTAAAATAAAATAATAAATAAAATAAATAAAACCTGGTCCCTCAATTAAACATGGAATGTTCAGGAACTACTCTAAGGCTAACCTCCTGCTATTAAGAACCTGACAAAATGTCATGCCCACCATAAACCTTGAGAACAATGCTGCCTATGCAGAACTGTTCAAAGAAACCCTGTACAAGCATGTTAATAGCTGCATTGAGGCAGCTGTACCCACCAGGAAGAAGTACAGAACTAACTCAAAAAACAAGCAACCCTGGTGGAATCACAAAATCAGTCGGCTATATAACAGGAGGAAGAAAATCATGGCAAAAAAGAAAAGGAGCAGCACCCAGCAGGATAAAAGCACACTCATCACACTAAATAAACAACTCAGAGGGCAAATAAAGTCTACCAAAGTCAAATTTGAGGTAAGTCTGGCAAACTTTCTGTTTGTGTGCAAAGCTCATTGTAAACAGAGCCACCTATACTGAGCCAGAAGATACAGCAAACCTTCTGGCTGAAAAATTCAGCTCCAACTTTACCCCTCTCTCCCGCTCAACCTTCCCTCAGGAAATATCATCCAATATACCTCCCCCTACTATCACTATGGAACTGGTCCTTAATGCTCTCTCTAAGACCAAGAACAATGCATCAATGGGCCTAGAAAATATCCCAGGATGCCTTCTTAATAGCATGAAACATGACCTACCAGGGTCTCTGGAATTACTATTTAACTGTAGTCTCCAAACAAGCTTTGTTCCTCATGAATGGAGAAAGGCAACAATCATCCCTCTGCACAAAGGTGGACCATCTACAGACCCCTGGAAACTATAGATCCATAAATCGCACTAGTCATATATGTAAATAATTATCATGAAGATGATCAATAGAGATATAGTAAACCTCCAGACAATGGACCCAACCCAGTTTGTTTTTGTCAAGGGCAGATCATGCCTGCTCAACCTGGTGGACTTCTTCGAGAAAGTCACCAAAGCAATGGATGAGGGCAAAGTCATTCACACTGCCTGCCTTGACCTGGCCAAGGCATTTGACACAATACCCTACTCGGGTATTGTTGACAAACTCAAGAGGTTAGGTACGAACTTATATGTCACTCGGTGGATAGCCAACCGGCTCACAGACTGGACCCAGGAAGTTAGAACTGGGCAGTCAACCTCTACAAAGAGGCCAGTCACAAGTGGAGTCCCTCAGGGATCAGGCCTTGGACCGCTCCTTTTTGGCATTTACTTCTCAGAAGTCAAGGCCAATGTCAGTGGTCTCCGGCTGACTAAATTTGCAGATGATTGCAAATTAGAAGCAGTCATTAAATCTCACACTGACACAAATGTTTTCTAGGAGGGGCTGACACAGACAAACAACTAGTGTCAGAGCCATGGACTAAAACTAAAACTAAATGCCAAGAAATGCATAATAGTATCCTTTGGGAAGTCATCCATCCCTGGAAACTATCATATTGACAACACACCCTTTAGAGTTGACTCAGTAGTCAGGGACATAGGGACACACATAGATAGTAACCTAGCCTTTGATCATCACATATCTACGGTGGTGAGGAAATCATTCTATGTTGCACAACTTATAAACAAAGGTATGGCATCTATGCCCAAGGAAGTCATTGTTCCACTATATTCGGCATTCATCAGAGC
This sequence comes from Protopterus annectens, assembly GCF_019279795.1. Classification (NCBI taxonomy): domain Eukaryota; kingdom Metazoa; phylum Chordata; order Ceratodontiformes; family Protopteridae; genus Protopterus; species Protopterus annectens. The sequence continues at coordinate 1,287,373,876 of NC_056726.1, read as the reverse complement.
TATCACTGAGTACAATGCCCCCTTTAGTATGTACCTAACCAGGCATATCCAAAACTGGAACATCCACAGAGGTTCCTCACTAAAGGAATACAGGCCGTAAGTAATATGTTCTATGCAGAACGCCTCAAGGCCCTATCTCTGTATTCTGTCTCCTACAGGCGTCTGAGTGGTGGATCTATGCCTGGCATACAGGGCACTGTCAGACTCCACTCTGATGGACCTCCTGCATATCCATGTAACAAACAGCACCAAAATTACCTGTTCTAAAGACTTAAATCTTACCTGTGATAAAAATAGGACCTGCTGGAGAGATAGGTATGTATCCCAGAGACTACCCCATCTATAGAACAGGCTCCCCATCCATGTGAAGCAGAGTTCCTTCCTAACCCAATTCAAGTGCAACTTGGACAATTGCATGGGAAACCAGAAATTCATCCCTTGCATGGCACCTATGGCTCTAATGGACAGAGGTAACCTCTAAATAGTTCATCTCCCAGGCCCATGCTTACACTTGTCAAGGGCATCAGAACTTGCCAGAGATTTGGGATGCTTAATAAGGCCCTTGTGGTCATTAGCATAGTAAACATCTATGAACCTATGAACAGACACATATGTGCCACATGCATTCTGGAGTTTCCCATTTCAAGACAGATTTTGTTGATTTAATGCTTTTAAATAACTGCACCCTGTCATTTATCTTTTCCACCAGTAGTTCAAACAAACCTGACCTAATAATGTCCAGTAAAGCAGGACTTATATCAGACTTAGCAAAAAAGTAGCCACATGTTAATTCTCTTTACTCTGAACTAGAATTTAGTGTTAGATTCTCAATTAAACCAGTTCCCTCTCAAGTCAAGTGCAGCTTAAAACCTTAGTTAGAGCCTTAGCTGACTGACAAAGCAGCAGGGATGGGTGGTACATGTGAGTCTGTTGACAATGATCCTGGTGGAGGCCAGGTAAATCACCAGATGAGATGTGGTCATCAGGTGGAAGTTGGCCTGGCTGAGTTGCTGCAGAGGTGGGGCAATATGCCAACAGCCCACATTGCACACCCACCCAAGGACCATACCACACTGCCACAAAGGGGAGGGAGAACAGATAGGCCAAATAAGACACTCCCAGAGGGAAGCTCAGATGTGCTGAGCCCCATTGCTTTAGATCATTGATTGGTCCCTGCAATTACCAGAATAAGGTTGGGGGTATGGACCCAGTGCAGATGGGGTACTGATGGCCAGGCTGATAAAAATGATAGAAGTGCTTGAGGAAAAATGAAAAAAAAAAAGCACAGCTTAAAAACCTTGGATAAGGAGAAGGGGAAAGGCCTTATTGATGAAAGATTATGGAATGGCTTTTGCTCCATAAGGGAAACTTTGAATGGTAGCTGTTGTAAATTTATTCTCGGTTTCAGAGTGGCACATTGACTGCTAAACATGTGTCAGCATGAGGTGCCAAAAACCCCAATGGTGGTATAAGAATACAAAATGATTATTAAAAATTAACAAGAGGAGGTATGATATTTACAGAAAACATGCCACCAGTAAGAGGATAAATAGGTTAAACAAGGATTTTAGACATCTACAAAAGGCTATTATACAAGGAAAACTATTATTTGATGAGTTTTTCTGTAAAGTCAAGGACAATAAAAAAATCATACCTTAGATATGCAAACTCAGAGACAAAACCCACAATACATGTGTGCGCATTACTATCTAACAATGCTATTTCTGATTTACCAGTTATTATGATGTATTTTCAACACATAGTTCCTAGTGCCCATGTGAATGGTGTACTGACATAACTTCAAATCAGTATCTATAGCTGACATTTCAGATATACCATGCCTAATTATTTCTAATGAGATGGTGAAACAATCATTAGCAAGAGTGAACTTAACATTTAGTATGGGACCTGATGATTTACCTGGATATTTTTTTTTTCATCTGCATGTTTAAGATGAATTAGTAAAACCTTTTGTAGCTATATTTAATTCTTATTTACCAAAAGCACTGTCCCAGAGGAGGTTATTTCACACTGTCCCTTTTCACAATGGAAGCCAGGCAGACTTAGTGGATAACTGCATACTGCTTAGCTTTGCATCAATAATTATTGAATGTTTTGAAGGATGCTTAGACCGTATCTTGCAGTCCCAGGACTTGTACTCATCATTTTTAGATCTAAACCCACATAGTTATGTAGGAGATTGATGTATTCTTACTCATCTAAATTACTTCTAGTGTCCTGTCTGTATATCTCTTAATACTGTGTTTACATCTCCCAAATGCCTGTGTCACATTAGAATACACAGCTATCTTAAAAAAATATTAAAATTGATAATATGAATGACTATATTCCACAACAGGTTCAAAAAGATGGTTAGATGATTGACACCATATAACCATTATACAGAGTTGTCAGTAAAAAATGGATCGCCGTCATATTAAATATATTCCAGGCATTAGTCTTAAAATTAATTCTATTTTTATTTTTTGCCTCTACTCTAATTCTAAATGTTGGACAAATAAATATAGTCATAACATTAAACCTCGTGTTGTGGTAATAAAACATTCAGATGTTGATTATTTGCACAGATATTTACAGTTACTAAAATGGACGGCTCACTTACTTGGTGTAAACCTCAATGTTAAAACGTAATGTGACGATGTTAGGGAATTTACACAGTAATTCTTTTGACCAACAATATTCATGAAGAAGTGAAAGTCTTCAAGGACCTGGGCAAATGGCTTAATAACAAACTGCACTTCATAAAAAATGTGACGACAGGCTGGAGTGGAGAACTTAAACACCTCAATACCTTTAAGGCCTTCTGTTTTATAACACAGGAGGCCTCCGATCCTTACTACCTTAATTTTTAGCCCTTCTAATTCTGTATTTGTACAAATCTTGTTTTTGTGAGTACTGTAAAACTAATGTGTGTGTATGGTCATGTCTGATACATAGCTTGGCTGGCTGGTATAATACATGCATCATTTAATTCTGGGTTGCTGGGCCATTGCCCATACTTGTGGATCGGATGCCACTTTTGGCCATTATTGCAATGTAACAGCTCCACAAGTGCCTTGGTTGTGGGTGATCAATCTATGACTTCCAAGACATCATTGGAAATGTGTTACATAATAAAATACCAGTATAATGCTGATTCTTTCTTTGCAGGCATGGATATGCTTCTCGATGTTCTGTAGCATGATGTATAGGAACTAGTTTAGAACTCATGAAGCTGACACCCGCAGTATCCCTAATGTTTCTGTCACAGGTTACCACTGAAAGGTCTCTAAAACTAATATGTTTACAGACAGCTACGTATACCTTAGTATCCACAACATTGCATGTTGCATGCATTCCCCATAATTTTACTTGTGGAAGATGCAGTTCAACTAGGTTCCTTGCAGTTTCCCTCACCATATAGAAATAAATATAAATGCACTGATCTGTAAGCTGTTGACATATCATTCTATCTATACCTGCTTCCTTAGTGCAGATGTCCATATCAGGCAACGTTATAAGCACTAGTTAATGTTCTTCTGAACTACTACTGTTCTAAACCCTAGCATCACACCCAGTGTGTACATCATGAATCTTTGTTTTCAAAAAAGGTATGTGCATTGCTACAGCATGCCCATATTATAGGTTTCTGAAACTGTCTGCAATTCTGTGCAGTAATTTGCATAGGGTTCTTCTTTTCTATGTCATTGTGCACTTACTCACTGCCTATGCTTTATTTTGTCCCTTGCATCACCTCTCACTTTGTATGTTGTGATCCCAACACCCTGAGTGGTGCTGCTACACATGCTAATTTGAGCTGTGCATTGCCCTCATTATCTTGGAATCCCAGCTGTGCTCTTACGTTAGTCTAGTGGCAACATATATCTGAAGTCAAAATATACATTATTTCATGCAGAAAACACAACTGTAGCTATGATCACTTTAAAGTTTTTTTTTTCAGGCAATGTATGCTACAAAGCATTCCCTTACTGCACTTATGCAGTTAAAATATTAACAACACTCTACATGATATGTTATGATGAAAAGGTAGGGTAATCTTCAACAGTCTTATCAATCTTATCTTGAAATTGCAGCTTTACTGTAACACACTCAGTGTTATTCTTACTCCACTCAAGGCTCATAATGGGTGACATATGGTCATTCTAAAATAACTGTTGCGATTGTATGAACCTGAACACTATGTTCTGAAAATGGTGCTTTCTACAAATCCATTGATGAAAGACAAGAGGCAAATGCTTGAATTCATTGTGCAAGATGGGTTTGGGGTTGGACTAGTGGTTAAGGTGGTTTTACCTTGCAGATACATGGTAGAGTGTGTGGTTCTTAGCTTTGGTCACTATCTTGTTGTTGGTGAGGTAAGTAATAATTTACCAATGAAACTATGCCTTAAGTTCATGTCAGTGTCATACAAAGTCCAGCTGGCACCCTAAGTGGGACTATATCAGTGTCACACAATGTCCAGTTGGCACCCTAAGTGGGGATTATACTAGGTAGTTTGTATGGTGCCTGGCATTAGGGCTTTCCATCTGCTTAAAATATTATTTCAGATAAATGACCAAACTCAGTCTTCCAATTGCAGTTTTGTGTATTCAGAAATGTTCAATATAGTAAGCTGATTCACTGAGACCTTCTGACATAACTTTTGTATTTCATAGCTGACATATAAATTATGCCACCTTGAGGTATAACAAAAATCTGTTTATGTCAGAGCATCACCAGCAGGTTAGCTTTGGTACTGCAGTGACTGGATAAGAAACTCTTGTTTCATGGCTTCAATACTAAGGCTGGAAATGACAGGTGATGTGGTGAGAATTTGCACTGTGGCACCTAATATCTACGTGTTTCATCCTGTTTATGGAGTGAATGACATAAGTATCATCACCACTACAGTATACTGCACCCTGTGTGTCAACAGGACTGCAGGTACTACTGTGAAAATATGTAGTTCCAGCAATGCCAGGAGCATACATCTCAACCGGCAGGCATTGAAAACACACCTGGCCAAAAATCTAGACATCTAACTATCATTAAATCTGAATACCAAATAGCACATGTATGACAGTATTCAGAAACATGTTTAAAAACAGTGATAAAATGGTGGAAAATACAAGAACATTATTAAAGCATCAGTAGACGTATCTGTAGACTTAAATGAATTGTATAGCAAATTTATACCACGCAAGGCCATTTAATTTTGCTTCAGAAACAGGGAGATGTAAGTAATATGTCTTTTCTTTGAAATATTGGTGCCACTTATGTTGATCATTGTAGTGATTTTTTTTTTCTTTGTGGTGGACACCATCAAAAATAATGTATGATGAGGGGGAAATTCAGAAAATAGTGTGAACAAAACAAAACAGTTTCCATCTACGTGGTGAGTCCTTCGTTTTATTGTACTGAAAATAGTGTGAACGTGTAAATGAAGCCTGAAAATAGGGACATATCTCCAAAATTAGGCACATCATGTGCAGAGCTAACACACGCCTGAAAATGGGGATGTTCCTCTCCTCCAAAGCAAGGTGATTTGAGAGGTCTGATCAGTAATAGTGTGTGCAAAATACAAGAGGTACACACTGCAATGGCAATTATGTGTGTAAGATTGCCAACTGGCAGATATCACAGTTTCCCCTAGCATGACTTCTATAGTACTGTAGGTATATGGCCATTTTTAATGTAATGCTTGACATACATGTGTAGCTCACAGATATACTAGCATGTCACATGGGCCTCAGTGGGATACACAGCTTTAAAAATTGTATTCAAATGTATACATAGCCCAAAGTTTGGGGTAGCACCACAGAAAAAAGATTTTGAATTGGTTTGCATGTGTTGCCTGAGGAATAACATTTTTTTTTTTTTCAGAATTACATTTAGGCAAGTAGGAAAGGAATGCAATGTTTGTATAAAGTCAATGGATTCTAGTCTTAGGTGATAAATGGAAGACAAGATAAAAAAAAAATTGAGGACATCTGTATCTCACACACAGCAGAAAATGAATGCATACAACTAAACAGTATCAGGCAAAACAAAGGAACTTGCTCAACTGTGCCCAGTTCCTCCAGTGACAGCAGTGTGAAGCTTTTCAAATAATTCCCTTGTGAAAATACTCATAATATTTCTGATTGCCTGTTTGTTGACAGCCATTCAGATTTGTCTGCAGCTACAGTATGCTGGAAAGTTCTAGACTGCAAACAAGTCTTGATCTATGATAATGAGGGCTGTAAAGTATTTTACATTTTATAACATGAAAGACATATCTACAGATACAGATTTAACTATTAGAGTTCATGCCCTCTGTGGGAAAAATGGAGGTTATATAAGGTAAAATGTTATTATTATTAGAATGGGCCACTAGTCATTCAGCGGTTTTTCCTTCCATATTTTTGGATTTCTGTATTAGATTTATAGCAATGACTTATGAAGAACAGACATTAACTGCTCTAGCTGTCAAGATTATAAATATTTGCTGTGATATTATAACTATTAGTCGTATTCTCTGTTTGAGTACTTTGGATGTTTTCCCTGATCTATGTATTCTTTTGATGTTCCAAAACTGCATTTATAATTATTTATATCTCCACTGTTCCGGAAAGGAATGCTGTTTTTAGATCTAATTTCATTCATTTTGACTTTATGTATTTTGACATTTCCATCAGATACACACATTTTCTAAAGTATACAAATTACATAAGATAAGGTCAAAGCAATTAGAAGTTCAGCCAACGCATTTAGAGTAAATATTAAAAATTCCACTATTTGGACTTAATGTTTAAATAGTGTCACATGAGTTTATAGCATGTTTTTGTTTTGAACGTTGTTACACTAAGATGTCACCAGTTAGAATAAAAGTGCATTTGTACAGAAGATGTTTCCAAGGAACAACTGGATTTTAACTAAGAACTGATAAAATATGCTTTTTTCAAACAAATCCTGTTATAAAGAAATAGCTGTTTAAGAGATTATATGCATTTCTCTCAAAGATATGTATCTTTTAAGACAGCTCTGTCATGGATGTTTTACTATAAAAGAAATGGTGCCAATGCAAGACTAGGCTTGATATATTAAATATTTTGACACTCTGTCTTCAACTATGGTCATGTAGGAAGGACATGAACTCAGGTTAAATCAGCAACCCATGTGGTGGGGTAGTTAGCCACAGTAGCTTTGGTTAACACAGGCTTTTGGAATGAACAAGATATGTACTGGGGTCTTTGATGCAAGTCAGTCTTAGGTGGACACAGGCAGAGCTCCAGAGGGACATTGTTTATAGGGTCTATATTAGATCAGCAAATGCTTAAAAAAGTGAACGCTTATTGATCAACCTTATGTAAGCTAAAGCTTACAATCTCGAACTGTCAGATCTGCGATTGTTTTCCTAGGGAAAAAAATCGTTGATCCAAAACACAAACACACAACACAAGCACACCAAACAAACAGAAATCCACACACATACACCTAAAATCTGACACCTAACCCTACACTAAACTATGCACACACCGCTAACTATCCACTTCCCTTAACCCAAACCCTAACCCTAAGGTCCGTCACTGTCGCACACTCACCTCACCCGCTCCCTAACCCTAACTGACCTAAACCCGCCCTAACCCTCACGTCCACACAATCACACACATACTTAACCCGAGCCCTAATCCTAACTCACCTAACCCACCCTAACACTCACATCCACACAATCGCACACTTACCTGAATCCGACCCGTAACTTTCCAACACAGCACTGAAAATACCAAACCAACAGAAACGGACAACCAAATTCTTTCCCTAGGAAACAATTTGGGTTTCTGTTGCTTTGATATTTTGAACATTCATTAAAATAAGGTCGATCAATTAGCGTTCGCTTGTTTAAGCATTCACTGATCTAATATAGACCCTTGTTTATAGGCAGCTACTAGGCTTGGAGTCCAAAGGACCATTGAGGAGCCTGGCACAAATTCCCAGGTGCCCTAAACACTGTGTCTGGTTAAGTGACTTGTTCAAGTTCACACAATCAGCAAATGAAGGCTGAGGAAATCAAACCCTGTACCAGTGGAATTATAGCTCACACCATTAACATCTGCACCAACTATCAGACTAGACTGTTATTACTAGACAATAGGCTTTCCACGGGGGCTGCAGGGCTCAAGTAGACATGACAAGAGACCTGCAGTTGAAGTCATTCCACTTTCATCTTCAAAATAAAAAAAATATACCATCTAACCATACAATGCCATGGGGCTCATAATCCCTTTTATCCTTGTCTATAGATGTTTTATTTGTCACAGGACTGAATGAGCTAATTGGTTACTAGACATGCCCCGGGTAGCAGATATCAGTGTTGATCATAATCAGAAAATAACCAAACAACCAATGCTTAATTTGTTATTCTGTCACTGACTTTCTATTGCAAAAAAACTGTATTTGGAACATTGTGTGAAATATAAAATATTATTAAAACCTAAGCCTTGCAAATATCTAGTTCTTTTTCATCTACTACATAAAAATCATTTGAATGGGAACAAAGTTCTTCTCTACCAGTTAATGTACTCCATGTATCCAGAAGAGTTCATACACATGCTTAGGGCCATCTCTGAAACACCCAAGCCTTTATTTTAATTCATTATCAAAACTTCATGACAAGCAAATCCAAACAGACATGTCCTTATGCTAACAGCTTCTTCATCAAAATGACTATTCCAAAACACTCCTATCCTTGCACTATACATGAGTATGACTCCTTCACTGGGTGTAAAAATACAAAAAAAAAATACAAAGAAAGGAGCATTAAATAACACAAAATGCTTTGTTAATGCAGTTTTGGTCTCAATGCATAAAACTATTAAATGGGAAGCTGCTTTAGAGATTCCTGCTCTACTCCATTCATGACAACACTGATAATGCATTTATATCTTATCATAACCTTTAAATAACCATCTCCCCTTTCATCAGTAAGGGATGCAAGTGGTCCTAGAAAGGGGAATGAAGCTTATAAATACAAGATGAATGTTATGTCAAGTGCAGAAATGAAGGACAGATATGCTTCACATTCCATTCATCTGTTTTTTGGTATACAATGTTTTTGCACATTTTAAAATTATTATGTACTTTTATTTGTTACATATATGATATCCTACTGTCCATGAATCTAGTACTATAACAGGACAGAATAATAGTTTATTGTTGCCACCATCATCATCATCATCATTATAATGATCATCATCACTGGCCACCTTTTTCCCACCTTTTTTCTTTATTTGGGGTAGGGGCACTGTACCAACTGTCACCATCTCTCTCTCTCTTGACTTAGTAATCCTCTTTCACATTCTTTGACAGTAATGTGATGCTGCAATATAGCAACATGCCAAATTTGCATCATTTGTATAACTGTAAATTGTATTTCTTTGTGAAATACATCCTGGCATTAAACTATCCGTGAACATCTTATCCCTACTTCAGCAATTGGACGGACAGGGCACAGCTTTTACCCAGTAATCACAATGACAATCATGGCAATCAAACACTAGGTACACCCACGAGAACTACAAGCAGTGGGAAATGTCCATCGTACTGCCAAACTGCACAGTCACTATGCCATTATTATCTGCTGGTGAGATGAAATGTGTACTGGTTTTAAACTCAGTATAATATGTGGGTCTACATCCTGTCGAAGGTCGACAATATCGAAGCTGATATCGTCGGCACCAAAATGTCGAAAGCAAAAGTCATTGCGTGTGTAAATGGAAATCTCCGTAAGGGGAGATTTCTGTTTGCTGCAATGTAGTGCGATCTCGGAGTTGATATATTTATGTAGCGGGGGGAGTGGGGGGTGCGGGGGGGCTTGCCCCCGTTCATAGAGCAATTTGTGTTGTGTTTGGGTGTTTTTTTTTTTTTAATGTGTTCGATGTTCGGGGGTTTCGACATTTTCTTGTCGATTATTACGCTGTCTACAGTTTGAGTTTTCGACAGCGTAATATAAATGCTAATATGCTGTAGTGTTATTCAACTTGAAGGGTGAAATGCAGTGTTATATACTGGGTTTCTGAAGTGGCTCAAAGCTGCTTTTCTGTACTTCCGGTGAATAAAATGAAGGCAGCATTATTGTATATTTATGTATATTGTAAATGTATCCATAAAACATACTTTGAATGTTATCTAAATACAAAGGCATAAAGTACTACAAGTTCATAGGTTCATAGGTAGGTACTAGGCTATCTGCCTGAGGGCATTTATGAGCCTAGCCAGAGTGTGTCAGCTTTCGCTGCCCCATTGATTAATTAACTGAGCCTCTGTCAAGAAGAGCCAATGAAGTGATCCCAGGGGTGTATTTTCTGTTACCCATCCACTCGTCAAGTTTTCTCTTGAAGAGTGTTAGTGAGAGGCTCTGCCTAATATAGTTAGGAATGTTGTTCCAAAGTATGGGGAGTCTCTGTGACAGGAATCTATCCCTCCAGCATGTTCTATTTATTGTTGTGGCGAGGTTTAGCTCACTAGAGTGCATGGCTCACAGTGACTTGGATTTCTTTAGGTGGAGCATGTCCATCAATTCTGAGTTGGACATGGCTTTTAAGTCAGGCAGAGATCACCTCTGAGTAAGCGATATGCCACTGACTACAGCAGGAGTTTTTCCAGTTGGCCTGCATAGGACATATGTTTGAGGCCAGTAATCCTCTTGGTGAGGTACTTTTGTGGTCTTTCCAGCTGTTGGAAGTGTTTTGTGAGGTACAGCCCAAATGGGGCATTGTACTCTATGATGAGTCTGATGAGTGATGAATAGAGGGGCACTATAACCTCTTTATTTTAGATGCGAACCCTTTAGTAATTAGATGGGCTACATAGAAGGATTTCCTAGCTACTTTGGCAATATGATTGTCAAAGGAGCGATTACTATCTACCTGGATTCCTAAATCTCTTATTACCTCTTCTGTATTAAGGGGGCTGCCACCTATGTGGTAATTCATGGGTGTTTTGTTTTTCCCAAACAGGATGACTATGCATTTTTTGGCATTTAGCTTGAGACCATGACTTTGACACCAGGTGTCCATCTCAGTAAGGCCCTTTTGGAGAATGTCCATGTCAGCTGGAGAGTCAATTATGGCTCCCAGTTTGCAGTCATCCGCAAACTTGGTTAGCCATAGTCCTCCAGTGTTTGCCTGTATTTCTGAGAAATATATGCCGAACAGTAGGGGTCCCATTACCAAGCCTTGTGGGACACCACTTGTGACTGGTTTAGAGTTGGACCTGGAGCCTGCTATTCTTACCATGTGAGTTCTGTCTGTAAGCCAGTTGGAAACCCATCTTGTGACGTAGGGGTTTATGTTCAGGCTGGTGAGTTTTTCTATAATTCCCGAGTGGGGAATGGTGTCAAAAGCCTTGGCGAGGTCAAGGTAGGCTGTGTGAACCACCTTCCCCTCATCTATGCCCTTGGTGACTGTCTCGAGGAAGTCAGCCAGGTTTAGTAGGCATGATCTGCCCTTAACAAAGCCGAATTGGGTTGGGTCAAGTGTTTGGAGGTTCCCAATATCTTTGTTAATGAGTTCCATGATAATGCACTCCATAGCCTTGCAGACCAGGCTAGTCAGGCTTATGGGGCGATAGTTAGCAGGTTCAGATGTGGCCCCTCCTTTGTGGAGTGGAATAACCATTGCTGTGCACCATTCTATGGGCACGTAGCCTATGGAAAGGCTGAGGTTGAACAGTGTGTTTAGGTGGGGGGTTAGTTTGTTCTGTAGTTCCTGCAAGACGCAACCTGGGACACCATCTGGCCCCATTGACGCTGTGCTTTTGGCTTTTGAAAGGGCTGTTTTCACCTGTGCATCTGTAATTTCTAGGACACTACACTTTTCCGGTATTGTTGTGGGCCCTTTTGGGGGTGAGAGGGGGGGGGTGAAGTTTGCACTAAATCTATCTGCCAAGATGTTGGCAATATCAGTAGGTTCAGTATATTTTATGCTATTTTCCACTAGCTCAGATCATATCTTCGAGTTGCCACTTAGATTCTTGACATAACTAAAGAAGGCTTTGTGGTTATCTTTCAAATCCTTAGATATTTTTCTTTCGAAGTTAGCCTTGGATAATTTTATGAGAATCCTTAGTTTTTTACTGATACTGATCAGGGATGTCTTTCCTTCTTCAGATTTGCTTTTTTTATGAACTAGTTTCCTCCTTTTATTATATAGCCTGTTTATGGCAGGGGTCCACCAGACTGCTTTCCTTCTCTTAGGGGAGTGAGTCTTGGTTTTGCTAGGGATGGCATGATCCATGCATCCTTGTAGGTGCTCATAGACTGCATTTGTAAAGATTCCTGCATCGTGGACACTGTTATCCTTTAGCGTGGGGGCTGTACAACTTACCACCTCTATCTTAAGTAAGGTGAAATGTCCTATAGGAAAGTTTTTCACTGTGGTTTCCCTGGTTGGGGGTGGTGGTTTGGTGTGGACATCCAGAGTGATTAGTTCACGGTCTGATATAACCAGTGATGGGTTGACCTCTGGTGCGGAACACCTGTCGCCCATGTTGGTGATGACCAGGTCCAATATGTTTTCACCTCTGGTAGGGGAGTTTACCAGCTTATCCAGGGTATTGAGTTGACAAATTGCAGGAAGTGCTGGACCTGGGAGTTTGTACTTGAGTAGTTTTCCCAGTTAACGGTAGGGTAATTGAAATCGCCCAATATCAGGGTGTTTGGTAGAAACTTCATGTTTTCCAGTGTCTCCAGAAAGGCAGAGTGGTGGTTCTGGATCATGGAGGGTGATCTGTTGCAGGCCGCAATTTGCATTGCAGATTTGCCCGATGTTAGTTGCACATGGATGATCTCAGAGGTATCATGATGCGCCACTAACTTGGAGGTGTAGGTATCCTTGATGAATATGGATACACCCCCTCCTTTTGTGTTTCGGTCCATGTTCTGTGGCCAAAATGTGTGGTGTGAGTTGCAGCCCAGTAGTTCTGGGGTGCTCTGTGGAGCCTTGAACCAGGTTTCAGTTGCTGCATAGACAGATGAATAACATTGGTAAGTTAAGTGTTCATATAATTTCAAACAATACTACTGAACCATTTGCTAGACACTGAGATACTGAATGTGCTTTGACAATTGTGTTTATAATTTATTCAAGAGGTTTTAGAGTAACAGAAGTACTTTTATTTTTATAAAGAACACAGGGAATGCTGCATCCTGTATGGTGGTGGGTGGGATTGAACTTAGAAAATAATGGCAGACATTTGAGTTTCAGACTTCACACCCTTCAGAAAATAAATATTAATGAAAGAAACTATTATTGTATTATTTTTTTAAGTTTGTAAAAGCAATATTTTAAAATTGTCCCTATTTTTGGGCCCTTGTACCCACTTTATTCATGGCTTTGCCCAGATTTCTTGCTCTAAGAGGTTGAGAGGTATGTATGCCAGACACAGATCACCTCTTAGCAGTCTGTAGGATACTGATTATAGTGAAAGGGCTTTGAGTAGGTCAATGTCGGATGTGCTGTTTAGGCCTTGCATCCTTACACTAAGATATCTCTATGGACATTTCATTTGCTGCATGTGTCTGGACAGATACATGCCAAAGGGGGAATTATATTCAATTACTGGCCTAATGTGCACTAAGTAAAGGGAGAGAATGACATCCCTAGATCTAGACAATCCATCTGTTTATAAGCTGTGCAATATAAAAGGGTTTTCTTACAATAATAACATATTGGTCAAAAGTTAAGTTTCCCAAATCCTGAACAAATGGGTCAACTTTTAGAGGCCTGTTGTCAATGCGGTAGTTTCTTGGGGTGGATGACTTCCCAAAGGATAAGATGTGCATTTTTTGGCATTTAATTTCAGACCATGATTTTGTCACCAGTTATTTATTTGGAACAAACCTTCCTGCAGGATGGCCAAGTCATTTGGAGATTCAATGACTAATCCTAGGTTTTTGTCATCTGCAAACCTAGTCATCCATGGCCCTATGGAATTGGCCTTTACTCCAGAAAACTAGACGGCAAACAGGAGAGGTCTCAGCACAGAGCACAGAACCCTAGGGGACTCCACTGGTTTGTTGAGGTACCTTCCCCTATTTTGATTTTCTGCATCCTGTCAGTGAGCTAGTTGACAATCCAATGGGTGACACAGAGGTTTATTCCCAATTTATTTAGCTTTTCTAATATGGCTCAGAGGGGAATTGTGTCAAAAGCTTTGGCCAAATTGAGCTATGCAGTGCGCATTCTTTTCTCTTCATCCATTGCTTTGGTGACCTTTTCAAAAAAGTCCACCAGGTTGAGTAAGCATGACCAGCCCTTGGCAAATCCAAACTGAGTCAGGTCCAGTGTTTGGTGGTTCCCTATGTCATAGCTGATTAATTATGTGATACATTTTTGCATGGCTTTGCATATGTGGCTGGTCAGACTTACAGATCTGTTATTGCTTGGGTCTGTGGAAGGTCTTGACTTATGCAGAGGAATGACTGTTTCTGTTCTCCATTTGCATGGCACAAAACCTATATGGAGGCTGAGATTATTTATTTTTTTTATGTCACAGTGCTCTTGTGTACTGTTCTCTAGATTCTCTAATACATTCCTGTACATCTTCCCATACTTATACTTCACTTTGTCTTCCTTTCTTATATCACCCTGCCCATGAAAAAATACTTATAGGCATAAAAAACTGTGCTGTGTAATGTTACACCCACCTTTTATAGGTTAAAAGAAACATTACACAACACAGTTTTTTATGAAAAGATTACTACTTCCATGGGTCCCCGAACATTAGTTATAAGTAAAGTGAACTAACTACGATTTTTAACTAATACTATTTAATTTACTATATGTTCTGTTATAAGACAACAGAACTTTGTTTTTTTATAAAACTAAGGCACTCATTTTACCTAATGACTTAACAAAAACAAACTGTTTGACTTCAGTATTTTAGGATTATACCTTTAAATTATGTGACTGTGCTTAATTGGCTTAATTGTATTAACAAGTATGAGTCACTAGGATAGCACTTAAACTTGATTTTTCTTTCTGAGCACTATTGTCTGAAGAAGTTAGGAGAAGTGTTTCCTAATGAAAAGCGCTTTACACTTTGAGACTTGGATTTTGTGCAGCCAGATCGTTTTTAACTTTTTATTGCTTGGCAGTTACCAGAGTGTGCACCGGACTACTGATTGCTGTAAGCTTGTTTTACTCAGCTATTAAACCTTGTTGGACTTTTCAGTGTACGCTCGTCTTTTCTTGTACCTATTAGTTTTTGGACGTTTTTAGTAAACATGAAAAAATACTTTTCATACTGCTTTTTAAATTCAGTCCACCATTCAGACCAGTTTTTAAAGAAGTCCTTCATGTTTATACGATCCTTCCAAAAGTGCAATACTTCCCACTCTCCAATTTCATTACAAAATCACTCATTTACTCTTTTTAATCCCTTCCCTAGTTTAATATACTCCCTCTCTTCCATCACCACCATCCATGTCGCTAAATGGTCTGACAAAACAGTCACAACTGGATCACCATCTGCTACCCCCAACACCTTCTGATAATATATTTGTTTATTTTATTTATTTCTTTATTTGCAGTTGGTTTACCAGGATAATCCATTGGGTCACAAAAAAAAACATTTTCAATGGAGTCCTGGGGAGAAAAGCTCCAAAACAAACAGAAGATTACAGTAAGATATTTTGTTACAAATTATTACAGTTATAGTTACAATGGCCTAGTAAAAACATTGCAAGTACAACAGACTAGTGATTAATATTCATATACTACAGTCTAAATGAAAAAGTTACAATATGATAACTGAGATGTCTTTACATCCAGGGTAGATTGCACTAAGAGGTGCATGTTATGCATTTAATATCAAAGGCTTAATACAAATGAGATCAGGATATATGAGTTAAGAGAGTAAAAGAAAAAGAGGGGAGGAGATTATGCGGGGTGAAAGCAAGAGCATTCCCACTGGGAAATTAGATGTGAGTGAAGAGATTTTTTGAATGAAAGGTTGTTTGAGGTGGTGCGGATGGGTGGTGGTAGGGAGTTCCAGAGACGAGCTAGACTATAGGATAGGACATTTTTTCCTGGGGGACAAGATGGTTTATACAGTTCTATTAGGTTTTGGTTGTTAGATCTAAGTAGTCTATCAGGGAGGTGCATTTTGAAGGTAGAGGAAAGGGAGGGACAGAGGGAAGGGTAGAAAATTAGCTTGTGGGCAACAGTAAGTTGAGTATAGGTAAGATGATTGGTCAGTTCCAACCATTTTAGTTTGTGGAGAGATGAACAGTGGTGTCTGGATAACTTATGGCCAGTAGCAAACTTGGCAATTTTGTTATAGCAAGAGGAGAGTTGTGATTTGAGTGAAGATTGTAGGTTAGTTAGGAGTGGGGCTCCGTAGAAGAGGGAGGGGATGAGAAATGTGGTGGAGAGGGTGATTTTAGTGGAGGGTATAAGCTAACGATTCTGTCGATAGAGCATACCAAGTTTTTTGTGGATTTTTTTAATATTTAGTTGAAGATGGGAGCTGAATTTAAGCTGACTATCAATTTGGACACCTAATAATTTGGCCTCTGATACCAGTTCAATGGGTGTATTACTATGACTAGTGATAGGGAATGTACTTATATTGTAAGAGGTGGCTTTGGAGGGGGTAAATAGCATTAGTTTGGTTTTAGATGCATTTAGTGCAAGGTGATTTTTTTTCATCCATTGTTCGGTGGTTGAGAATGCATCTTGTGTGAGCTTAAGGAGGGTAGGGATAGAGGTAGCAGAACAGATAATAGTTGAATCATCGGCATATTGGATAATGTTTGTGAAGGGGATGGAGTTGTGGAAGTCATTTATGAATATATTGAAGAGAAGGGGGCCCAGTATGGATCCTTGGGGAACTCCAGTTGGGGTGTTATGGAATGGGGAGGTGTCTTTTTTTCCATTTTACTGCTTGACATCTATTAGATAAGTAGCTAGTGAACCAATTCAGAGAGGAAGGTGACAGGTTAGGCTTAGAGAGTTTAGTTAGGAGTAAATTGTGGGAGACAGTGTCGATGGCCTTGGAGAGGTCAAGCAGGAGGGTTGAGATAATGTGGCCAGAGTCCCTTGCTTTATTCACAGTTTCCAGGAAGGAGAGAAGGGCGGTCATAGTGCTGTGACTGGGTCTAAAGCCATGTTGTGTGGGAGTAAGTAGGTTATTGTCTAAGAGATATGGTAGGAGTTGTAAATGGATACACTTTTCCAGGAGTTTAGAGATGGGAGATAGGGTAGCGATGGGACGGAAATTGGTAATGTTATTATTGCTGCCACCTTTATGCAAAGGTACGACATAAGCCTTTTTCCAGATTTGGGGTACTAAACTTTCTTGAATAGAGCGGTTGATTAGAATACTGATGGGGTAGGCAATGGCTTCGGCAGCTATGCCAAGAAAGTAAGAATGAATGTTATCGGGGGCGTTAGAGCATGGTTTCAGTTTCTGGAGGAGTTTTTTTATGGTGGATGTGGGTACAGGTTTTAGTGAGAATGGTGGAGGCTGGGAGGAGGGGGTATTTGGGGTGGTGATGGAGAGGAAATAGGAGGAGAAGCAGAAATGGAGGGTAAAGGATTGGTAGAGGAGGGTGGGGATAATGTGGAGGGTGTGGTAGTGTTAGAGGATGAGAATGATGAGGTTAGTTTGGATATGGAATCGATGAAAAAAAGTATTGAATTGTGTAGCCAGATCCATGTCTGGAGCATCAGGGTCTGGGCTAGGATTATCTGTTCTGCTGGGGTTAAGGAGGGTGGAGATGCCTTTCCAAAATCTTTGGGGGTTTGTTTTATTTTTGTTTTGGAGTATGGAGAAGTAATTCTGTCGATCTGTGATGATGAGCTTTTTTACTTTGTTCCTAAGTGTTTTTAATTCATTATGGGTGAGGGGAGTCCTGTGTTTTTGGTAGTATGCCCAAGCTTTGTCTCTGAGGTGCATGGTTGCTAGTGTGTTTTTTGTTAGCCCAGGAGCAGTTTTATTTTTTATTCTTTTTGTCTTTAAGGGAGCATGGTGGTCTAGGAGGTTTAAGAAGGTTGTATTGAAGTAGGTAACTGCCTGTTCCAGGGGTAGAGTTTTTAGAGTATTCCAGTTTATTGCTTTTAGAGAGTTGGAGAAGGTAATGGGAGTGAAATGTTTGTGGTAGTGAGCAGTAATATAAGTGTGTGTAAATGTAAGGGTGAGGGAAATCGGTGTGTGAATGTGGGTAAGTGATCACTAAGGGAATTGGGAAAGGTGCCACTATCAGAGAAATAATGGGGTGGGAGACTAAAATCCAGTCAAGGATACTACCACTGTAGAAATGTTTTGAGGGCCGGGTTATGGAGTTGATCAGCTGTGAGAAATTGTAGAGGTTGATGTTAAGTGGGTCTGTGGGAGACTGTATGGAGGACCAATTGATATTAGTGTCCCTCAAAATTATTGTTTCCATACTAATATTGATAGAAAGCCAGGAGAGGATGTCCTCAAGTGCAGAAGTATTGTCACCAGGAGGGATGTAAAGGGAGGCTATACATATGCGTTTATGTTTGTTAACTTGTAGTGCTAGAAGTAATTCGGCTTTATTAAAGTGGGGTGTAGGTTTGTTATAAGAGTAACTGATAAGGAGGATAAGTATAGGAGGGCTACTCCTCCTCCTTTTTGTGGGTTCTATCTTTTCTAATGATAGAGTAGTTGGGTGGTATTATTTCAGAATCTTTTATATGGGGTTTCAACCAAGTTTCAGAGATGGACAAGATGTCTGGTTTATTGTGTGTAAGCCAGGCATGGAGATTAGGGACTTTGCTAGCTATGCTTTGGGCATTTAAAGATGTGAATAATATGGATTTATCTGTTGGGGGGATGTAGGGGGGCCTGGGTTGGGGTGTATGTCTCCAGATAGTAGTATGGTAGCTAGATGTAAGATTAGGTTGGAGGGGTGCTGGACTGTTTGGAGTCAGGGGTGAGTTTTATTAGATTTGTGAGGGTTTTGTTGGGTGCAGAGGGGATAGGATATTTATAAGGGGTAATAAGTTTGTAGGGGAAGAGAAGGTGGTGTTGTATAGGCTACAGGTAGAGAGATATTGGGATGTGTGGGTGTGAGAGAGGTAGGCTAAGATGATTAGTTGTGTGAATGGGTGGTGAGTGGTTAGTGTTTGTAGGTTGGGTGAGGTAGTAAATATAGGATATATTGAGAAGTAGTAGTAGTTGGGAAGAGTAGAATTGTGGTTTTGAGATCATAGTGAGATAGGGTACTAAGCGTAGGTTTGTTATAACTGACTAAGTTGCAAAGGTGGGAGAGCTGTATGTTTTGGGAGGGGCAGGTGAGACTTTAATTAATAGGAGGGAGGGTGAGGGGATATATATGTATAATAATCAATTTCATATCCAGGTGTCCCCTTCTATAAGTTCAGTTAACTTACCACATTCTACATTTTTTACATCTTTCCCTTTCTTTTTATATTTTCCTCTTACAGCATAATGTCCCCTGCAATTATAATTTTCACGTTAACTACCACATAGTCTAATATATGATAAACAGATTCTCTCTTTCCTTGCTAAATATATATGCATATCTTCTAATAATTCGATAAACATATTCTTTCCTCTTCAAATTTGCCATAGTTAACCTTCTCATCCTTACCAACATTACATCTAGTATTTTCACTGTTTTTTTTAACACAACACAGCCACTCCAGAACAATGTTCACTTCCTAAGTTCCATATTATATTTCCACCCCACAGTTTTTATATTTGCAGTCTTTCTTCACTTGTCAGGAATCTTACATATTCTAACAGAAAAAAACATCTACATCACATCTAGCATACCATTTCAATCTCCCTGTCCTTCTTATAGTGTTAATAATACTGTTCACATTTACTGAATGTAGTCAAAAGTTGTTTTTTTCTTATTTTTAAGTTTAGCAGAAATATTTTTTAAATTTTAATTTTCTTTTTTTTTTACTCTTTCCTAAAATGAATATTTTTCCTGGGTTTATGTACAAACAATCCTTGATCCTCAGAATCTTATTTTTCACTTACTAGCACTTCAAAAAAATTATTAGCATCAGTCCCTTCTCCTGACCTCTCTTCCTGTATGCAATCTCCTAATTTTCCCCTCCATATTTTTTCTTATTCTACAGTTTCCTGAACACCTAGTTCACCCGCTCCCTCAGCCTCATTTCCTTTCTCATCTCTTTTTTTCATTATTCACTGTTTACTCGTGACAATCCAGTGTCCTTTTTACACAACCTGCATTCAGCCATGCACCTTCTTGCTGTATATCCTATCTCACCATACAGGTTACATTGTACCTTGTCACAAGTATTAATTAAATATGAAAAGTTCCTACAAAAGAAATATGATTTATGCTGGCCAGCAAATATTAATGTCCCTCTATGACCAGACACAAAAATAACACCTGGCAAGAGTTTCACCATGATTTTTATTTTACATTTCAAAACAGCTTCCAGCCTGCAGGCTCCAGCCTCCATTCCATACGCTTCTCTCATCTCTAACTTTCACAATATCATCTGTTTCACACAGACACTGCATGCATTTTTTTAACATTGTCTTCTTCCAGTTCATCAGTTCTAATCTCCAAAGTAACATTTTTTAATACTAAAGTTCCTACCAGATAATAAATAATTGTTCAACAGATAAATGTCCTTTTTGTTCCACAGTTACAGAAATTTCTTCATCAGTCCAGCAGTTTCAAATGTTAAGTCACAAGTCTCAGACACACCCAGAATAGTTACTAAATTATCCGATACGAAATATGTCTTTTACAGTGTCATTGTTCTTATTCTCCCTATGTCTTCTCTTCTTTTAAAAACAGTTTTACTTCGAGATTGTTACTGCTCTCCTTTTTGCCTACTGTCACTGCTGTATACATTTTAGTTATTCCATTATCTGCTATCACAAAACCAGATTCCTTCTTGGTTTGCTGATGCTCTCATCTTTTACTTTTGTCAATCATCTGTAAGTTTTAACAGCTGCACTCTCTGCTGCCACATTACATGGGTCCTTTCCATATTACCATCCTCAGCACTTCTAAAAAAGTTACCTGACACCTCACCCCATGAAACAGCAGAATCATCTCCTGGATCATCCTGCTTAATTAGTTTTAAAAGAACATAATCTGCAAGGCCTACTAACACTAGTTTTGTTATATGCACCACTTCAACAAACTCTCTTACTACCTTCTCCATGGAGACTAAACACTGCTCATTTGTAACATCCACCACACATAAATCTTTATTTACATTCTGAAGCTCCATGTTTAACACATTTTTCTCCAAATTCTCATGTTCCACCTCCACACTCTCCTTAGCTTTCCTCTCGTCCTGTGCTGCTGCTTCTCTCAGGCCTCTTTCTTATTGTGGTAGGAGCCCTCTGGCAACATCTAGCAGCTCCAAAGAGAAGGGATCCTTTATTTATATACAAAAATAGTTCTTATTTACAAAATATTTAAATATCTACAAATACTTAGACGTGTACAACTATATACAATATATTTATATATATATATATATATATATATATATATATATATATATATATATATATATATATATATATATAATCTACACCTACACACACACACACACACACATAAATCTGCTAACATATAGTAAATGTTCAGCCCTTAGACCCCCACTTCTTTCTATAACAACCATCTGATTTTACTTAATACTGTTAAACTCTAATTACCATTAAACATAAATTCATTTATTCTTTCTTTACATATAACCCATATAACATAAAATAACTTTTCATCTATTCTTTTAACAATGGGGGGAATTTAGTAAAGCCTGCATGTTTTTTTTTTGCATATACGGCACAATGCCTACATGAGGGCAAACATTTTTAGATTCAGCATGCTCCTCTTAGTGGTGTGCAAGCATGCGTAAACAAGGACAGTTCCTTGTAATGTAAATTACCTAATAAGCAGGTGGAGTGATCCAACAAGCAGAAAGGCATCCATGTAGACCTCATGTCCATGTCCGTAGTTTACATGGACAGAAGAGGGATGTAAAACATCAGAAATTTGGACATAACTCCCCAGTAAATGTTAGAACACATACATATATTATAAAAAAAAATGCATTGTGTGAATGTGAAAAAAATGAAGGAATAAAATAAAAATAATTTTTATTTTAAATAATTTTGCTTTCTGCTGCAGCATACAAACATGCACACAAAATTGAAACAAAAAAAAAAGAAGAAAAAAAAATTTGATGATTGTTGGACATTGTGTTGGTTCCCTACAATGGTGCAATGGTGCTGTTGCCCAGGTCATATGGCTATGAAATGTGTAGTTTCCAGACTGTCAGCATGGATATGTATGCAAATGAGGTGGATGTCTTGAATAACAAAAAGGAGTAAGCGTGCCTGCATATCCACTTCATGTAGGCTCCCACACCATGCTGCTATGTCCACTGGATGTGCATGCCAGCGGGGGGGGGGGGGTGTCCCATCACCTTTAAGACTTGTTACATTCCCAGTGTGCATGTTTTTGCTGTGCACTGCATAGCTGAGTGTGTTCATGTGAAAAGGCCATCAGGTCACAATGACGACATAGGCAGCAGGTATGTAAAACTGAATATATTCAATTATTGATTCTGACTTTTATATAAGCTATGCTGTGCGGGGTGGTGCATAGCTCCATGTTGTGCAATAAGGCAGAGCCATTAAATTATGTTAATTACAATCTAGGCAGGGGAAATGCATAATAATTAGCCAATCACACATACTGGACCTACAGTAGACATGTATAAAGTATGCATACACCCTACATTCTGATTTTTCCCCAGTACTCTGGACCATTGCAGTATAGACTTGGGAATTTTAACTGAGATAATGCTAGGGGCTGCTACATGTCTGCTACATTTGTATGTGCTAGATGCTGAAGTCAGTGCTGCTAACAGCAGCCCTAGGCTGAGAAGGATAAGAGTCTTCAGGCCCAGGTAACCTTCCAGGAGCTGGAGATTATACAGCACTACAAGGTGGACAGGGACATATTACAAGAACTCACTGAGCTCTGCCACCCTCAACTCAGTGCCAGAGCCAACAGTGGGAAACCCATCCCAGTGGAAACAAAGGTATGTGTAGCCCTTAGCATACTAGCTACAGGTACATTTCAAAGACTAACTGGGGACATGATGGCGTGTCACAGGCATCTGCATTCAGAATATTCCCCCAGCTCCTGGATGCTATGCTACCATATGCTAGTGAGCACATATCTTTTGCCCTCTCCCCTGAGGCGAGGGCCAGCAATATGCAACAGTTCTACCATGTAGCACACTACCCTTAAGTACTGGGTACCATAAACTGCACTCATGTACATATCAAGGCACTACCTGTTGAGCAGGGTAGAATTTACATTAACCACAAGGGGTACCATTCCATCAACTGCCAAGTCATGTGCAATGTCCAGGGGATTATTCTGAATGTGTATACTAGCCTTGCTAGTGGGGCAATCCCACACAGCCATTTACCAGGGGATGCTGGCTGTGCCCTGAAACCGTGGATGATGATACACATCAGAAATGCACACACACACACACCCTCAGAAGAACACCATAATGAGGCACACGTACAAACTAGGAACATCACAGAGCGTGTCTTTGGGCTTCTGAAGTCATGGTTCTAGTGCCTACATATATCTGGTGGAGCCCTGCAGTATTCTCCAGCTAAATGTATACAAATATTCATAGTATGTGCTATGCCACCCAATATGATCCTGCAGAAACAGCTGCGGTAGAATCAGCAAAGGGAAGGGATACACAACCCTCACCAGTGCCTAGGCCACCAAAGTCACATTTCCAGGAGGACTCAGAGGTGGAAACCCCTGCTGATGTCCCTGTAAACAGACGTATGTGTGCTCAGTGCTCCCTGGCTTTGGCTAAGAGGAAACACATAGCACATTCACTAGCATTCTAGGGACCTAGGGACTGACACCTTAATCCTATTCACATACAAAAAAAAAATGATGGCAGGCAAACCACACATGGTGTACCTACCCATGTATTGGCTGTGTACTGCTTGCATCTGACAAAATCAGCCCTGAACATCAGTTGTGTCACCTGCTGCCTTTTCAAGGTAATTCCATAATCTACACAGTACTCATAAGGATTATTATGATATGGCATTGTATGTATGAATCTGGTACATTATGCAAGTAAATATAGTGGGCTACTTGGACATAAATAACATCTACATGGAGCTACAGATACCCATTCCACTATCATGTTTCCATTACTATTCACTAGGCCTCATTCATGGGATATTCATGCAGTCCTACTGCCACAGATTACTGGTACGTCAGTCAAGGGAGATATTAGACAGTAGGATGACATAATAGTCAGACTATTGTGTAATGCAGCAGAACATGTGGTGGTGTTCCACCATCCCCAACATAGTTGTGTTCCCCTGGTAACTACTGTAACAGAAGCTCATGAATGGTATATAAACATTCAAGGTAGTCTCAGGACAGTAACATAAATTGACCATACATTGTGTATCTTACTTAATGCATATTTATGCAGTTGATTGTGTGATGAATGATCCCTGTCTGTCAAGCAGCTTTTGTGACTCAAATGATTAGTGCAATTAGGTTGTATGATGGCATTCATGGTTCTAATCTAGAAATACACACTTATTTTGGATGTGAGGTATCACTACTTTGTGTTTTACAGACTGTCAGTCTGTATGTAGTGTAATATTACTAACCACTGTCACATATTAATTACATCAGACAGCTTTAGAAAGTTGTAGCCAATGTCAGTGATGTGCAGAAAAAAGGACAGATGCCATGTTGTGCAACACACAAATCCCAGACTGAAGTACAGGTAGGTGTGGTCTGGAGTCAGTTTATAACTAGCAAAAATCCCACTGGGCATGCTCATACACTTAGTTAAGCAGAGACCAATTCTGTTGCTCCCCGCTCAAAATGATTTTTTATATACAGATATGTCTACAGATACATACATATATGTGTTCATATCTGTCTGTCACTATCTCCCTCTCCCTATAGATATATATATCTATGTCGATATGTACATTTAAATACACACACACACACACACACACACACACGCACGCACACACACACACACACACACACACACACACACACACACACACACACACACACACACACACACACACACACCACCATTTATATACATCCTTGTTATAGACAAGGAATACAGGGCTTAAGTAAAATGTCATATGCAGACCTTGTGGTAATGCAGCAGAACATGTGGTGATGTTCCACCATCCCCAACATAGTTGTGTTCCCTGGTAACTACTGTAACAGAAGGTGTGCATCTCTGTACAAAATAAAATGATCACCACACTGACTATGAAAGAGGTAGGGTTTTGCAGCATTTTGTTTGTAGCAGGTGGCATGGGCCTCTAAATTCCTGACCACAACAAAGCCTGCTGATGTCATCTAGCATAACATTACCTAAAGAGATATTGATAGCAGACTTGATCTGTGGTCTGTGCATTAAGTAGTATGTACCATTCGATAGGTAGATGTTCTAATCTTATTGCAGCCAACTTCAAGTGTGTGTAATGTGCAGTGTTCTGTAAACACTAATTGGTAGTGGTACTATTCTCACTGTAGCCAGGTTTGTGTATGTGTGTGGATGTTACAGCATTTTACATCACCATATGTGATCATGGGATCATTAGACTTTAGTAGCCCAATGGCCCTAGGTATCTTAAAATCCTAATCAAGTTCTTACACTTTTTACATAATCTGCACATATTGCTCCTGCCCACAAGGGACACAGGCAGAAGCCCTGTAGTGAAATGACAGTTATCCAGGCAATCATACAGATTGCATCTGAAGAGGGCCAATGAAGCGCAGTGTTTGCCATTAGGTGGGAGTCTGTTTCAAAGGTTTGTTAAAGTCTGGCAGACATATTCCCCCACCAGCATGTATTAGTAATGTCACATACCAGGTTAATGTCCTTAAAGTGAGTAATCCATGTACCATTCCACCTACAGATATGCAGCATTTCCAATACAGCAGTGTCAGACATTGCTTTGTATGTAAAGCAGAGATCACTTCTAAGTAGTCTATATGACACAGACTACAATGACAGTTATTTCAGATGATCCCCACAGGACAGATCCTGGAGACGTGAAGTTCCTTTGTGTTACGTGCAGTTGCCACTGGTGCTTGGAAAGGTACATGGCAAAATTGCTATTGCACTGAAATATTGGCATGCTGAAGGAAGAGTACACAGAGGTTATAACTACATCATTATCAGGTGACAGTGCCCTCAGTAATGACATGAGTATGATATACTTCCATTCTTACCACTGGGGAGACATGGTGATCTATGGTAAAGTAGGTGTAAACCTGTATGGCCAAGCCTGTGTGTCCAGGTTAATCACCCCTGTGTCTGTACATCAGGTGTTGCTACTGATGTGGTCCTTACCAGGAACATTGGTGTTACTGATGGAAATGATACTACATACATATTTGCATGGGGTTTATGGCCATGAGTATGTCAACAAGCATTTGTTCATGATGCCCCTCTTGTAGGAGATTGACATAACTAGGGTACTGTGCCATGAGGAGCATGTTTTCCTCCTGTCAGGTACAGCTGAGTCTAAGCAATTTTACAGGTGCTTGCATAAAGCATTAGTGTAGAGCTCAGCATAGTTGCCTGTCCCATCTGAGGGGGGAGGTGCAGTCAAACTATTTATACCATCTCATAGGAGGTTATAATTTGCTATGTTGATGTTTATTACTGTGTTTGCTGCAAGTAGGGGGGGGGGGTCAGGTGTGAGTCTTGCTTTTATGGAGACCAATTTGTGGTCAGATCTCACCAGGGAGGTCCTCATAGGGTAGGTGCTGTAGTGGTCACCCATATTGATAAGTACCTGATGCAGTACGTCAGCTCCCTTTGTGCAGATGTCACTCTACTGGTTAAGGGCATTGTAGTTAAGGATGTGGACTAACCTTTGGAAAGTGAATTTCATCACAAGTAACCAACACAGTTGGTGATTAGTGGAAGTCATCCCACAACATGGTGTGGTAATGTATGTTGATAGACGCAAGTAGATTCAAATAAGCACAACAGGTGCCCTGATTCATGGAGTTGCTCCTGCATCTGGCAAAGACTTGATTAGGAGCTCTCCCAGCAGTGAATAACACCTGCAGTGTCTCCAGGGAATCACACTGTTTAACCAATCTGGATGTGTATCTATCTTTAATGAATATGGATACACCACCTGCATTACCTGGCACACTTTCAGTTGGAGGTCTGAACATGTGGAGGAACATGTAGCCTGGTATGGCTGTCATGCTGTCCATAGTTTTGAATGAGGTGTGTGTGACTGCGCATATGCCTGCATCTTCCAAGGTGGGGACACCTTCCAGTGACTGGTGTTTAGTGTTGGCATCCTAGCATGTAGCAGCATAACCCTGATGTTGTTTGAAGATGGCGTTTCTCATTGGAAGGTTGTCCCTTGAAACACCAGCTATAAGATGCACTATGGGGAATTCAGTAGCCTTGGACAGTACACAAACTCCCAGGTGTGACAGATAAACACCATCTCTGGCAAAGCATTGAGGTCTGTTGAGCAAGTCATTACCAGCTAACATGTACTGGATTCCCTTGCAATTACACCACATGATAAGCAAATTATTGACTTCAATCATTCTCTGTGTGTATTGAGCCATCATCCCAGGTAAAGGTGAAATGCAGCTGAAGGCTATGAGCATTCCTGCCCAAGACACAAAGTCTGTAAGCTCAGTCATGTGTCTGCATACAGTCCATTGAGGTATATTTAAAGCTGTACACACTAACAGGAACTATGATGTCGTTATAACATTACCTGATGTTGACAGACTTGCTTGCATGTGTGGCATAGGTTCATAGGTTGGTACTAGGCTATCAGCCCTAAGGCCTATACAAGCCTAGCCATAACAATTCCCTGGCTATTTCTTCCCACACTATTTACTTCCCTGGTGTATCCTGGTACCTCACAGACAGCTAAATGTGACCTTTTCTATATGTAATCTGGTAAGAGGAACATCATTATGTTTCATGATGTAATAACCTATAAATAATAGGTCTGAGTTTGTGTGTTGCCTTAGGTGCACTATTATGTGTACTGCATTCTGCAGACGTATGATTATGTATAGTGAGCTTCCAGTTGGGTCTCTGAGGTGTATGTTATTTGCATATATGTCTAGTAAGGAGCTCCATATATGCAGGTGTGTGTGATGTGGGGTGGGTGGAGTACATGATGAGGTGTGCATGTTGGCAAACTGCTCATTGTTGTATGCACTGACCTGTGTGTGAGACAGTATGGAATCAAGGTTTGTCATATAGTCACATCTCACACACATGTGTGTGGCATAGGAGTATAGGGATGGGGCACTTTCCACATCTCATCAGCAGTCATTGATAATGCCATTAGCAATACAGACTTGCTTGTGTGTACATCACAGCAGGCCATCGTTAGGCAGTGGCCTGCCAGATGCTGAAATCTAACATGTTATCATCTTTATGCAGTTCTGCTAAGGTAACACTGCACCTGATGGTGTGCCATAACATGACTGAGTGAGTACAATGCTTTGCCAGGCATGTGGCCCTTGGATTAACCATAATCCTGTAATTAGGCATGGTCACAATAGCATACCTACAAATGTGACAATGTACACCTCGAGCAAAGTTAGGGTCATGATGCTACACCCTTGGGGTTGACAGCCTCAAACACACTGTCTGTAGGCACTCTTTGCAGTGAAGATGTGGATTTCCATACATGCACAGAGAACTTGTTCAACTTTGCAGTTATTACTTTGGCCTTGCTAGTCTACACTCCCTGGCAAGAAACCAGACAGCAAACCGAATGTTGTATGACATGATGTGGGAACACCTAAATAAATGCACAGTATGACACTGGCTGTGGCTTGGTCCTCATGTTGAGCTTGGTACTAATGTTTTGCTTCTGGTGAGAGACAACACAGAGGAGCATGATATCCCAGGAGATACTGATTGTGGTGAGACCAGCAGTAGTAGTAGCCAGGCACCATCATTCCAGTGGAGTCCCTTCATGTCAGCATTCCTCACAAGGTAATTGTGTAATTTCAGTACACACTGCTTGAGTGGTGTTCAACTGCAGAATAACTGTATAAACACTCCCTCCTAACCTTCACGGGATGTATGTGTGACTTTCCCCTCCATTGTTTGCCTGTGCTCTGTACAGACACAGACATCTTGGGTGACTATCTTCTTGGAAACCATGATGGAATTAACTGCAATACTTAGCTGCACACAAGACAATAACATGCAGTGACAAGGATTGTCCTCAGATGTCTCAGTAGTCTTATATTTAAATTCATGAAAAGACTTAGCATGCAAATGTTCACTAACAATGTAGTACACCTGCAGACACAGGCCCAAACCCAATTTGTTTTGTTCAAGGTTAGATCATGGCTACCCAAACCAGTGGACCTCATTGAGTGTTAAACTATGCAATGGATGAGGAGGAAATTATTCACTCCACCTACCATGGCCTAAGAAGGCATTTGACAAGATTAGGCCGTCAGGCATTGTTGAACACTGTACAGGTTATTTTCAAACTAGTATGTCAGCTGGTGGATAGCCAAGTGTCTGACAGTCATTATCTAGGAAGATGGCATTGTGTAATCCACCACTACAATGAGACCAGTCACCAGTGGACCTGCACAAATTATTCCTGGGACTACACCTCCTAGCCTTTCACTACTCTGCAGTCACAGCTAGTGTCAGTGACCTCAGAATGAGTACATTTGCAGATGATTGCAAATTAGGAGCTATCACTGAATCTCACACAGAACCAACAGTTATCCAGGATGGGCCAACACACACACATTCAGTTATTGTCAGAGCCATTGACAAATACTAAATATCAAGGAATGCATAATACTATATTTTGAAAGTCATCCACCCCTGGAAAATATCTTATTGTCTGCACACCTCTAACAGCTGACCTATTAGTCAGGGCCTTATGGACACAGTGAGTGATACAGCCTTTAACTTTAACTGGTTGGTAAGGTGGGGATTCATTCAATGTTGCATAACCTATTGAGAAAGGTATGGCAAATAAATCTCAGAATGTCATTGTTACACTGCATTTGGCACTCATCACATCTATCACTGAGTGCAATGCCACATTTGGTATGTAACTACACAGGCATATCTGACAACTGTAACAGTCACAGATGTTTCACAGTAAACCAATACACAGTGTACATAAAATGTCCAATGCAGACAGTGTCAAGGCCATAAGTGTGTATTCTGTCTCCTACATGTTTTGGAGGGGAGGTGTATGTGTACCTCCTGCATATCCAAGAAAGGACTGTACCTCCTGCATATCCAAGAAAGGACTAGCATAAAAATTACCTGTTCTACGTACCTACACCCTGACTGTGGTATGAATAGAACATGCTGGAGAGACAGGTATGTAACCCATACAGTACACCCTATTTGTAACAGGCTCCCCATCAGTGTAAGGCACACTTGTGCTGTAATGCACATCATGTGCAAGTCACACAATGGGATGAAGAACAAGATGATTACAAGTGGTTTAGGACAAATGTCTGTAATGGACACAGAGAAATTGTAGATGGTTCACCTTGTATGCCACAGCTTGTATATGTGTCAGCTCCCAAAACCCTGCTTACACTTATCAAGGGTACCAGATCTTGTCAGAGATTAGGGAAGCACGACTAGGCTGAAAGACACCCTTGTTGTTAGCCTGTTATATGCATATGAACCTATGGAGCCATGTACCTATACTGCTTTACCTTTCTGAAGGCATTTTTCATCTGTGCTCCCATTCCATCCTGTGCTCTGATGTTTATGTGTTTATTGTAGCTGTGCACCCATAAGTGTGCCTACACAATCTTGAAACTGAAACATAAACAGTTCCAGAGACACCCTTCATTGTGTAAGTATACAGCCATTACAACATCATCCAAAATAATGTACAAAAAGTAATGTGGTTTTCTCATTACAAAGTGATCAGTACAAGTGGCATGTCAAAGGTAACAGTGGATGAAACAAATACATATTAATTTAGATAGTCACCCTGTGCATCAGACACATAGCTTTATTTCCCTGCATCGATGACAAGGATGACAGGGCTGTGGCATTTGCACAGGGTGTTGTGTGGGGGTGCAGGAGGCCTAGGTTGACCCAATAGGTTGGCAAGCATGTGTGTGAGTCAGGAAGGGAAGCAGGTAAGATGGACCATGGAAATATGCAATGTGTCTCTGTAGGTGACCTGATTGTGACAGTGGTGTGTGGGTGTCTGCATGAACACAGTCAAGCTCAGTGATAGTCCTACATGTCTGTATGTTGGACAGCTTTGAACCATGCATGATAGAGCTGACAGTTCACTGTCTCTACCACCTTACATACCAACTGGCTCTTCCAGGAGTTGCACTGGCACCTCCATGCCCAAGGTCAGAATTGGGGCTACTACCATTGGGTGACTGCTGTCTGCTGGGACTGTGTCCTCCATGGGAATGCCCAGGAACATGAGCCCATGGCTTGCCATGTCTGGATGTGGACAGCACACTCCCCTCTGGAGTGCTGGATGTACTGTATCTATGGGAGCATGATTGCACACAGCCACGGGGACTCTCAGCAAATGTAGTTGCTGACCTACGCCCTTGAGTCTGACGCTCAACTGCAACCAAATGTTCCATCACAGACAATGCGCATTCCAAGACAGATATACTGTGATCTGTATCAGACATCAGTCAACTGATCCAGAGTATCAGCAACACGGTGGTGCTGGATCAGTAACCTTGAGCATTCATCTGGAGTTCCTTTCGGAAAGTCCCTTTGCCTCCATGATGGCCCTAAGCATATGCCAAGTGACACATGATGAGATGCTTGCAATGGGTGGTGGAAGGAAAGCAGGCCTCCTACAGGCACCGCTATCAATCCACCTGTATGGAACTTTACCAGGTCTTTGGCTATGGCCAGTATTGACACTCACTGCAGTCAGAGGAGACACACTTTTATGTTCAATATCCCCGCCCTCTGACTGTCCATATTTGTGGCCTCAGGGGACTGGAAATGAGTAAGGACTCTGACTGTGTGCGGTGATAATGAGGGCAGAAGAGGGATGTCAACCTCTGTGACAGATTTAGCCCCTGCAAACCCCATGTATCCCTCACTTTGGCAACCATCATCATCTGAGTCTGAAGGGACACTGACATCAGGTTGTGAAGGAGACAGATCACAAGCCCCATAGTCCCCTGTGATAAAAAGGGAAAAGCAGTACATTAATACCTGCACTACTATGCTCTGCATACAGTCTTGTGATATATATTAAGCTATATACAAAGCTGGCAGGATTACAGACTTGTTTAACCCCCAACGTTATATACTACAACATAAGGACATCATTTTCTATCAAACATCTGTAGTTTCTTGTAAATAAGAACCTCTTTAATCAAGAATTGCATGAGCATCTCTGATGTGCACTGTTGAAATTAGGCACACCTCTGCACAGCTGACACATATGGCAATCTGTAATGACCTGAAAATAATGTAAAATGTATCAGTGTGGTCACACCTAAAAGGCATAGGTATGTCTCTAAATTGTGTTCAGTTGGAAAATATCTGTGGAGTTGGCAGTCATGTAGACATTACATCAATCCAGCCAGAAGGCCTGGAATGACACTTTAGCTAATACATTGGACTATATCTACATCTCTAACAAAACAATGTTGTGCTTACCAGGAGCAGGAGCATGGCCACATCAGATGCCTGACAATCCTGTGAAGAGGTAATGTACACAGCACCAAATGTTGCATTATAACAGGCTAATACATCCAAATATCTCATATTTATAGTAGCTACTATGTTAATAGGTATGCTGGTCACAATCTGAGCATGAGATCCAAACTGCGACTAACCCCCCCAAAAAAAAATACCTGGCACCCACTTAAAACCATGTACACCCTGATACACTAAATGCTGTAGTATTCCAATGCTGATCCAACTAAGCATACATCCTCTTGTGTGGAAATGGTGGCACCCACATCCAGGACATACCATGTGATGGATACTTGGGAACTGTCCTGTGTTCTTAGGTTCTCCAGAAATTCCTCAGTGGCTGACTGTGGTTGTTTTGCCCCAGGCCCTCCACCAGTGACACCACAATCCCTGGCCACATCTGTTGCTCTTCTGCGTGTGGTGTTGATCATATCAGTGGCACAACATCACACCTGCTCATATGTCCTGTTATGGTGACTGATAGCATTCACATCATGAACCAGGTCAACATACAATGCTGCCTGCTCTTCCCTGTTTGGCCTCCCCCTGGACACCAGGAGCTGATGCAAGGCCTCCAGGATGATGTCATTTTCAGCATCTGTAAAAGGGGTCCAGAGTCAAGAATACATTTTTCCTTAAAGACAACAAAATGGGAACATGTGTCTGGACCACATACGTGGGAGTACCGCATGTGGAGATACAACAATAATG
This sequence comes from Protopterus annectens, assembly GCF_019279795.1. Taxonomy (NCBI): domain Eukaryota; kingdom Metazoa; phylum Chordata; order Ceratodontiformes; family Protopteridae; genus Protopterus; species Protopterus annectens. Next base: position 1,287,340,379 of record NC_056726.1, on the reverse strand, counting down.
GATGGCTACCAGTATTCACTGCATAATTACACATCTCATATTCAGTACTATGCAAAAAGAGTAATGGTATGGGTGCAACTAGGATAGTATCAATAGGCAGCTATTCCTCTTTGTGCCATGTATGATCACACACCCAACACAGATGTCCATTAAAGTGTGGCCCTGGGTGTGCAATCCACTTATAATATATAAAACCAACAGTACCAAACAAATGACACAGTAGTATTACAACTGCTATCAAGGGAAATTGCCAGGTGATGAGTGTACCTAATTAACAAAAAGTATTCTACCCATACTGTACTCTAGTTCCTCTGTAGGTGTAACATATCTGGAGGTCAATGACATCTCATCACTACAGTTCTAAGAAAGGCTTAATGATCTAATCTTCATTCCCCCTAAGTATAGTGAAACATATTGTATGCATCATGTTGGAAATAAAATGGTTACATACTTGATGGAGTACAACATTCCTCTGTTGAAAGGTACAGATATATAAATGTGCCAATGAGTTCAACCTGCAAAGTAACTATCATACACAATGGTACCCCTAGCTAGCTGCTTGCCTTTTTAACATGGTTCTCATTAGCAAGTGTTTGCCTCTGAAACAATCTGTGCTTCTGAGATGACAACTGCAGCCAATACAGCTGATTTGCAGTATAATCAGCCAAATCCCTTGCAACTACTGAACAAGATATAAGGTCTCAATGTAATTACAACTCCTTTCTCATATGTTGGGGTAGAAATTACTGGGGTACATATACTACATCATACCACAGAGACAATGTCTGTATCAGCTAATTTTTCCATACAAATGTGTGTGCTACAGCCAGAACTGCAGAGCCAAATTAAGGGTACCCATTCAACAGGGAATTAAGGTATGTGTTTCACGTAAGTGTGTCAGTCAATGGTATCAGTAACACACTATGAGGCAAAATGCTTGGTGTGTCCTTGAAAAAGGTAGGGGGTTCATTAGCCATGATGTCACACAGTTGGGCAACTGCCAACTCACATGTTGTATCATGGTAGTCCCTTGTTAAGTGTGTGCTGGCAACCCTTGTGTTTAGCTCAACATCCATACATGTATGTTACTTATGCAGCTGTGGTTGTGTGTGATATTAACAGCAAATCATTTTCGGCTGCAGTCTGATATTACTGGGCCACAATTTCAGTACATACTTCAACATCCTCTGGGAATTCAGGCTAATGCATGACCTAACATTCTCTGCACTTTCTAGTATTGTACTAGGACTACTTAACAGTGGTCCTATCTGTAGGCCTATGACCTCTATTATTTAGATGCAAACATTCCAACTGTACTGGTTTGGGTGGATAAATAGGTAAAGAGACAAACATACATATCACAGTTTATAATGTTGATGTCCACATACATGTATTTTCATTGCTAGATACAGCCATAATTGAACCAAGGCCCATGTGTATCAAATAGTAATGTCAGTGCATTTTTACAAACTGAACTACAGAGTCACTGTCATAACAGGTGCATTTTTACATGTTGTAGTTATCATTACACAGTTATCTGCTGTTAAATACTGCACTTACATGTATTATTATGTCTATTGCATTAGAGTACCGCATTTGTATTCCAGAGTCCCAGTTAATATCCTATTTTCCATTAATGTTTTAGCAAGTATATTCGTACATGTTATATATATAATTGCAGTGTTACCTGCTATTAGATACCCCACTTATGTCTAATATTATGTGTGTGACTTTACAGTGATACATTTCTCTACTAGAGTGCCAGTACTACTTTTATATAAATCTCTTAGCTGATTTGCTCTGTGCAGCTCAATTTGCAGCATCACTTCAATATGCTTAATGATGAGAGCTTGAGCATTACTCTGTTTTCATTAAAAGACCTGTGCTAATTAGCAGCTCTGTGGCTTGGTGGGTTGATCCACTGTTCTGCATGTGCTATGGTCCTGGGTTCGACATAGGGTGCAGGTGTACTTTTTGAACATGATTAATATTGTTTCAAAATCATATATCAATGTAGAGCTATTTAGCATAGATAAGCAATGTAGTGCACCTTGTCACACACAAAATCTTTAAAGAAAAGAAAAATGGGGAGATAGGACAGTGGTGAAATGGGGAGCAAGCAGGGGGAAAACAGTGAAAGGCAGGTAATGATGTGCAGGACAGGTGTAGGACAGAAACATAGCTATCCATTTCTTGAGCAGCAACAACTGTGCACTTTCACAGATTTTTTAGCTGAATTTGGACTGTCAACCCAAGAGAGGGGTGATGACAACATAAGTGCATTGTCAAGCCAATTGGACCAAATTGTGTGTGTCCAGTGGACATGTGTGTGAAATGGAGAGCTATATACAGGACATAATGTTTTGGGGGGACAGCTGCCCTTTTTTTTTTTTTAAGGTGAGAGTGGAATGTTGGAGAAGGGACATAGGTACATGAGGGGGAGATAAGTTGGTAAGGTGAGGAAGCTTTTGCAGACAGACAAGACAGACATAGCAGACAGGCTTGGTGTGTGACACAAGATAGGGCGATCACCTTGGATGGGGAGGGAGTTGGGGAATCCTATTCCACTGAGAGTCACACACAGTAGCAATGTGACTCAGGTCCTAACCCATGGGACTGTCAGAACTGCTCCTTCACTGCCACTGTGGTGGCAGTGTTGGACACTGGCATCCAGGGTGAGGCTGTCCCACCAGGATGGACAGCATGCTCTCCATCCAGCATAGGCATGTACTGACAATTTGGCACAGCAACCAATGCACCACACCTGGCAGTTCCTCACAGGTTACAAAAATCACGCTTCCACCTCCAGTCCCAGCGGAGGGCCCAGCCCCAGCCTGTGGGGCAAAACTACTGGATACCACAGGTAGTGCAGGGGCAGCAGAGGGGGTACTCCCAGGGTGTGGGCCAGATGTGCTAGACCCTGATGCCATGGCCAGGGGAGCCAAGGTAGGTGGATCACCAGGAACCGGCCGACCTTGTGGCGCTGTTGTAAATTAATTATAAACATAAGATAACAAGTAAGATAACCAAACAAATGTTAGTATTAACATAATGGAAGATAATGTTGACTAGTCAAATGACATATAAAGGAATATTATGAGGAATACAACAATAAATAACATTAAGGAACATATGTTAACAGCAAACCAGTATGAAATAATACATAAGGCCAAAATAACAGTTAGTTACAAATAATACATTAATATCAAATCATAATAATAAATAACATTAATAAATTAAAGAAGATAAGGGGTGGGGAAAGAGAAAAAAAACACACCATTAGTTACTTTGCAGGTAATATTACTACATTGACTACTAATGCATACTTCTACAGATGTGCAGGTTCAGTTGTGAGTACAGTGACTGCAATTCTTGTATAGATGATATTGCATGTACATACCTCTCAACCTGTTAGCATAGGACAGTATGGGCTAAGAACTAACAAATGCTGGTGCACATGCACAACTACAGGGAACTGTTTTACATAGTGTGCTCATACATTACTACTGAAGTGTTCTGTAAATGAATTTGCCACTATATTGCATTCCAAGTAATGCCATGTATCTGCTAATCAAGGGCCAGTCATATGGGGTGCTAGTCATTACATTCTTCAAAAACATGACAGTTAAGAGGTATGTTCATGTGCACTAAGTACACTAGACAGCTGGCCATTTGTGATCTGGCTGCCATGGGATTAGAACACACAAGCAGTGACTGCAGGAATTATGTGCACTTCATTTCAATATCATGAAATCTCAAAACACTGTTCTCATTTACGACATTTATTGCAACATTTTGTGTGAAATCCTACATTTACACACATGCATACCTGAGTGTGGCATCACATTGGAAACCAAATACAGTGAACATATGAATAATGACTACTTTAGTTGAATAAAGCGGTCATCTAAGCACCATCTCCATTTACATTCTAATGATTAATGTTACATGACATTTGGCAGTTACACAAATGTATGGCTGCATAGGTCACCTGTTGACTTAGCTATATACCCTGTTCATTTACTAAGTGCTATGTACAGCATATTTTGTGGAAATTATCTGAACTGGGGCTTGACACTTACTCTGGGTACTGCAATATATGCATATCTGGAATCTGATGATGCATTATTTCTTAGTTAATATGTAACAGTTGACTGGTGTCTGAATGGAACCCACATACAGTGCATAACAGGAAAAAAATGAACACTTAATTGAAAAGATTAGCTGTCAAAGCACATTCCTGTTTTAAACTTTATTGGTAATGTTCCTCTAAATCCAGCATTTAGACACATGGATTGCAGTCCAGTACTTCAGTTACCTTACCCATATACTGTGTTCATTGCCTGGGAGGAATATACAGCATTATTTCAGACAGACTGAGCAGAACACAGGCTTGAACCTTACTCTGGGTAATGCAATACATTCTTTATTCATTAACATTTAACAGTTCACTGGTGTCAGATTGGAACACACATGCAGTGACTACAGAAATAATGAACACTTACTTGAAAAGATTACTTATCAAAGCACACATCTGAATTAAACTGTATTGAAAATGTTTCCTAAAATATGCCATTTAGATATATGGATAGCAGGCCAGCACTTCAGTAACCTTACCCATATACCATGTTCATTGCTTGGGTGGAATATATACAGCATTATGTCAGACAAAATGAGCAAAACACAGGCTTGAACCTTACTCTCGGTAATGCACTACATTTATTTCATGCAGGTTTTGCTGTATTCTTTATTCATTTACATTTCACAGTTTCCTGTTGTCAGATTAGAACACACATGCAGTGAATACAGGAAGAGTGAGAACTTTTTATTTGAAAACATTACTTATCAAAGCACCATCAGTCTTTAGATTTTATTGATTAATGTTGCTTTAGTTCTGGCATGGAGACCATGGATAGCTGTGTAAGATGTCTAACAAATAACCCATATACCATTAACTGAGTGCAACTTATAGCATATTTTAGATAATGAGCAGACCAGAACAGTGACTGTTAATATTGGTGGACCACACCATAAACTGATGTTTGGAACCTATATCACACAATACGGCATGTTTACCTGATTTAACTTGCTTTACCATTGCAGGTAGGCAGTGACACATTACTAAACATGTTACTTATCCCAGGTATGTCATACCTGACCGTTAAGACTGCAAACTCTGTAACTAATTTATTATAAGATTGTTATGCATTACATTATTACTTTGATGTTTCCCTACGTATCACACCTTGCCTCATCCTGCCCAGGTGCACCACATGGGACTGGAAATTGCAAGCCCTCTCATCTGCAGCTGTTGATAGAGAAGCAAACCATTATACATAGCAGTTTGTGCAGATTCAACTTGTATATTTCTAAAATACTGGCAAACATACTTATATATCTGTGGGGTCTGCCCAGCCCACACTTCTTGGACCCAGGTGTCCAAGCTTCCCCTCTTCCTCTGCTTCAGGTTATTGTAGTGGTGATGACACTGCTCACCAGTGCGGGGATACCAGTAGCATTTGTAAGTTCCCTAGCCAACCGATCCCAGGCCTCAGACTTACACTGGTAATCATTCTGCAGTAGCCGGGGTTCATAGTTCTTCACCAGGAGTCCAATAACCACTTTGGACTCATGCACACTGTACCTCTGTGCCCAAAAACATGCTCCCTCTCCAACATCAACAGGTATATTGACAGACAAGTGAAGACTCTGGTGTGAAATTCCCACCTACTGGCCTTTATATAGGCTGCACTCCCACCCTTACACATCATACTGTGTTTTTCAAAAAAGCACCACATCACTTAGCTTCACGCAAACTCCCACAAACTGTTTCAGTGAAGTTGAGCTTTGTGCAAACTCACATAAGCCATGTTTAAGTGTAACCTAGCAATGCATAGACACTGTAGACCATTGACCATGTATAAGTGGTGCTTAGCATCGAGCAGCTTTTGTAAATGTAACATTTTTTTAATTTTAAATTAAACGGATGTTTCAGTCACCTGGCACATTTTCACAGAAATAAATGTAAAACATATGACTGGTTAGGACTCGAACCCAGGACCTACTACACTGTAGGTCATGACTCAATATATTTAGCTACTTGAATATTACATGGCAGCAGTATATCTTCACATATACTACTAAGGTACCTATTAGAGCTACACAGTGAAGCTGCGTGGGTTTGCGTATTGCTAAGCACATCACAATGACAACAATTAAATACATCTGGTTTCTATTTTTAGATGTCTGACTGCATTGCTAAGAACCATGCTGCTCCATCCAAACAGGGAGAGACAAAAAAAATTAATACACTTGATTACATCTGGTTTCTATTTTTTAGATATACAGCAGATGTTGGGTGTATATGTATAAGTGCAGCTGGGCATCGCTAAGCACCGTGCCACACCCTGCAAACAGAGGGACAAAAAAATGAATAAATTTGATAATATCCGGTTTTTATTTTTAGATATATAGCAGGTGAAAGATGTATCTGTATAAGCGCAGCTCGGCATCACTAAGCACCATGCTGCACCGTGCAAACAGCATAAAAATGGTACTGTGCTTACCACCTCTCCAGACATTTTCTGGACAGTCCAGAAGTAATGGACAGCCTCTACACTGCTCCTTGCACAGATTCAGTATCCTAGTTATTATGATCACCCTCAGCAGGGCACCATTATTAATATCTGTGGCATGCTGCCAGTGAGGAATCATGGCCATTTACATGGATACATTCCATGTATGCTCTACACGGAGCCTACATAGATTTTATTAAGTCCTGGGGGTATTCTTTACTTCTGCTATTATAATATCCATATTTAATCATATACATGTTTATTTTATTTACTTCTCTTATATCCTCAAAAAAAATCTTCTTTACATAGTTTTTCCATAAGGTTTTTGTACACTTTTACATTTGAAAAAGACATGTTACATAGTTTCTTCTTGACAATGGAACCATATTCTATCACATTTCTTCTTATATGGCATAATTCCTTTTACTGGCAATTTATCTTTTACTAGTCTTTACAAAACATCTTAGCATTCTACTTACTATTTACACCATTTGTTTATTTTATAGTTTTAATTGTTTTCTTCTAGTAGATTCTCCCATGGTTTTACATAGCAATGTTTTATCATTACATTCTTATATCATACTTTTCTTTTTCTTTATCACCGATTTTTATTTTCCACAAAAATATTTTTATTGGCAATATTTTATTTCCTCAACTATATACTCTTTTTCTCTTTTACTCATTTTACCATACCCCGAAATTTATCATTTACATAATGCAACTACTAATTTTTCATCTTTTTCCATTTGTCCACTTTAACACTTTGTACAAATTAAAACAAAACAGCATATACTACTGGGTTAATTAACCCTAAACCCCCTTCTTCTTTATTTATATACAAAACTCCTCTTTTTGCTAGGTTCAGTCAAGAACCCCATATAAATGAAAATAGTATCCGCAAAATATCTTTTTAAATAGTGCTGGCAACAAAAATATAATGGCTGAGTATGTTATTTTTTCCCCAGCCGTACTTAATTTATCAAATAAGTCTTTTTTTTCTGAAAGATAATGTACATGTTCTCCAGAAAACATGGGTTTGTTTTCTTTCTTTTATTGTTTTTTCTTATTGAATTATACTTACCAAAATGTATACCTAACACAGACATTTCATTCACTGTAAAATGCATATCCCTGATCTTTACTACATCACCTAAACCTTTACTTTTCTCTTTATTTAAATGCATCCCTATTATCTCTAGATACTCATTTGTGCAAATTATTACTTCCTTTATCCAATTCTTTTGCACAATGGTCATCTGCATATGTTAACAGAACTGGAATTCTTAACCCTTCAGGTCTTGTATAGCCCACCTCCTTCATTTTGTAATTTATTTCACATACTATCACATTCATAACTAATGCAAAGAGTAAACAACTCATTGGACATTCCTGTCTTATACCACTGTTCATATGTATCTCTTTCCTTAACCAGACATTTACAAGTATTTTTACTTTATTGTTAGTTTCTCACTTATATTATATTTTTTCATTATTACCCATAAGAGTTCATATCCAGTGGTGTCAAATGCCTTATTAAGGTCTCCTATCATGATTTTTACTTATTCTCTTCTGTTCATAATATTATCCACAATTTCTCTAAATATCATTAATGATTCTTGACAACCCTTCCCCTTTATGCTATATATGCTATTTTCTATAACATTTTCCATTTTAGTTTCAAATCTCTTTTGTATTGTTTTCACAAAGACCTTATAATCATTATTATTCAATTATTTCAGTTTACAGTTTTAATTGTCTTCTATCATCCTACTTTAATATGAATGTAAGTATTCCCACTGCATAATTCGTTATTCATAAAACCTTCATTTAATTATTTAGTCAAAATCTTTAAAGATATTTTACTTCTTTTATCCATTTTTGTTATTTCTGCAATCATTATAATGTTATCTGCATATGTTAACAGAACTGGAATTCTTAAACTTTCAGGTGTTATATACACTACCTCATTAATTTTGTAATTTATTTCACATACTATCAAATTCATACCTAATGCAAACAGTATACAGCTCATTGGGCATCTCTATCTTACACCACTCTTCATATGTACCACTTGGCTTAACCAGCCATTTACAAGTATTTTTAATTTATTATTGCTATATGCTAACATACATAATTTCCTAACATTCTCACTTATAATATAAGTGAGAATGTTAGGAAATTGCATATGTTAGCATATAGTAATATGCAGATGACATTATAATGATTGCAAAAATAACAAAAATGGATAAAAGAAGTACAAAATATCTTTAAAGATTTTGACTAAATGATTAAATGAAGGTTTTATGAATAAAGAATTATGCAGTGGAATACTTAAATTCATTGTGTTCTAAATGTTCCAATGAGTGTGTTCATTTATATTTTTTTTCTCTACTTTTCTCATGTCATATTGCCATTGCAAAAATATTTTTTATATTTTTCCTTAAAGATTATTCACTATTCAGACCATTTTTTATAAAATGTTCTCATTGTAATATGATGTTTCCATAACTGTATTTCTAATCTCCTTCCTTCTTTATTCTTTACTTTCTCATTTATACTTTTTATTCCTTTGCCTATTTTTATATATTCCTTGTTTTCCTTTAACTCTAGCGATATTGCAAGATGATTAGAAAATCCTGTTTCAACTACCCGTTTCTCCTATAACCAAACCTTTTGATACTATAAAATAATCAATTTCAGTTCTGTACACACCCCTTTTGTAAGTCCATGAATTTTTGTCCCACAGTTTTAACTTACCACATCTTATAACTTCTAACATTTTTATATAATTTCCTTTCATTTTACAATTGTCTCTTAAATCACAGTGAAACTCTCCTGTTATTAGAATGTTCATATTCATCACTACATAGTCAGAAGTCTGATGAAATACACTTTCCTTCCTTTCTTTTTTCTTTCTTTACAATTAGTATAAGCATATAATGTAACAATTTTATATACTTGCTCTTTCCATGCTAATCTACAAAGGTTGATCTTCCCATTTTTGCTAAAGTTAAATCTAATATCTTTACTGTATTTCTGCAGAATATGACTTTTCCAGAACATCTTTAATTTTCCAAATTCAAGATTATATTTCCTCGCCAAAGTTTCTCTGTAATCTTTCTATATTTGCTAACATCTTGTGTCTTCTAATATAATTATATATACCATATGTATTACACCACTCCAAAATTCCTATTCTTCTTTCTACGGTCTTAACACTAATCACATTTAAAGAAGGCACTCTAAAATGCTCCTTTTCCCTAAATTCATGGTTTCATAAGTCCATAGCTAATTACTAGGCTAGCTTTCTTAATATGACATTCTAAGCCTAGCCATATCACTTCAAACACTGCACCTTGGGTCTCTAAGTCAAACACCTTCATCATTTTACCAGGTCTCAATCATTAATTGCAGCTATTCTTTTTCACCCACTTCCTTTCTTTTTTTGTACTTATCCCTTTAAATGTTCTTTTTTTGTCCTTTACCCTTATACCAATAGAATTGTTTTTTTTCTTTTTACTCCCTCTTAATTTATATTATCTTCATCACTTTTTTCAGAATCTTTGTCTATGTCCTCTTTATTACTTTTTTATTTCATTTTTCTATTTCTAATACTTCTAAAATTCATTCTCTTTGTTCATTTTCTTCTGTTTCTTTTTCTTTTTCCTTACTTTTATTTTTGCAACCCAGCCATTAATGTCCAATTTTGTTATATTTACAGCATTTAATTTCACATTTTTTTACATAATGTCGCATTTCCCCATAAATATAACATTTTCTTTTGTCACAGTTACTTATCAAATGTCCTTCTTTTCCACAAAAAAAAATATTTTTGTGTTGTGCCCAGTAGTTCACAACACCCCTATTCCCCTCAACATTTATCATGCTTGGTATATGTATAATTTTTCCTCTTTCTATTTTAACACAATATTAGAATCCCAGCCACAAGTCCATAAACCCATTTGTCATAAACGTTTGCAAGGTCCAGAACATCATTACATATAGATTTCAATTGCCCTTTTAAAGTCTCTTTCTATCTCTCTTTGAAATTGTACATTAATTTTCTGTTTTATTTTGTGTTAACTGTCTTTAACACAAAGATTCATTGGGTTATACTCTTTCTTGTTTTATATTCTGCAGGAAAATTTTCCATTGGAAAAACTGTTTCAGAAGTAATGTCATAAAATCTCTCTTTGTTAATAACAATAAATACTCATATATCACGTGCTTTTAAATCCCAAAAGAGCTATTAAATTATCCGACACTTCATACTTGTCCATTTCTTTGTCTACTTTACTTTGAATTATTACCATATACTTCCATTCTTCATTGTCTTCTGCCTTCTTTTCTGCTACTCCACTTTTGCCTTCTTTTACTTTCTCTCCATAGCTATACTACTCCATCTTACTACTATTATTCAGGATTGTCTCTGCATCTGCCTTTTGTATTTTCTCCACAAAATCAACCCAGAAAACATCTCCTTCATTTTGTCTCACTCTGCACCTCCATTTCTTTAAGTAAATCATCCCACAACCCTCCCGACTGGAGGGTTGTAATTATACATCCATCATTTGCTGACCCATCTCCATCAAACAAGTTTCTTTGAAATATTTCCCCAGAGCTCTGTGCACATGCTCCCATCTTGATATTTGATTTCTCCTTCGTTTCTTTCACTCTTCCATCATCTCCTTTTCTTTCTATCTGCCTTCCTGTTTCTCTGGGCCACCTCTGCACCTGGAACAGAAACAGCAAGTACTCCTCCAAAATGGGTCCCCCTCACAATATTAATGAATAGGGGAAGTTTCCCGATGCCCTGGTCAAATTCCCTCTAGGAGTATAAACATGATCTCTGATCTTCCCTCAAAAAAGACTACAAGCCTAGAGGGACTAACCAGTAAGCAAGGGAAACATAGATCAGACAGATTTATTGAACCTGTTGTACAACTACACATAAATATGTCTATTTCTTTGAAGGCAACATACTAGCACTATATTACAGTCACAAGAATGTGCAAAATATCATAGACCTCCCCCCTCCACCTGGATAAGTGGTTATAAGCAAAAGTAACTCAGCTACATTTGTTTTTTTACTACTGCATTTACTGCATCTTTTTATTTCCCAGCAGCACTGCTTATGGATATGAATGGAATTATATAGTAGATTATCTGTTTATTTGTTTGTTTGTTTGCTTGTTTATACTTGTTGACTGGGTAGAGCTCACTGACTGAAGTTATGGACTTTTTCATGACACTCTACTAGAAGTGGTTTATACTGATCAGGGGAAATTTTACCAGGAGGTCAGTGAAAATTCACCTAACCTCCTTCTAGCACCATTTACGTACACCTGAATTGATACTTGCTCAGGCAGATTTGACCATGGTTTAAAGTGTCAAGGACAGAATCTCTGTACCCCACTTATGATGCACTGCTGAGCTAGTATTTGAATATGGATCTTGGTGCCTTGTGGAGTGATATAACCTAAAGCTTCTGATATTGTTGTAACCAATTGCAAGCACTCTACTTCCTGAGCTGTTGGTATCATTAAACACAATGACGGCATTTAGTGGCACTGCCTTAGTTCTCTTTTTTGGTGTTTAGTAATGTGGGTGTGTGAACCCAACCCAATGGCCAAGAAAGATTAAGATCTGACTGCATCTCTGATGGCCAAGTTCAATAATTGCACCAACACCAGAGATGATACCTTGACAGTGGCTCACCCATCCAGGGGAAAGGGAGAACACTTGGTCCTGTATATTGGTGACACCTATTTGATAGAAAGCAATCACCAGCAGAAGATATCAGGAAAGCTCATGCAAATCTCTGATCTAGGGGAAGGTGTGTCACACATACCTCTACCCTAGTAAGGAGTCTCTCATGGATGATTGAGTGATCAAGTGGGAGGGACGCATATGTAGTTTTTTCCACAGGACCTTCAAACTGGCCATCTCCTTCCTCATACCATACCTGTCAACCTCTTAATGCAATAAATTTGGACAAACCTCAAAACAATGGTGGATAAAGGCCCAAAAAATACATACAGATTTTAAATATTGCTAGAATATCACGTTTTGTGTTAGCATGCATTTCCTGAAGAATATAAAGTCTGAAATTTAAATGTGTGTTCTTATTAAGTGACTTCAGTCTTCAGTGATTTGCCAGAAAAAGCATACTTTTTATGAGGAGAAGACCAAAAATATATAGCAAAAATCTGGACATTCTTGAAAACTCTAGATAGTTAAGAAGCAAGCTCCTGATTCTCACTGTAGTGGAACAGATTGATTTCCTTGGTAGGAGCGAATGGTGTGTATGATTTTTACCCTAGCCAGGGGGCAGGGGGTACCTAGCTCCTACTGCCATGGATCAAATTGGACAGCTTAGTGCAGGTAGGGGAGACAATGAAGCCAAGAGGGATAACAATTAGAGATGGTATTTGGCATGACATCTGTATACAATAAAGGAGGAAAGTTACAAGTTAAGAATATAATAGTTCTGTTAGGAGCAACGTTTCACCACCGACAAAAGATGCTTAGAACCATAGGTTGTCTACTTTTAATTCCTACAGTTTTAGAGACTAAACTAAATATTCCGTGATTGCTCCTGGCCTTTAAAACTATGTTGATTGCATTGGATAATTTATCTGTATTCATGTTAAAAGTTGTAATAAACTCTGTTTTTTAAAAAATACTATGCTGTTATAACATAGCTTTGCTATAAGCAGTTTCCATACACACACAACACACGTACATATATATACATATATATATATATATATATATATATATATATAAATATATATATCAAATATATATATATATACATATATATATATATATATATATATATATATATATATATATATATACACACACAGACACACATATATACATACATATAGCCAGGCAGAGAGAGAGAAAAAGGTGAATTTCAGGTTAGTATAACAACTACATTTTTGTAAGTGCCTTCACATATTTACACTTCTCACACTGGGCTTTAATTAAGACAGGAGACACACAAACATATTATCTATTCTCTCTCTCTCTCTCTCTCTCTGTTACTCAATGCCTCTTTGTCACTTTCTCTGTCTGTCCATCTCTCTCCTTATGCTTTCTCCATTGTGTAATATTCTTAGCTTTCATTAAAGAATAGAAACTAATTAGCATTCTAAAATATGCACATTGATTAGACAAACCAGTAAGTGCTCACACTGTAAATCAAGCAGTGTCCATGGAAATTAGTCCTGGCTTCAAGGATATTCAGCTGCAGCCAAACTTAAGTGGCATGTGAGGGAACACATAGTGGCAGTGTTAGCAGCAGCAAGGGACAGTGCTGCCATTCCTTGCAAATCAGCCTTGCTGTTAATTTATTTTCATTCATTTAGTGATGGTACTGAAATAATGTAAGCAATGTAGTGGCTTTAATGAAACTAGCGACAGTGTTACAGTTCAGCCAGTTTGTAGGAGGAGTTTAGAGATTTTTCCCCTCAAGTTCATAAGAATATTTTTTTCTTTGACTTGGGCCTGAGACAATCTAATGATACCTCTGCTGTTACTGCTTGCAAAAAAAGTGAGGAAAAGGGGGGAACCACTCAAACTTTTAATATTCTCCTGCACTTGACCATGCTAAATGCTAGTAAGGTAGTCCTGTGGAGAGGCGTCTGTTAATTATCCTTGTGCTCTCTTTCCCAGTACCACATCCAGGGAGGAATCTATACACCAAGTGATTCAAGAAATCGTTTGACTATGGCCATCCTTACCATATCATAGTATTTTATATGAACTGTCACTAGACACCAGGGATACATTCAACATAATGGCACCAGCATCAGTACAGGAATTGGGGGGGGGGGTGGATCTAAACATTTGAAACCAGAGATTACTCTAAATGTAATTGCCTTAATTGTACCAGCATCAGTACAGGAGTCCGGGGAGGGGACACTAGATAGAAGAGGATTACCACAAATATAAGTGCCATAATACCATTGACAGCACTACAGGGATGCTGGTAGGGCTTGCCACTAGGCACCGGAGGAGAAGTAGTATATTTTATTGATGTAATGGAACCTATGTCACAAGAGGGATCGGGGATGGGGGGTACATACTTACCACCAAGGTAGTGCCCTAATAACACTTATAGTATTACAGTGATCCTAGGGTTGGGAACAGACTAGTCACCAGGGCAAACTATTTAAATGTAGTAGTGGCACTTCAACTATTACAGGGATTGGGGTGGATAGAAATCACAGGACGGCAGATAAGACTGGGACTGGTATGGGGACTGTGGTGTATGTGTCTGTGAATGTTGTGTTTTGTTTATGTTTGTGTGGGGGGTGGAGGGAGACTGGGAATGAAATGCCACTGCCCACATAAGTAGCAGTTTACTGTCTCAATGTGCAGAAAAGCAATGATCTGCATGTTGAGGTACTAACTGCGATTCAGAGATATACAAATTAGCTGATAATGATCTCGTACCTCAGTGCTGCTAACATGTCTCTGAAATGCAAATTACTGCATCATGGGAGCATGACTTTACAGGACAAGTCATACATCTCAAACTAGGCTTTTTAATTAATTTTCAGGAGTGCCTTTTTGTTGTCCCTTATGTATGAATGTATAATACTTTGCCAGAATTATTTAACTACCGAATGAAGACAGGATAAAAGACTAGAAAACTTTTTTTTTGTCTTCATAAGAGACTTCATAGGTTCATAGATTTGTGCTAGGCTAAGTGCCCTTGTGGGTCATTTTAAACCTAGCCAATTGCCCCAAGTGAGAATCAAACCCTGCACCTTGTGTCTGTAAGGTAAACACCTTATCGATTATGCCATCCTCCCACCCTTTGCTGGATTAAGTTGAAGCCTGTTAAGATAAAAATACCCAACTAGATACTAACATGAAACATTTGTGATTAACTTGAATGTTGTGTCTTTTGACTTATCCCGGTTAGGGGTCACCACAGTGGAACTCCGGTCCGCTAATGTTTGGTAGTGTATTTTTATGTGCCGAGTTACCAGCCCTGATGCACAACCTTCAACGAAGGCACGCCCATTCACATATGCCTCTACACAGAAGATGCTTTAGCTGAGAATCGAACGGGACAATGTCTTGCTGTGAGGAGACAATGCTACCGCAGCACACTTAACTTGAATAAAATGGAAAATTCAGAGTCTGACATATATTTTTGATAACTTACGCCCCTCATAATACACAGATGATCTTTTAGAAAGGAACACTGATGTTGAGCTTTATAAGAATATAGAACAGAGATATTTCAGTTCCAATATACATAGAAAATCAACTTTCTCAAACTCATACCTTTATTTTAGTAACTGGCACCCTAAACACCAGAAGAAGTCCGTAGTCAAAGGCTGTAGTGAGGTTAGCTAGGATGACCAAAAATGATGATGCTTACTAATGAGTGTGAGATTTTGTTAGATATGTTTGGGAAGCGAAGCTACCCCACTGAATTCCCTCTGGATATTAAAAATGAAATGTTTCATAAGTGATTACATGAGGTGTATGCCCCCTTGTTAAATAAGCCCAACCAGGATGTAGGTTGGCTACATACTGGTGATCAACAACTGGTTTCTACACCCTTGGTCTACAAGCATACTGATAATAGAAATGGTACAAAATCCTTTATTGCTATTTTTTCGATAGACAGTTATAGAATTTTTGAGTGCATTAAGAAAAAATGGATAATTTTCTTCGGACAACAATATATATGAGATATTTGCAGACAGACCATCTTTAGTCTACAAGAAAGATAAAGCATTCAAAAAATTTCTACAAAGAAAGAATAACAGAGTAGGAAGGGGGTAGGGGAGGGGCTTTCACATTACCTCAGGTAGACCTTAGCTTGCAACATTATTCAGTTAATGGAAAAAGGTGAAAAATAGGACAAAAGGATGGAATTAGCACATCAAAAACAATATTGATAAAATGATGAAAGAAATGGAAAAATATGTAGTAGGGACAGGGCGAAGTAGGGTAGTGTGGGATGAAGGATGACAGAAAAATGGACATAAGGGAAAGACAACCTGGAAGTGAAAGTATGGGAAAGACAACCTGGAAGTGAAAGTAGACAGAATCATAGAGGTACATGAACTAGTAAAGACTGGGTGGAGGGGGTCCATAGATGAGCTGCTTAAGTAGGAATGGTGAAGTTATGCAATTCTGAGAAAGGAAAGGGCCAGAGAGAGAAAGGGGATGGCAGCATACAGAGAAAATGCTAAAAGTAAGAGAAAAAGGAAAGTCTCATTGAAGAAAGGGACTGAATGGTGAGACACAAATGCAGAATAGTCAGAGCCATAGCTAGGCCATCTGACACCTAGGGCAGTTCCACAGACTGCTGGAAAATCAACCTAAAATTGAGGACAAAAAAAAAAGCCATCAGTACTGTACTTCTGCTCCTTCAGCAACTGACAATCACTCCATGCAAGCTTGCAGCCAGGACAGCTGACTCCTCCTCCCACCCCATTTACAGTTCTGACTATGATCTAAGAAAAAGAAAGGGGGGCTAATAAAGAGAAGTGAAAGAAGGTACTCCAAATAAGCAGTGACAGAGGATGCACAAAATATAGCGGTGGTTGGACAGATGAAAGGACTGTTTATATAATGTTGATGGAGAGGCATAGTGATGGCAGTGGATATATTGTGTGTGTTTATACTTCGGATCTTTGGTTGGCTCTTTCATTGTTGTTGTGTTATAGCTGTTTACTGTTATATGTAGCTGTGTTCTGCTGTTATCTTATTTGTGCATGAGCTTGGAGGAACATAATTTCATTCAGCTATACTTGGGTATGGTTGAATGACAATAAAGTTTGCTATGCTTTTGCTTTGCTTTGCTTTTAATAATAGTAGATAAGTGATATCCTATGCCAAAAAGTCTGGAAAGAAAGTGCATGCAGGATGTGTAATATATATATATATATATATATATATTTTTTTTTTGTGGGGGGGATATTCCCAAGCAATGAAACATAAAAAGTCTATTGTCTGCAGAAGTAAAATATATTATAAAAAATAATGGGGGGGGGGGGGTTGAAGGTGCCAGAACAGCAACTGCACAAAAAATAAATAACTGATATGAAAAGAAGAGTTTTAACAGCTGTGGAAATCAAGAATGGAGAGAAAGGATGTAAAATGGATGGAAACTGGTCCTAAACTAGATGAAAGTAAAGCTAATTTGAAAAGAGAGAGGAAGGAGAGAAGGGAAGCTAGGTTCATAGTGCATAAGTAAATACTAGGCAGTCAGTCTACAGACCATTACACAATTATCTTCTAACCAGACAGTGACTAAATAAGAATGTCCAACCATGTACCTTATGTCTCTGAGGTAAACACCTTATCCATTATGTCATCCCTCAACCATAATATGTCCTTAAATTTTATGGTGCCTACAAAATATCCTAACATCCAAACTATTGGGTAAAATGGTTACACAGACAAATAATTCAATAAAAAAATCTGCAAGAAAAACCCAGCCAAAGTAGAATTCTCACTGTATAACACTTTAAACCTCATGTCATGTAGTTCCATGGGATCTATACAAATGATCCATTAAGGACATACAGCATTTCAGAATGCCCATAACATTTTTTTCACTTTTACTATTTAAGCCTTAATAGGTAAATTCAGGCCAAAAAAAGTGAAACCCAACTTACTGTAGGCATGTATGTTTCAGCCTTTTTTGTGATTTTATGAAAAATAAATGAATAAATAATATAACAAAACATTGAAAAGGAATGGCATAAAGCTGTATGATGAAAACATAATATCGTATTATAACATTATATCCTCATAGGATTAGAACCCTGTACTCCGGTGATAGAGAATGGACTCAACAGTTGATGAATTCATTGTGCCATTGAGGCCTTCACATAGGCATTATCAACATTATGGTATTTCACAATCGCTTAGTGGCATGTACGTATGATATACTTATTTGTGCAAATGATAGTAAAATCTTAGGGTGTTCTCAGGATTTTTCTCAGTTTTTGCCACAGGATAGTAACTATCAATGTTATGTTGTCCTATCTCACCGTAATTCTTGCAGGTTGGGTTTGGAGCTGATCTCGGCTCCAACTCGGCCGAATACTAAAACTCGAGAGCTTCCACTGGCTTGAGGCTAACCCCTATCCCATGATGCCCTAGGCCACATCCCCAGAACACGTTTACTGCTCAAGCGATCGAGAAGTGTTCCTGCTGGCTCATTGGCTAAGTATAGTTTTCTGTTAGTTTAATCTATCTAAAACTATTTCCTTCTACTCTTTTTATCTCTAGAGAGGTAGTTTGTCATGTTGCCTGCGTTAGGTAACTTTAGTTAGTAATAAAACCCCTTCCCAAACCAGTGAGAATTTCCATTTAACATAGAAGGCTCTTGCAGCCCGTTTAAGTTAGAGGACCGCTTCCCCCATGTTTCTTTGTCTTGTCTCTGTAACAGAATCGATTTAAGTTGGAGGATTCTTATTCTTCCTTTCCTTTTTTTCTGCTTGTTGCTATAAAAAAAAAATAAATACATAAAAATAAAAAAATAATAAAATTTAGAGGCAGTTTCCCCTTAGGTAGTTTTTGCTGTTGCTTAGTTTAATGTTTTTTTCTATACTATTGGCCTTGTTTTTCTTATTGCATAATCTCCAAAGACAAGGATAGAGAAAGGGGATCCAAGGAGCATAAGCAGGCAGGGTTCAAAAAGTGTGATAAATATACACAGAAGATGTCTTTCACAAATGGGCACACAAGCTTTGTTAATTGCCTCGGTGCCATCCACTAACAAGACCCCTGCACCATATAGGTTCATAGGTTAGTACTAGGCTAACAGCCCTTGTGAGCCATTTTAAGCCTAGCCAATTATCCCTTGTGAGACTCAAACCCTGCACCTTGTATTTGTAAGGCAAACACCTTAACCATTAGGCCACCTTCCCAACCCTTTATGGCATTTCACAATTGCTTAGTGGCATGTACGTATGATATATTTATTTGTGCAAATGATAGTAAAATCTTAGGGTGTTCTCAGGATTTTTCTCAGTTTTTGCCACAGGATAGTAACTATCAATGTTAATATGTCACGGATTCAGTAGTGGGGTGCTCCATGAAGAAAGAAATAAATTATTGGCAAGAGGTTTGTTGAAAGGGCATTTTAAAGAGGCTTTAGACAGCTCTCAGAGCTCCAAATCATCCTCCCCTTCTTCAACCCAGTCAAAGTCAACCAAACAATTGGCTACTACAGCTCCAGTTTCGGAGCCACCTAAAAAGATAGTGTCATCAAAACCGAGGGCTCTCAATTCTGATAGACCTGGAACTTCTTCTTCTGCACCAAAAGTGTCCATGGAGCTTAAAGAAGTATCCAGGAGTCGGTCTCCTTTATTGGAGCCGATATCCCCTACATTGTGATCTCCTATCCTGGAGAGAGGGAGATCTCCTTCCTTGTCCACCCATTCTTCCAGGAGTTTATCTGATGAAGATGTGGAGCAGGTGGTGAAGAGATTGCTTTGAACACTGGCCCTGGAAAAAATGTTGTCGTCTCCGACCCAAAGGAATTGGAGCCATCCCATATGAAGCCTACTTCATTGATTCCTCCTCCAATCACTCTGGAGTATTCAGAGCCAGGGAGATTTAGGTTCATAGGTTCATAGGTTCATAGGTTCATACTAGGCTATCTGCCCTAGGGCATTTATAAGCCTAGCCAGAGTGTGCTTGGCTTTTGCCACCCATTTTAAATTAATTTTGCTATGCCTTTTTTGAGGTTAGTATACTTTGCCTCTGTCTAACAGTGACACAGAAGTGATAGCCGGGGTAAACCTACGATCTCCCATCCACTCATCAAGATTCCTCTTGAAGAGAGTCAATGTGGGACTCTGCCTAACCTGGACTGGGATTTTATTCCAGAGTGAAGGGAGCCTCTGGGTTATGAATCTGTCCCTCCAGCATGTCCTATTTATTTCAGTGCTGAGGTTCAAGTCTCTTGAGCACGTAGCTCGATGGGATTTGGATTTTCTGAGGTGCAGCATGTCCATTAATTCCAGGTTGGACATGGCTTTATATGTCAGGCACAGATCGCCTCTGAGCAGGTGGTATGCCACTGAGTAGAGCTGGAGTTTCTTTAACCGGGCAGCATATGGCATCTGTTTGATCCGATAGCAGCAGAACTGTCTGCGCCGAGACCACCTTTGAAATATTCGGTTCCGATTTCAGCTCTGATGTCCTCGGCTCCTTCGGATGTCGAGGAGTCTAGGAGCCAATGCTCACCAGTTGGGTCCGGGGAGGGGACAGGTGTGGACAGTCGTCCGACCTGACTCTACCCCTCAGTGCCTCGGCTAGGTTGAGCTCGGCTCCTATCTCAGTTTCAAAGCCACCTGCTCCACCTCAGAGTTGGTCTTCTGTTCCTTCAGAGTAGAGGATCTCCTCAGAGTGGGGTGAGGAGGCCTTTTAAGTGATGGAGAGAGTGCTGTCTTCTCAGACAGCCCTGCTCTCAGAGCCAACTTCTCGTCCCTCCCAGGTGCCAGTGTCTGTCTCATCATTACCCCCCCCCCCAAGCCCAGAGACCCAAAACCTCAGGAAGCCCCTGCTGGTGGCATTGTCACTGCTGAAACTTCTCCAGAGTACCCCTCTGAGAAAGTCCCTTAGAAGAGACTGTGCAAGAGGAAGCACATAGACTCCCCTGAGTCTGTCACTTCTGATATCAATTCTCCTTTGCAGACATCCTTGAGATCCTGAAACAGAGGGGTGGCTGGAAGCCCACCAACCCTTCAGAGGATGAATCGGTATACCTTGAAGCTTTTTGGTCTCACCCTTCCACCTCCCGGGTGACTCCCCCATTTGACCAATCTTTAGGTGTCATGTCTAGTAAGGCCTGGACATTGCCTGATACAGTGGAGCGTGTTCTCAGGAGGCCTAACAAATTTATCACTGCTCCCTCAGAGAAGGAATTTTTGACTAAGGGTGTCCCTATAGCTGCAATGGTGGTGGCAGCAGCCACCAGGAAGGAGCTATTGGAGACCTCTTTGTCTGTTCATCCTCCTAACAAAAAATCCAGGACTATGGACAGATATGGAAAGCATGCTTTTTTTTCAGTGGCCTTCACCCTCCGGTCATTGAATTACCTTACCCATTTTATGAGACTTCAAAGGGATCTCCTCAAAAAACTTGGAGATACACTTTAGGATACCATAGCTTTTGGGGTCTGTGGACAAAGTATCCTCTCAGATCTCTACCCTCAATTCCATCATAAACCCCTCCATGCAACTGATTTCATATGCAGCTGATGCAGTGAGCAGAGCAGCTGCAACAGGAATTTCCCTGAGGAGGCATTCCTGGATGTGCCTTTGCAATTTTGTCAAAACCTTCAAGTCTTCCTTCACCAATGCCCAATTTGATGGTTCATCACTTTTTGGACCAAAGGTGAAAGATATTTTGACCAGGTGTGAGCAGGACAGAAAAACCTTGTCTGCCATTGGAGTCCATTTTTCTGCCCCATCTAGACCTTATCCCAAAGGTCAAAAGGGTGGAAAGATGTGGTTCCACAAATCCCAAAAAGGTTTGTCGGATGCACGTGTTGACTCTTCCCTCAGGGGCAGAGGGGGATGTTATAATAGAAGACACAACATTGTGGCAGAGGGGGTCCATAGAATCAGGGCAACAGAGATACATTCTCTGACAGACCCTTCCAGCGCACCTGAAAGAAGGCACACCTGCTCTTCTCTGGAGGCAGTCGGGGGTCAATTATCACTGTACCCAAGCACCTGGCAGGAAATTCCCAAGACAAATAGGTACAAACAATTAAATCCAGAGGCTATTACATACCACTTTCCATTCTCTCAACGGTAAACTGTTCCTTACCAGACATCCCACACAATCAAAAGGACTATGCAACACAAGAGATTCTGTCATTGATAGAAAAGAGAGTCATCCAAGAAGTCCCCACAGGCCAAATTGGGTCTGGAATTTACTCAAGATTCTTTTTAGTACCAAAAAAGACAGGGAACTGGAGATCCATTCTAGATCTCAGCAAGCTAAACAAAGCAGTGAAGAAATCAAAGTTCCGGACGGTCACTCTGCAGTCAATATTCCCGTTTATTGGGAAAGATGATTGGATGTGCTTAATAGATCTCCAGGATGCGTACTACCATATAAAGATGGATAGGCGATCCAAGAGACATTTACACCCTTTGGTCTCACTACAGCCCCAGAGTGTTCACCAAATGCATGGCAGTGGTCACGGCTCACTTGAGACATCAGGGATTCCAGGTGTTTCCATACCTAGACAACTGGCTCCTCTCCGCCACCACCAAGCATTTACTACTATGGGCGAGAGACAAAACAATGTCACTTTGCTCTAGACTAGGCATCACAGTAAATTTAAAAAAATCTGCCTTGTCACTGTCTCAGCATATTACCTTCTTAGGCGCAGAATTGGATTCAAGAAATATGACTGCAAAGTTTACCCTAGACAGAATGCAGTCCCTTCATCAGCAAGTCAGAATTTTGATATCAAAGAAGAAAGTTCAGGCCAGAGATGTGCTGCAAGTTCTGGGTACAATGGCAGCAGCTACTCTTCTAGTTCACCTGGCACGGTTACACATGAGGATCCTGCAGTGGTTACTATTTGCTCTGTGGTCAATGCAAGATCTTCCTCTTTCACATCAGATTATCATCACGGAATCTTGCAAAAAGGATTTGTTTTGGTGGCTGCAGACAGACCAGTTGTATCAGGACCGCCCTCTTGTCTTTCCCCAACTGAATGCAGTACTGACCACAGACGGTTCTCAGATTGGGCGGGGTGGCATTATCTGGGTATGACAGTCCAAGGCCTATGGCAAGAAAATGAAAGCCACTTGCATATCAATGTCCTGGAGATAAGAGTGGTGCTTGATGCGTTGCAGGCATTTCAGGATTCTCTACCCATGGGGACATTTGCAATTCAGACAGGCAATATGTCAGTAATATGGTATATAAATAAGCAGGGAGGAACTAAATCTTACCTACTAAGTCAGGAGTCACAACAAGTTTGGCAATGGGCAATCACTTCTCAACGTTTTCTGATAGCAACACACATCCCGGGGAAATCCAACGTGATAGCGGACAAACTCAGCAGAGCTATTCTTTTGCCTCATGAGTGGTCCCTGAAGACAGAGATTGTGGAAAAGATCATCCAGAAATGGGGCCAGCCTTGCTACGATCTTTTCTCCATGTCCATGAATGCCAAATGCAGCAACTACTTTGCCCTCATTCCTCCTCTGGGGACGTCACCCAGGGATGCACTGGTTCACGATTGGCCCCAGGACTTCTCTATGCCTTTCCCCCTTTTCCTCTAATTCACAAAGTACTACAGAAAGCCAGCTGGTTGAAAAGCACTACGATCCTCATTGATCCTTACTGACCTCAGCAAGTTTGGTTCCTGTTTCTTTGGACCCATCTGCCGAGGGAACCTTGGATTCTAGATCCAATTCCAGACCTCTTGACCCACTCTTCGGGGGAGTTCCATCCATCTATCTGAACCCTCAAGTTGACAACATGGCTGCTCCAATTCCACGCTTAGCCAGGTGTTACTCTCTTTTCCCTACAGTGAGTCATATTCTTGCCTCTTCCCACAAACCGTCCACGAGGAGACTGTATTCCAGTAAGTGGAAAAGATTTTCATGCTGGGCTGCGGGACAGAACATAGAACCTTTTACAGCTCCTATTACTGCAATTCTGAAATTTCGTTCTAAACTTTTTGATGAAGGAGCTGCAGCAACTACCATCAGAGTTCAGTTGGCAGCCATTTCTAATTTCCATACTGGATAAATGGGAGTTCCTATTATGTCTCATTGACTGTGCAAAGTTTTCCTCAAAGGTACCTTTCTTCTCAGACCCTCAATCAGAGAACCCCCAGTTCCTTGGGATCTGTATCTCATTCTAACCTTGCTGATTTTACCACCCCTTGAGCCCGCATCATCTTGTGATTTGAAGTATTTTTCATGGAAGACTCTCTTTTTAGTAGCCATAACCTCTGTCAGGAGGGTATCGGAACTACAAGCGCTTTCTGTTCGTACCCCTTATATCATTTTTCACAAGGATAGGGTATCCTTGAGAACTAATCCCTCATTTCTCCCAAAAGTCTGTTCAGAGAATGATATAAACTAATCATTTGAATTGCCGGTATTTTTTCTGAACTACAGTGACAAGGCAGACTATAAACTGCATCAGTTGGATGTACATAGGCAGTTACATTTTTACATGCATAGGACAAAGGACCTCAGGAAATCCGACCAACTTTTTGTGTCCTTTTCTGATAAAAAGAAAGGACTGCCAGTTTCTAAATTACCTTTTCAAGGTGGCTTACGGATTGCATTTCCTTCTCTTACAGTAAGAATAATCAACTACTACCAGGGAAGATAAGAGGACATTCCACGAGATCAGTCTCAACGTCCTCTGCTTTTCAGGCCAGGCTTCCTATTGATTCTATTTGTGCAGCTGCCACATGGGTGAGACCTCATACCTTCATCACTCATTACAAAGTGGATGTGGCCTCCCAGAACAGGTCTTCCTTAGGATTTACTGTATTGAAGAGTATTTTTCCTGAGCCACCCAGGGATAAAGGTGCTAGGGACGCTGTCCCAACCTGCAAGAATTACGGTGAGACAGGACAGCATAACATTAAAAAATTATGTACTTACCATAACATTCCATGTTTGCTGTCCATCTCGCCTATATTCTTGCGTCCCACCCTCCTGCCCCCATCCTGTGTTCCTGGAGGAACTGGTGGACAACTCTTTACTTGGGTACATAGTTGTGATGATTTGGAGTCTCTGTTTTTCCTTTTGGTTTCCTGCCAAACATCTGTATATACGAGTCCCTATCACATTATCGAAAATGCATTCTATTGAATGCATTTTCACCGAACTGTAAACAGCGAACAGGCAAAACAGCGAAGCGGCTTTTCAGCGAATTCTTTCCCTGGGAAAGAAGTCATTTGGTCGCTTCATTAGTTTGCCGTGTTTTGCACTGTAGTGCGGTCTCGGAGTGTGGTCTCAGAAATTCCCTTATCCGGTATGGCTCCCGAACGTAAATGTGCAATAGTTACTGACCTTAGGGTTAGGGTGTGGGTTAAGGTAAGTGCATATCTAGTAATATATTTAGCGTACACCTTAGAGTTAGAAGTAGGGTTTAGTTAAGTGTATATATGTTTACTTTTTTGGGGGGGTTATATGTTTTAAACTGTTTACTTTTTTATTTTAGGTTAGAAGTAGGGTTTAGGTAGGTGTGTATGTGTTTTAACTGTTTCCTTTTTTTTTTTGTTGGAACAGTGGTTTCTTTCCCTCGGAAAGAAATCGCTGTTCTGAGCAGTCGATATTTTCAGCTTTCAGTGAAATGGGGTCAATCAATCATCATTCGCTGTTTTCAGCATTTGATGATGTGATATAGACCCGTATATACTTATATATATATATATATATATATAAATATATATATATATATATATATTTTTTTTTTTTTTTTTTTTTTCTGGTATACTGATTGGGTTGGTCTAAATCTTGCTTGCAAACAAGATCTGGGGATGTGGCCTAGGGCATCATGGGATAGGGGTTAGCCTCAAGCCAGTGGAAGCTCTCAAGCTTTAGTATACGGCCAAGTCAGAGCCGAGATCGGCTCCGAACCCAACCTACAAGAATATAGGCGAGATGGACAAAAAACATGGAACGTTATGGTAAGTACATAATTCTTATTTTCCTGTGATTATGTATAAGTAACACCATTGCTGTCTGCCAACTGTCATACAGCATATGAGCAGAGCATGTGTGTGGTCTGTTTATTTTTTGACAAGATTAAAGGTTGGAAATGGGAGTATAGGACAGAGAAGAAAAAGGGAAGCAGGCAGAGGGTAGGACATAAAGTCAACAAATAGAAATAAGCGGAATGGAGGTGAAATCAGAATATACCTCTCCACCTCTTACCTCAATAATCCTGTGTAATTATAAAAGTATTTTAATTATTTACTTACTGAAATCCCCCATGTTTTGTAGAACACCTACACTTTTTATATAATGAACTATAACAGCCATTGATGAGTACATTAATTACCGATCTATATTGGCTGAGAGGTATGAGTGGAAGTATTTTTTGTGGGATAATTTCCCTTTATTGGGTTGGTCTAAATCTTGCTTGCAAACAACATCTGGGGATGTGGCCTAGAGCATCATGGGATAGGGGTTGGCCTCAAGCAGGTAGGTGCTGTTTGAAAAATGTAACCCTCCTCTTTGTCTCATTCATTTGTTAGGATAGATTTAGATCTGCAGCCCCAGAGTTAGCTGGATGTTTTTTTTTTATAGAGGTATAAGACCTCTTTGATTGCTGGATCTCCTATAGCCCTATAAGCAAGACACATGTCACTGCTTAGGAGTATATATGGAAGTGAATAGAGAGATAAAGCCTTCTTTGTAGTTCAGATGTTTTAGGCCCCTGATATCTTTATTTATTTTATTTATTTATTTATTGACATTTGTTAACTGGGTTGGTCCAGCTGGGCCTGTGACCCATTTTCAGTGGAGACCCGAGGAGAAACGCTCCACTAAGTACAGCAGTTAACATAAAAGTAGACAATTACTTAAAAGCTCTTTTGAACACACAGTTTACAAAAAGAAATGTAGTTACTAAAAAAAATTAATATACTGTGACAAATAGATATAATAAACTGTTAAACACAGACAAGTTAAACCTAAAGCAAGAGATGCAAAAAAAGCAGTGTACCTATAGTATTTTACAGAGTAGCAGTGTAATTACATATTTACAATAATGGTTTAATTCATCAGAGCAAGTATCAGAGATTTGAAAAGTCACTACAATTGGACATATTAGTTGTGTGGGGGGGTAGATAAATGAGGAGATGAGGAAAGTTATTAGGTTGGGGCTTGGCAAGGACAGATTTGGAGTTTAGTAGGTGAGTCTTGAGTTTTTCTTTAAAGTGGGATGGGTGAAGAATGGAACATATGTTCCTAGGAAGTTTGTTCCAGGCTTGGGAAATGGAGAATTTGTAAAGGTGTTTGCCTATTGTTTTTTTGGGGTTGGTAGGTTTGTAATAGTAGTTGATTAGAGGTGCAAAGAGTACAAGAAGGAGGACAGATTAAGATAAGAGAAGAAAGAGTAGGGCAGGATGAAGGTTTGTGGAGAAAGGAGTGTAGCATTTGAAGTTGAGTTAACAGCAACTAATGGGGGAATTCAAGCCAGTGGAGAGAATTGAGGGATAGGCAGTGCTGTGCATTATACGGAGAGTCTGTGACAAATTTAGCTACCTTATGGTAAGTTTGTTGGAGTTTGTTTAAGGTCGTAGTTTGAATGTGGGTGAATATTGGGGCAGCATAAATAAGGGAGGGGAGGAGAAAAGCTTTAGCAAGGGAGAGTCCAGCATTGGGAATTAGAAATTTTTTGTTACAATATAGAAGACCCAGTTTCTGGTGAGTCTTTTTTATACTTTGTAGTTATTGCACATTGAATTTCAGTTCATCATCGATGATGACCCCTAGGAGTTTTGTGTGAGCTTCAGGTTTGATAGTAGTGTTATTTGAGGTAGTGATAGTAAAGGTGGATTTGTGGTGTGAGAGAGAATGGGGAAGAAATAGTAAGAGTTTGGTCTATTTAGGGTTGAAGATGAGTAGGTTACTAGATAGCCACTCTTCAGTAGATAGGAAGGTCTGTTGGGTAAGAGTATGAAGCCCATAGCTGTTGTCAGAGATGGAGATGAGGGTAGAATCGTCAGCATATCGGATGAGGGACGATAGTTTACAAGATGTGTGGAGGTCATTGGTAAAGACATTGAAGAGGACGGGACCCATGATGGAGCCCTGGGGAACTCCAGTTGGGACAGGTATGAATGGAGAAGAGGAAGAGAGACATTTTACTGATTGCTGCCTGCAAGATAAGTAGCTGGAGAACCAGTTTCAAAACATTCACTGTGTTTGGATCTGGTGAGATCAACAAATATGTATGCAGTCCTATGACTACAGCTCTATACATGTAACCACTTTAGAGGAGCTCATTACCACCTTCAGAATGAGGAATACATAATCTTGGTAAATGTTGATTTTTAAATATCATCTGATAGGTGTGAAGCATTTTTCTTGATTTCCTGTCCAACTGCTTCAGTACCTTTTGGGACCAGTCATTCATACCAAAACTAAAAGTTAAAACAGGAAGAGCAAATTGGATTATAGATTGGACTTTATTCCTAGATATCAGGGCTGTTTTCAATATTAGTTTTAGTCTTATGAAGTATTTGTTAGCAAGTTTTGCTGACATTTGTTCATGCTTTATTGTTGATCCTTCATAAATTCCCAAATATTTATACACTCTCTCCTGCTCAAGTTCCTTTATATCATATTCCATTTCCAGACTGATATTTTCTTAGTACTGCAGTTTTCCTGTTTTAAATGTTGCTTTCACACATTTATCAAGACCAAATAATGAAATGACATTCTAATATCATCTAAGAAATTTCTGCCCACTTGCAGATGTGCTTTCAGCTCCTTAGCTGATGAACTATACAGTTTGAAATCATCCACAGAAAGAAGGTGAGGAGTCTTTCCACTGTGTTGTTTTCTAGGAGCCAAATTGTAACCATGACCTAATCTGTTAACTAGAAAGTTTAATGGGTTAATGGCAAGACAAAAGAGCAATGATGATAATCACCCTCAAATATCCCCTTTGAATTTTTATCCCCTGGATAATAATTTGGTCTTACCATGCCTTGGCTGCAAAGTGATTTGTCAATGTTTCATGATCACTGTAATATAAATGATCAATATAGGATATATCTTATATCTTTGTAAGCATTCCTTTATCCATGAATGTGAGATATTCTTAAATTACTTTTTTGTAATCTCTGTGCCTTACATAGATTCTTCCCCTTTTTACAATTTCCAATAATGATTTTTTTAACAACAAATGAGCCTTTGCTCCATCTGACTTTCTTTTGTTACCTTTTTGTTTTATTACCATGAGTGAATTTTCTTCTAAATGACTATAATCTCTGCCTGCATCAATTCCAGTATACAGTTTATACATCCTCAGAAGGCAAGTTACTGGGCTATAGTTTTTAGGATAGCTTGCAGGTTAACTTAAGGTGGCGTATCAGTTTTCCTGTTGTTAACTAGGTTAGTGTCTGTTTCAGATGTGCATATAAGTAGTTCATACTCAGGGTTAAATCGTCATGTAAAGATGCTAATACTTTTAGCCAGAAATTAGGTACTGCATCTGGGTCTTGGATTTTCTAATTAGGAGGTTTTCTTAAGTTTGTTTTAATTTCATTAGCTGTTACTTCATCCCATTTTATATCCTGTAAATGTTAACTTCTTACTATTTCTTTTACTTTATCAATTCAGCATCTTTGTCATTTTCCATAAGGTTTTCATAGATACTTCTCCAAAATCTGTGTATTTCTTCTTAATTTTTTTTTTGGTGTTGCTTCTATTCCTTTTGCTTTCTTCCCCAATTCTCTATAAAACTTTTTGGTTTATCAATGATTTGCTAATTTTGTACTTTTTCTTTATATTTATCTGGATATCTTCTAAGTTTTTTCTGCATGTGCTAATATCTTTAGTTTATTATTTGCAATAGTTTATTATATATCCTTTTCTTTTCTGATATTACATTTTGCTTTCATGACTTCTTTCTGTGCATTTTTTTTTATTTGTTCTCTCTTTTATACTCTTCTAACAGTGACACTTTTTAACTTAATTGGTTTATAGTTTTCTCTGCTTGATGCTTCCTTGATGGCATTTGATTTCTTCCCTTCATTTTGCTTATTGCTCTGTGTTTTTACGGTAAGACTTTAACTGTTATTAATTTACATGCACAATAATATATCCTATTTACTTCTGTTATATCACATGAATTCCAGTTAATAATCTTGATTATTGTGTTCATTTGTTTTATCAGACTTCTAACATTTTGGGTCTTATTGACTTTCTGTAATTTGTTTCTGTCATTGATCTTAATATGTCTATCCATCTCTATTAAATCAGGCATTTCTTCCCTCAGATAATTTTCCTCTAAACCGAGGGCACATTCTTTGTTTTCTGTTTCCTCTGGCTATTCTACAGAAAGTTCCAGAACATCCTCCTGTGACACTATCTCTTCAGCTGCATCCTGCACCATCCATCGCTCTTTCATATTGGAACTCACTGGCTTAACACTCTACCACATTGACTGCATCACAGTTGCCAGAGTTTCCTGGTCTTTCCCTTGCTGTGCAACTCCAACTGACCTTTTGTACAAGCTTCCTACGGAAGGCTCGAGAGTATCCTCCAGTTGCAAGTAATCAGATGCTTCCCATTCCACCTGTTTCTCCTTAATTTAGGGACTCGTTATTCCATCATGCTGTGACGTTACCAGGGTTGGATGCTGTACACTAAATACCTCACTCTGTGGGTAATCCATACTTTCATTTTTTATTTCTTTAACTTTTCCATTTCTAATCCTCTTTTCTACTTTCCCTCTTTGTTTTCTTATTTTTTTTTTTTCTGTTGTAAAAATGCCCATATCTGGATGCCTTTGCCTGTATTTCTCTCCAAATATCCCTGATGCTGATTTTTTGTATCAATTAGCTTTGCTTTCTCCTTTGCACAAATATTGCACCATATTAAATCTCTTCTCCTTTTCTATGTCCATATTTCTTCTTCAGATGTCTCCCGCTCCACCTGTTTCTGTTTACTTTGAGGACTCATTGTTCCATCATGCTGTGACATAATCTATGTTACACTTTCTACACTAAATGCTTTACTTGCAGGTATTCCGTAACTTCAGCTTCTACTTGTTTAACTTCTACTTTACTAACCTTCTGTTCTACATTCCCCCCTTTGTGATCTTATCTTGTTGAATTGTGAAATTTTCTGCATGTGGGTAGCTTTGCCTGCATTTCTCTTCAAATATCTTTGGAGCTGCTTTTTTGTATTGATTAGTTTGGCTTTTTCCTTTGCATAAATCTTGCACCATATCAGATCTCCCTTTCCATGACAAGGTTTATCTTTTATACCTTTCAAAATTTTCTAAATGTTGTTATTTTTATTTTTGAACTTCCTCTGTCGCTTCTTTTTCCAAATGGCTCAAAGTTTTGCGGTCTATATAATGTTTTCTTGGATCAGTTGTATTAATGAGCACACATTTGCATTTCAAACTTTTGACAGTTTTTCTTGTGTTTTTCTTCCCTCTAATGTCTCTCTTAATCCTTTTGAATATCTTTTATCTGGAAATTCTGAACTTTTTGCATAACAGTAACAATACATAATTTCTTCCTTATCATCAGCAGTCCACGCTATCATCTTTATGACTCTTTTTTGGCCTGTCAGCTTTTGTGCTTTTTGTAGACTACTACTTCTACAATGGGGGGGGGGGCATCCTCCCCCTAAGCCTGGCCTAACCCCATTGTAGGGATGTTTCTGTGTCTTAAGGATTCTACACTGTTATTATTTCCAGTCTTTTACCAGTCTGCATAACAGGATCGGGCACTTTTGTATCCTGGGATTTGTGCACTCAGCTGTCTTTCTTTTTCTAACCTACTTCTGTCCATGATATATGCTATATAAAATACACTCTATATATCAGTGTCATTTTGGTAAGATTTTGTAAAAACAGGGTCCAGGTCATGAAGGTACTCATCAAGACCTGAGGATGAATTATTTTGTTTTTCTTTCTGGTTTTCTTATCTCTCTATTCAGACTTCTGGTTTTGAGATTCTGATGTAGAAAGATACTAGTTTGTGGTCTGACTTGACCAGTAAAGAAGGTACATTGGGGTTGATGCATACAGATGCTAAGTTTTTTAAGACCAAGTCATATCTATTCTTTTCTCTAGTAGGTCCATTAACAATCTAATCCAGTGAGTTTAATTCATAAAATCTAAAAATGTTTGTTCATATCCTACGTTGGTGGCATGCATCCCACAGTTAACCAATGGGTAGTTAAAATCACCTAGGATAACAACATTCCTACTTAATGGGAGTTCATTCAGAATATTTGGCAATGCTGTGTGATTTTTATGGAGACATGGAAATGGTTATGTAGCATGCTATGATCTGGCAGCTGATCTTATTTAGCATAATTTAAATTTTTATACGTGCCACTTGAGGTCCTGTAGTTATCTGTCTCAAGGTAATGTGGTCTCTAACAAATATGGATATGCCATTGCAGTTTCCATCAGGTCTAAATGAGTGATAAGTACAAAATCCAGGTATTGAGGGAGTGCTCTGGATATTTAAACCAGGTTTCACTAACAACACATACATGAATGAGCTCCAAAAGCAAGAGGGACACCAAATCCAGAATTTTCTTGTTTAGACTTTCAGCATTAAGTAAAGCCATCTTGATATTGTGCAGTCATTGATTTGTTTTAGAAGTCAGGTTGGGAGGTTTATTAGCTGGGCCTTGTTAAAAAGGCACAATGAGGGTTGCAAAAGCTTTCACCAGCGTGCATAAACCTTGGAATGAAAGTTGCAAACAGTCCTTGGTGCAACAATAAAGGCTGCCAAACATCTTATCACAGACTGATACATACTGGTTCTTCCTACAATGACACCAGATGTTTAGCCAATCGTTGAAGCCCATCATCTTTTCTTTATACTGCAGCATCATTTTTGGTGATAGAAGAACTTCAGTTAGTAAGTACTAGCATCTTTCCAGCATTTGTGACTGCACGGACATCTCTGCCAAGTCTCTCTCCATAACCCCAGGGTTTTGCACATCAGTTTGTTTACGGCAAAATGGGACACTGCTATGCTGTATTTATATCTGTCTGGTTTAAGAGCCCTAAAGACCCTAATAGCATCATCATCATCAATCCTGCTTCTAAGAGACTACGCTCACTGTCACTGATGTTTTTATCCAGCTTTATGAGTGCAAAGTCTTTGTGCCTAACTGGAGTTTCCAATCACTAGTATATTTCTATTTGTGTTTGAAGATTGCTCATGTGTAATGGGTCTGGTATGTGTTATTTCCCGATGATTCCCAGCAGTGTTGTCACTAATTGGTGTTGCTGTGCTTAGTTTATGCTGGGTTTTGTTTGATCAACCATTTTTAGTAACTCAATCCAAGGATCTGGGGCCCAACCAAGATGCGCTGTGCAAGCTGCATTCTTACACAACAAAGGAATAGATCCTCATGAATGCTAGAACAACAAAGTTAAAGAACCCAGATGGTAAGGACATCAGAATAATTGCCGTTTCAGCAAAACTGCATCAACAGAGACAAGAATACAACGTAATAAGATAAGATCTGAAAAGAAGCGGAATAAGCTCCAAACTCCAATTCACAGCAAAGTTACTGATAAATATTGCAGGAACATTAAGCCGTTCTAAAAACCCTGAAAGAGGCCTGGTATCTTCTGAAGATGGACAGAGAGCTACGAAAAGCACAAGACCCCGGAGCACAGGAGATGGACGTAAACAATGCCACAGACAAAAGTAAAACCTCCAATGCATCAGTAGAAGAGGTCACACATTACCCCCAATAAAAAAAAGAAAAAAAATGGAAGATGCCACAGATAATCAAGTGGATCACCAAAATAAGTTGATCCCAGATTATGACCAAAAAGGGAAGCTGGCAGCAGAAGCACAACAATCAACAGATTAACAAAGGGAAGCTGGAGGACTGGCAAAATCCAAAAAAATACTGTACCTGAAGGACACACAAAACACAGGACAGAGGGCAGAAAATGGCAAGATCACAAGACCAGGAAAAACAGGGAATGGTAATATAAAGCCATCAGGACTAAGTACAAAGAAAGGATAGTCGCAAAATCAGAAGAGAGAAGGCAAAATTCAGCCAGGGGAAACAATAGAAGTGACAGCAGAAACAGGAGGTATAACTGGTACAAATGGCAAGAACAGCTGAATAAACAAGCTATGAAACTAAGCAATAAAAACAGGATGGACTGGGCAAAATTGTCTTATAATCCCACACAAAGGAATCACAAGGGAAAAATATAAAATAGTTAGCCCCATACAACAAACAGCCAAAGAAACACACCAAAAAGAAAGGCACGAATATATTAAATATTTAGTTTAGCAAGGCTGCAACCGCGAGCTGACCCCATGAAAAAGAAGGTCAGATAAACAGAAACTCAAAGGATTCCAGTCCATACAGATTGCTCCCAGTGCACAAGAACAAAGGTAGAGCTCACGTGTAATGTAATCCACAACAGCACTTGCCTCCTTGCCTGTACAGGTCAAAGGGAGCCCAAAGATTTCTAGTAACTCCTTCCTTAAACTGAAGGATTCAAGGCCATTTGAGAAGCAGACATGAAGGAAAAGCCGAAAATAATGAATAGATGAAAGAAACCAATTACAAAAAAACACATGCTCATTTTCTGTCCTTCTTTCTTTCTTTTTCCCTGCCAAGCAGAATTTCATCAATGATTCACTGCAAGAGCTGTGAACTCAGACGAGCAGGTCTGACCAATCAGAACAATGGAGGAGAAGGAACAAAGAAGGACAATGAGGGAATGGCAAACCAACAGCTGTAAACACTGGTAATAGATGAGCAAAGTCACAGAATGCAAACAGCAAGCCGAGGCTGGATAGGAGAACATAGAAGGTACAATAAAATAAGGACAGCCAGTCAAAAGGAAAGTTAGCAAGTTAATAAACTGTTGAGGGAAGGGATACAAAAACAACATGACTCTAAAATGTTTAAAGAAGCACCGGACAGTGCAGGCACAGACATTCAACCAACATGCTGCACACTGAACTAAAGGTGGAAAACATATATCTCTTAATTTATAAAAAATGTTGATAACAGCCCAGTAACAAACACAGGTCACACAAAAAGCACAGGAGAGTGCAGGGAATGTGCTACAATGACCATGTTGAAAGGGGCACTTACTGGCTATGGTAATCAGCTACTGAATCTCAGAACTGGTGATGGCAGTTTATGGAAGATAGAGGAGAAGGAATTTAAGAACGACAATAACCCTATAAACAGTGTAAAAACTCACCCCTTAGATAAATACAGTATGCTAACGTGCCCACAGTCCTTAGCTAAAATATAAGAAGGATACAGCACTGGTGCATGGAGTGAAGAATGTGATGAGATGAACAGTGGAGCTCATGAACAGATGCTAGAAGGTCATAAATGTAACTTTTAATTCAAACATTCAAATCTAACACCTGAATATGAACTGATATTCATGTGCTGCGTGTGTGTGTGTGTGTGTGTGTGTGTTTGTCTATACACACACACACACACACACACACACACACACACACACACACACACACACACACACACACACACACACACATTTTATTTTTATTTTATTTTATTTTACATTTGTTGACCGGGATAGTCCGACTGGATGCATGTCCATTTTCAGCGGAGGCCAGGGCAGAAAAGCTCCAAGGGTAAGCAGATACAGCATTACATAATACCAGCATTACATATTACAAACAGACTATTTACAGAGATTACATAAGTAAGCAAGTTAAACAAGTTCCACAGGTTACAGTTAGTCCTGAGCACAAGTCAGGATTAAATTAAATTACACAGTAAACTGGTTAACAGATTTTTACACATTCGAGTTAGCCAAGCTTGATACATTGACATAGCCAGTTAAGTGACAAATGTTGTTTGAGTCTAGTTTTAAATTGACCTAAGGTGGAAAGTAAGGTAATATCAGCTGGAAGAGAGTTCCAGGATCTACTTACAGAGTTTGCAAAGAGAGAATCTCCGGCTGTGTTATTAATTTTGCTAGTCTGAATTAGTAGTTTGTTAGAGGATCGAAGCGGTCTAGGATTGTTATGGGGGTGATAATATTTTTAAGTGCAGGAGTATTGTCCGGATTATAGAGGATTTTATAGGCCATAATCTGTTGGTTATACTGGATTAGGCTAGGTAGTTCAAGCCAACCAAGCTGATTTAGATTGATGCAATGATGTGTCCTAAAAGGCAGCCCAGTGGCAAACCTGGCAATGTGGTTGTACCAAACTGAGAGTTTGTTAAGGACAGTCTTGTTCAAATTCGAGAGTAGAGGGGATGCATACAGAAGGGTTGAAAGAAGGTGAGAGCGAGCTATGGCAATTTTAGCTGGAGGGGTTAGAAAGGCTTTTATTCTGTAAAGTGACCCTAGTTTTTTATTGATGGTTTTGATAGTTTGGTTAACATGTAGGTCAAATTTGAGATTATTGTTTATGATGACACCTAATAGTTTTGTAGATGGGTCAGGGGAGATTATTGTGCCATCATTTGATTTTATGGTAAAGGTGAAAGCGGTAGACCTACGTGTTGGTGAAAATAACAGCATTTTAGTTTTTTTGGGATTTAGGATCAGAAGATGTTCAGAAAGCCAGTTTTCTATTGTATTAAAGGTGGTCTGGGTAGCTGACCATAACTCTACTGGAGATGTGGCTGAGCAAATCAGAGTAGAGTCATCAGCATATTGGATACAGCTGACTTTTGGGATGACAGTATAAAGGTCGTTAATGAAGATGGAGAACAGCAAGGGCCCTAGTATAGAGCCTTGTGGTACTCCGAGGGTGTTAGGTAGAAGGTTAGAGAGTTTCTTCTGCCAGAGGACAGCCTGCTGTTGACCATTCAGGTAGGATTGAAACCATTGGAGGGCTCCAGTATCTAGAAAGAATGTTTGCAGGGTGTGGATTAAAAGTTGGTGATCAACCATATTGAATGCCTTGGAAAGATCCAAAAAGAGGGCTGAGGCTATATAATTATTGTTGCGATTATGGTTTATGGTGTTAGTAAAGGCTAGGAGGGCTGAAGTAGTGCTGTGATGAGGACAGAAGCCATGCTGAGTGTCTGCCATAAGGCGATTTTGGATTAGGTGGTGCATGAGTTGTCTATGAATACATTTTTCCATAATCTTTGCAAGTGGAGAGAGTATAGCTATTGGCCTATAATTGGAGAATTCAGTAGAGCTGCCTCCTTTGTGAAGTGGGATTATATAGGATATTTTCCAGATGGTGGGAATTTTAGCTTCTACTATGGTTCGATTGATTAGTATTGAGACGGGTAAGCAATAGCATCAGCTGATTTTTGTAGGTACTGCAGGAGTTGATCAGCAGAAAGTGTAGTGGGTTTTAATTTTTTGATCAAGGTACAGATAAGTGAAGTGGCGACTGGTTGGAAGCTGAATGCAAGTAGGTTTCTAGGGGTGCTACTTTCAGGACCAGGGAGCTAGGAGGTAGTTGGCTATCTAGGGCTTGAATTGTCTCAGTAAAAATTGGTTAAAACTATCAGAAACATCTTCAGGGTTTTATCAATAGTAGCAGCAGGGATTGGGGTTGAAGTTTGTCCAGGATGTAGTAGATTATTTAAACCTGCCCAAAACTTCTGAGGGTTATTTTGATTTACTGTCTGTAAATTACAGTAGTATTGTTTTTTGTCTTGTAAAATTGATTTTTGGTTTCGTTCCTGGATTGCCTGTATTTAATGTGATCTTGAGGGTCTTTAGAAGAACGCCATAAAGCCCATGCTTTGTTTCTAAGGGTAATTTTGAGTTTAGACTCTATAGAAAGCCATGGTGCAGTTTTTGCCTTGGTTCTCTTTGAACGAACAGGTGCATGCAAATCAAGGATCTCAAGGAATTTGTTGTTAAAGTATGTTATTTCTTCCTCTAAGGGGAGGTGTTTTAGAATAGACCAATTACATGAGTTTAGTTCTTGTTGGAATTTGGCAGGGTCAAAGTTTTTATTGTTTCTAACCTTTCTGAGTAAGGGTTGTTGGGAATTAATGGTTTTATGCTTAATTACATATGTGAGAAGGTGATCGCTTAGGCCATTAAGGAGGGTACCAGAGGTGTACAGTTGGGGGTGACTGTTTATGAGTACCCAGTCAAGTATACTTTCTTTTTGGTTGGGTTTACCAATCCTGGTAGGGGT
This sequence comes from Protopterus annectens, assembly GCF_019279795.1. Lineage (NCBI taxonomy): Eukaryota > Metazoa > Chordata > Ceratodontiformes > Protopteridae > Protopterus > Protopterus annectens. Next base: position 1,287,301,949 of record NC_056726.1, on the reverse strand, counting down.
GGATATGATTTATGTAAATGCATGCAGGTTAATATGGGTGGTTGGGGATTCTAAGGAACAGGTGCCCCAGTCTATGTTAAAGTCTCCAAGTAGTAGGGTTTCTTGGGGGTAGTGACATGATAACCAGTGCAGGATATCTTCAAATGTAGATATATTGTTACCTGGGGGAATGTACATACAGATGATATTAATGCATTTATTTTTATTAAGTTGCAATTTGGTGGCAAGAATCTCAGAGTTATTAATCTGAGGAGGTTGTATTACATCTATGGTGACATTCAACTCAGATTTATAGAGTACAGCTACCCCACCCTCCTTCCTTGAAGCACGATCCAGCCTGTGTATGTTGTACCCAGGTAGTAACACTTCATTGTCTTTAGTGTTAGGTTTTAACCAGGTTTCAGATAATCAGAGAATCTCAGGGGAGTGGACATCCAGAAGTGCATGCAATTGATGTACCTTGTTATTAATGCTTCTAATATTGAGATGACAGACTAGGAGAGAGTTAGTTGGCCTATTAATTGTAGGTTTGTAGCTTAGATTACAAGTAGAGGGGGTATGTGTATCTGAAGTGAGTGGGCCAGGGTTGGGGTGAATATCACCACCAAGTATTAGGTTGAGTCTATACTTGGTGATGAACTTCAGGAATTTGTTTATTAGTTTGTGGTAGTGTTTGGATCTAGAGCTAATGTGCCTGGGGTTGAGATGTTGATAGACTGAACAAGATGTTGGATAGGATCTGGTACTGTAAGTATGGTTGAAGGTGGAAGGATTTACAGCTGGGGTGATAGTATGGCCTTTTGGGACCTGAAATCCCATAAGAAACTGGTTTTCATACAAGCTAAGGAGGTATGGTGTGAACAAGAGGGGTGTGAACAAGAGGGGTAGTAAAGAGGTAGTAAAGAGGAGTATATCATTATACATATATATATATATATATATATATATATATATATATATATATATATAGTTTCATAGGTAGGTACTAGGCTATCAGCCCGAGGGCCCATACAAGCCTAGCCAAAAAATGTACCCTGGCTTTCGCCACACAAGAAAATTATTTTCCTGTGCCCCTGTCGAGCAGAGCCACAGAAGTGATCCCCGGGGTGAATTTCCCATTTCCCATCCAATCACCAAGATTTTTCTTGAAGAGTGCTAATGAGGAGTTCTGTTTGACATAGATAGGTAGTCTGTTCCAGAGAATGGGAAGTCTCTGGGACAGGAATCTATCCCTCCAGCATGTTCTGTTTATTGTGGTGACAAGGTTTAGGTCCCTAGAGCATGTAGCTCGGAGGGATTGGGATTTCTTTAAGTGGACCATGTCCAACAGCTCTGGGTTTGACATAGCTTTGTATGTTAGGCAGAGATCACCCCTGAGTAGGTAATATGCGATGGAGTAAAGCTGTAGTTGTTTGAGACGGTCTGCATAGGGCATCTGTTTGAGGCCAGTAATCCTCTTTGTGAGGTATTTCTGTGGTCTTTACAGCTGTTGTAGATGTCTTGTGAGGTACATACCAAAAGGGGTGTTGTACTCTATAATGGGTCTAATGAGTGATGAGTAGAGGGGAACAATGACCTCTTTTTTTCTGGATGAGAATCCTTTTGTGATGAGATGAGCCACGTAGAAGGATTTCCTGACCACTGTGGCGATGTGATTATCAAAGGAGAGACTACTGTCCACCTGTGTCCCAAGGTCTCATCACATTTTCGGCATTAAGTAGACAACCAGCTATGTGGTAGTTCATGGGTACAGAGTTTATACCAAAGGGGATGACAATACACTTTCTGGCATTGAGCATCAGGCAATGGCTTTGACACCAGGTATCTGTCTCAGTGAGGCCCTTTTGTAGTTTGTCCACATCGTTAGGAGTTTCGATTATGGCTCCTAGTTTCCAGTCATCTGCAAACTTTGTTAGCCAATGACCTTCTGTGTTGGCCTGCACTTCAGAGAAGTAGATACCAAACAGGAGCGGACCCAGGACTGAACCCTGTGGTACTCCACTTGTCACTGGTCTGATGTCGGATTTTGAATCCTCTACTTTCACAGTGTGGGTTCTGTGCGTGAGCCAGTTGGCAACCCATCTTGTGACATAGGGATTTATACCTAGTTTAGTGAGCTTATCTATAATTCCAGAGTGGGGGATGGAGTTGAAAGCCTTGGTGAGATCTAGATAAGCTGTGTGAACCATTTTACCCTCATCTATGGCTTTGGTGACTGCTTCAAAGAAGTCAATCAGGTTTAGGAGACATGATCTGCCTTTTACAAATCCAAACTGGGTAGGGTCCAGAGTTTGGAGATTACCAATGTCTTTGTTTATGAGTTCCACGATGATACATTCCAATGGCCTTGAGGACCAGGCTCATCAGGCTAATGGGTCCGTCGTGGCTCCCCCTTTGTGGAGTGGGATAACTGTCACGGTGCACCATTCAGTGGGTACAAAGCCTGAGGTGAGGCTATGATTGAACATGGTACTTAGGTAGGGTGCCAGTTCATTCTGTAGTTCATGTAGAACGCAGCCTGGGATATTGTCAGGTCCCATGGATGCTGTGTTCTTGGCTTTGGAGAGTGTGTTTTTTACCTGTGCAGCCGTGATTATAGGAATGTTGCATTCTTCCTGTATAGAGATGGGCCCTCTAGGGGGTGAGAGGGGGGTAAAGTTAGCATTGAACCTATCTGTTAGGAAGTTGGCAATATCAGTTGGTTCTGTATATTTAGTGCTATTATGCTGTAACTCAGAGCAGATCTGAGTGTTCACATTTAGATTCTTGACATAGCTATAGAATGCTTTGTGGTTGTCTTTAGAGTCAGTGGCAATTTTGTTTTCGTAACTAGCTTTGGAGGATTTTATGAGGGATCTCAGCTTCTTACTGAGGTTGACCAGGGAGTTCCTCCAATCAAGGGATTTTACTCTTTTTTGCAACAGTTTCTTTCTTCTGTTGTAGAGTTTGTTTATGGCAGAGGACCACCAGATTGGCTTCCTTTTTTTGGAGGATAACATCTTGGTTCTATTAGGGATAGCATGATCCATGCACTCGTGTAAGTGCTTATAAAGTGCATTTGTGTAGGATTCAGCAGTCATACCTCTATTGTCCATCTGCATGGGTGTCATGAAGTTTGCCACTTCTGTCTTAAGAAATGTGAAGTTGGCTTTGGAGAAGTTTTTTACGATGGGTTCCCTAATTGGGGGTGGGGGTGGGATGTGGATGTCTAGGCTGATTAGCTTGTGGTCGGATCTGACCAACGAAGAATTGACCTCTTGTGTGGAACACCGGTTTCCCATGTTGGTAATGACCAGGTCTAGGATATTGCTGCCCTTGGTGGGGGTGTGAATAAGTTGATCCAAGGTGTTGGAATTTATGAATTCTCGAAAATGTTGAGCAAAAGAGTTAGTACATGAGTAGTTTTCCCAGTTAATTGTGGGGTAGTTGAAATCACCCATTATTAGGGTGTTGGGTTGTACCCTAATACTTTCCAGTGTATCAAGAAATGAGGAGTGTGAACCCTGGGGCATGGTGGGGGGTCTGCAGCAAGCTTCAATTTTGATTGCGGTCTTGCCCAGAGTTAGTTGCACTTGGATAATCTCGGATGCATTATGCTGTGCAACTAGCCTGGAGGTGTGGATATCCTTAATGAATATGGACACACCTCCATCTTTAGTGCTTCTTTCTGGGTTAGGTGGCCAAAAGGTGTGGTATGAATTGAAGCCTGGTAATGCAGGGGTGCTCTCTGGAGCTTTGAACCATGTCTCTGTCACTGCACAGATGTCAATGTTCTCCATTTTAAGGAGTGCCTCGAGTGAGTGCATTTTGAGGTTTAGACTTCTAGCATTGAGTAGCATTACCCTCAGATTTTGCTTGCTTGTACCTGTTACGGTGGTGAATTTGTCATTTGAACCTTGCCTAAAAAAGGCACTATAGGGGTGGCAAGAGCCTTAGCCAGTATCTGGAATCCTAAGTTCAACAAGTGCAGGCCATCTCTGGCAAAGCATCGTGGACTGTCGATCATGTCATCCCAGGCAGACAAATACTGGATCCCCTTAGAATGACACCAGAAGCTTAGCCAATTGTTGAAGTCAATCATTTTGTCCTTGTACTGTGGTATCATTCTGGGTGATGGCAGGATGCTACTCAGGGTTAGGGTCATATCTGCCTGGGATACAAGATTGGAGAGCTCCTCCATGTCTCTTTTCATGTAGTCCATGGAGGTTCTTCTCAGGTCATTCACACTAACATGGACAATGAGAGTGTCATATTTGTACTTATTGTGGAGTGACCTGAGTGCACGTGTTATGTGGCGGATCCTGGCACCTGACAGGCAGCTGACAGTAACTTTCTCCTTGTTTAGTCTAGTGAGTGGAACATCAGTGTGCCTGACTATAGAGTTACCTATGACTAGAGTGTTGGGTGCGTTGTTATGCCTTATGGGCTGTGGTTGAGTGGCACACTGAGTTTGTGGGCTATGTGTCATTTGGGTTGTGTTGGGAGGTGGAGTTTGCTTGTGTTTATGCTTTGGATGTCCCTGATGCTTGGGCAGGTTTTTATTGATAGCCTCCATGAATGTAGATGTGTGTTTTGTGTTTCTATGTGTGTGTTTTGGTGGTGTAGGTTTTGAGGGACTATGTGATGAGTGTGGTGTGGTGCAAGTGTTTACCTTCTCCTCTTGACTGTCTAGTCCAGTCTTGGGTGAAGAGAGCTTTGCTTCCATTTTAGCTATATAAGTGCATCTCTCACAGGTTGTAGTGTTGGGTGGTAGGAGGAGAGGGTTGTCTGTGTACATGAGGCAATTGCTGCATTGCCCCAAGATGCCCAGATTCATCAGGTAGACAGGAGAAATCACTGGGAGCTGACCCTTAGACATGCCTGGATAAGTGCTTATTTATTAAGTACTAAAAACTGCTTTCCACTAGACAAATGAGGAAAGTTGAGTGCTGTAGTAATTTGCAGCTTATGTAGTTCTTACAATGAGTTCTGAACAAGTGCTGAGTTCAAAGAAACAGATTTGAGTGCTGAAACTAGAAAACTGGCTAGTTATAAGAAACAAAAGTAAGCTATGTATATGATAGATATATAGATGTCTTGTTTTTCGTCTACCAAAAGACAGAAATGATATTCATAGGTTCATAGGAGACTACTAAGCTAACAGCTTAAGAGCCCTAACAAGTCCATGCAAGCCTAGCCAATATAAACCAATTTTACCCAATATATGGCATCTAGGAGCAAGACGGTGGCTTGGCTTTGTGCCTATGCCTTAAGTATCTTATAGAGTGCTCCTATGTTTAAGGGACATAGAAGCTACCACAAAAAGAATGGCAAAAATGTATTCACTTCTTACCTCAGCAAAGACTGCAACCACAAATCAACACCATGGAAAAGAAGGTCACAAAGCAGTACAAAGTAATAAGGCAAGTAATGCAAAAATATGGCACATACAACTATGTCATTAAATGGTAAATAGGAAACAGATATATCCTTAAAATCAAAAACTATCTGGGTGAAAGGGGCAAAAGGCTGAAAAAAAGGAAAAAAGGAGAAGAAAGGGGGAAAATGACAAAGAGAAGAGGCAATAAAGAGAGAATATAGACATAAACAAATAAGCATAGGGAAAAAAGTAGTGCAGGCACTAGAAAATCTGACAAAGACAGACTAACCAATGGGGTGGGGGGTAGGAATGCAGATCACATGAGGAAGGAAAAAAAGGGGTTGCCATTCTATTCAGGAGGGGGATATCAGTAAAAGAAGAAAGAGTAAGGAAGAGTGAAGAAGTATAGTGATTAAAATGTGAGGGAGAAAAAGAGGGAGATTAATGGAAGCTAGGAGACACATATGCACCATATGAGGACAGCAACACATTCTTTGAAGAATTCTTTGCAGCCTGGAAAAGGTCAGTAACCCAGATTCAAATGGAATGTATCGGAGGGGACTACAATGCAACAATAAGTTTGGGTTTACACAGAAAAGGACATAATGAAGGAAATGAGTAATAGAGGGTGGGTTGACATATGGACAGACAGATATAAGACAGAAACATTATTTACTTTTACCAGAAGACAAATGGACTAGGGAAAGAGGCTACAATGATTTTGGTGAGATTAGATGTTGCAAAAAGTGTAGTAAAAATAGAAATACTAGACAGATCTATCTGTGACCACGCTCCAGTGCTAACAGAGGTACAGACAGCAAGGGAACAGATACCACAATGACCATAGATATAGGATGCCTCAAAATGAACAGAGGACCAGCAGAGAAAATATTGGGAAGAGGTGAGGAAAACTGTAATAGAAAACCAGGAAAACAAACTATAGAGAGGAATGAACAGTGGTGGGATGGGATGAAAGTGGCAGTAAGAAGCTGAATAATGCATGAGGCAGGGAAATACAGGAAAAACAACTAGCCCTGAACATGGATGGCACTGGAGTGTTGGGCCCAAACCCAGTCATCACCAGTACTCTGAGTCAAGGGACTATACTGCAATAAGTAGGAAGGCCACCGGAGTGGCACTGAAGCTCATGGCAAGGCCCTGGGTAGAGCCACCTCATGTGCAGATATAAGTGGTGGTAGCAAATATTAACATGAAAGCTTTGAAGGCTGAAGTGGAGAAGGGTTCCATGTGAACAGCAATTGAACATGGGTCAATCAGTCCTGAGAGATATGTGAGTGCTGTTCTGAAGGGATGCAATGGCCTCTGTCTCCCTTGGCTGTGTTATTAAAAGTTTTTACATCTGATTGTATTGTTTCCTGGTGGAATTTTATCCATTTACATTGTTTTACCATATAATTCTGTCTGGATTTATTGCCTGGTTGTGTATGTTTTTTGGCTGTTACGAGATTTCAACTATCCTTCCATCGAATGAGTGACATACATGAGACAAACATGCTCGCCGGGGTTCCTGGACTTTGTCAATACAAATACTCTGGAGCAGATAGTCTGCACCCCTACAAGGGGCTCAAATTTCCTAGACATAGTATTCACCAACATGTGGAGTTACAGCACTCCCCCTGTGTGATGTCCTCCCTGGTAAGGTCAGACCATAAATCAGTCCCGTTTGAAGTAACTATTGAACTTGTCACCACCACAGCAGCAAAAAAAAACTTAAAACAAAACTTTTCCAAAGCAAACTGCCATCTACTAATTCATGGTATAAAAAGTGTTGTACTCCCCCTGCAATCGCAGACAACAATGACTCCTAGCTGGGTATTCCCTTTTAGATTTCAGACATCGTTAAAATATGCCTTATGATTATCCTTAGCTAGGGATGCTAGTTTAGCTTTGTAATTAATTTTAGAGAACTTTACAAGATTTCTGATTTGTTGTTCAAGCTGTGGAGGAAATTCTTTCTCTCGGAGTCAGTTCCCTCTTGTTCTTAGACATCAGTTTCTTCCTTTTGTTATATAACCTGTTTATACTTGAGGTGCACCAGGATGACTTGTTTGTTTGAAGGATCTGATTTTAATCTGGTTACGTATAGCCAAGTCTATACAGTTTCTCAATTTATACAGGGCACTTGTATATACAACAAGGACATAGGCGACTTTCAAACTCTAGACCCAACCCAGTTTGGCTTCATTAAGGGTAGATCATGCTTACTAAATCTAGTAGACTTCTTTGAGAAAGTCACCAAAGCCCTGGATGAAGGGAAGACAGTGCATCCTGCCTGTATTGATCTTCCCAAGGCTTTTCATAGGTTCATAGGTTGGTACTAGGCTATCAACCCTAGGGCCTATACAAGCCTAGCCATAACAACTGCCTGGCTAGGGTTTTGACACAATCCTCCACTCAGGTATCATTGAGAAACTCTCCCAAGTGGGGATTAGCCCTCAGATCAATAGATGGGTAGCCAGCTGGCTCACTGCCAGAACACATACTGTCAAAGCTGGTGACTCCACTTCTGCCATTAGACTCGTCACTAGTGGAGCACCACAAGGATCTGTGCTGGGCTCTTTACTGTTCGGAATCTAGTTGTTGGAAGTCTAGACTAAAGTATACAGCCTTTGGTTTACCAAGTTCACTGATGATTGCAAAGTAAGTGCAATCACTGAGTCCCCCAATGATGTTAACATATTACAGGAGGGGCTAACACAGACAAATGACTGATGCCAAAGCCACGGTCTAAAACTAAATGCAAAAAAGTGCATTATTATCCCCTTTGGCAAAGCAGAATTCCTTGCTTATTACAATATTGACAGCACCCCCTCTAAGTTCAAATCCAGTGGAGCGAAATATGGGAACACAGGTAGATAGCAATCTGAACTTCAACCACCAAGGTTCCACAGTGGTAAGGAAAACCTTCTACGTTGCGCATCTCATAGGTAAGAGTATCACATCCAGGTCTAAAGATGTTATAATTCCACTGTACTGAACCCTTATCAGACCATTAATAGAGTACAATGCTCCCTACTGCATATACATCACAAGACACCTGCACCAGCTGGCAAGACCACAGAGGGTTTCTCACCAAGAAAATACACAGCCTCCAAACCATGACTTATTGACTTATGTGGATAAACTGAAAGCTATGTCACTGTACTCTGTATCATATAGGCTGGTGAGAGATGACATGTGCCTGGCCTACAGGGCAGTCTCTGACCCTGCGTGATGGAAATGCTGCACATCTGCAAGTCAAATGGCACAAGAGTCACTCACTCTAAGGATCTTAACCTAACCTGTGACATTATTAGAACATGCTGGACAGACAAATATGTCTCCCAGAAATTGCAATTACTGTGGAATAAACTTCCAAGTCATGTGAAGCAGAGCTCCTCACTGACCCTATTTAAGCACAACCTGGACAAATGGAAGGGAGACTGCAAATTCACCCCAGGGGTGGCAACTATGTCCCTCATTCTGCAAAGTAAGTCCCTCTAACCAAGGGCAATTGAGGCAGCTTGGGATTAACCAGGCTAGGCTTGTAAGGGCTCTAGGGCTATTAGCCTAGTACCCTCCTATGAACATCAAGAAAACAACTGACTCATTAAAATGGGATTATATGTTCCAAATGCTATAAGAATGTGGAGTGGGGGAAGCATTTAGGAAATGGATAAAAGCAATATGTACACACCCATCTTCACACATGGGGTAAATGGGGAATACACACAGAGGATCTTAACCCAAACGGGCACAGGACTGGGATGCCCACTGTCCCAAGTCTAGCAATGGAAGCTCTGGTGAGAGAGGTAAAGGAGGCACTACAAGAACTAGAATCAAGACAGGGGAATGGCTAAGTTCCTTTTATTCACAGATGACTGCATTCTACTAGCCTACTGGCAGGTGATATAAAGAGAGCAGCAGGCATACTTATGAAGGAATTTGAAACCTTCAACCAAGAGGCAGGGCTGATTTGTAACCTAAAGAAAACAGTGTGGGTAAAAATAGGATTAAGCATGGATCAAGGACTTGCATGATTGGGGATAAGCATGCCAATGAGGCCAGGAGTAAAATAGCTAGGATTACAGGTATGAGAAACAGCAAGTTTAATGACAGAAAAGAACTACAAGAAGCTTGAGATAGAGAAACAGAAGGAACACTGAAAAAGTAGAGAGGTAAGATCACAATGTTAATAGGCAGAGTGTTTGTAGTGAAGATGGCAATAAAGCCCAACATTGGTTTCATAGTTTCATAGTTTCATAGTATAGTACTAGGCTATCTACCCTGGGGCATTTGTTAGTGATGTGGCATTTGCCACCCCATGAAATGGTACAAAAATGTACAGAATAAATTTAGAATACTGTGTCTAGTAGTGACACAATGAAGGTCCCCTTATATAATCCCTGTCTAGCAGTGACACAGATGTGAGATCTCCCATCCACTCATCAAGATTTCTCTTGAAGAGAGTCAGTGAGGGCTCTGCCTAATACGAACTGGGATCTTGTTCCAAAGCATGGGAAGCCTCTTATGAATCTATCCCTCCAGTATGTCCTATTCATACTTGTGCCGAGGTTTAAGTCTTTAGCTCTCGTGGTCCTGATGGACTTGGATTTTTTGAGGTGGAGCATGTCCATCAGATCCTGATTGGACATGGCCTTGCAGAGATCACCTCTGAGCAATGATACTGAATAGAGCTGAAGTTTCTTTAGTCTGGCAGAATAAGACATATGTTGGAGACCCTTGATCCTCTTGGTGAGGTACTTTTGTGGTCTCTCCAGCTGTTGCAAATGCCAGGTGAGGTACATACCAAATGGGGCATTATACTCAATCATGGGTCTGATGAGGGAGGAATATAGGGGTACAATGACATCCTTGGATCTGGATGTGAATCCCTTCATGATGAGGTGTGCAAGGTAGAATGTTTTTCTAACCACTTTGGCAACGTGGGTATCAAATGAAAGGTCGCTGTCGACTTGGGTCCCTAGGTCTCTGATTACTTTTTCAGTACTCAGTGGGTTGCTGTCTATGTGATAATTTGTGGGTACTTTGTTTTTCCCAAAGGGGATGACTATACATTTTTTGGCATTTAGTTTAAGGCCGTGACTCTGGCACCAGTTGTCCGCTTCTGTGAGGCCTTTTTGTAGGATGTGTGTGTCTGCTGGTGTATCGACTATGGCACCTAGTTTGCAGTCATCTGTGAACTTTGTCAGCCACAGCCCTCCCATGTTTGCTTTAACATCTGAGAAATAAATGCCGAACAAGAGGGGTCCCAGGACAGATCCCTGTGGGACACCACTTGTGACTGGCTTTGAGTCTGACATTGCTCCAGTGATTTTAACTTTATGGGTTCTGTCCTTTAGCCAGTTTGCAACCCATCTAGTGACATAAGGGTTTACATTTAAGCTGTTGAGCTTATCTATGATGCCTGAGTGGGGTATTGTGTCAAGGCCTTAGCCAAGTCCAGGTATGCTGTATGGACTGCTTTGCCCTCGTCAATGGCTCTAGTGACTGTTTCGAAAAAGTCAACCAGGTTTAAAAGGCAGGATCTGCCCTTTACAAAGCCAAACTGGGTGGGGTCAAGTGTCTGTAGGTCCCCTATGTCTCTGTTTATGAGTTCCATAATGATTCTTTCCATAGCTTTGCAGACCAGGCTGGTTAAGCTTATGGGGTCTGTAGAGGCACCCCCCTTGTGGAGTGGGACCACTGTTGCTATACGCCAATGTTCAGGTACATATCCCGCTAAGGTTAAATAGCATTTTTATGTGTGGGCTTAGCTCCTCTTGAGTTCACGGATACCGTCAGGTCCCATTGATGCTGTGTTTTGCTTTGTTTAGTTCTCACTTGGACATCTGAGATGACAGGGAGATTACATTCAGCTGGTGGGGTTGAAGGAGGAGAAATTTGCACTGAACCTGTCAGCCAGAATGTTGGCAATATCTGTGGGTTCAGTGTATTTTTATTGTTGTGAACCAACTCTGAGCATATCTGAGGGTTGTTTCTAACATAGCTGAAGAAGGCTTTGTGGTTATCTTTAGTGTCCTTAGTGATTTTTCTCTCAAAGTTGTCCTTGGATGTCTTTATGAGAGAACGTAGTTTTCTGCTAATGTTGATCAGAGATGTTTTCCCTTCATGGGATTTTGCTCTGACGTTGCAGCTTCCTTCTTTTGTTATACAATTTGTTTATGGCTGAGGTCCACCAGACAGGACGCTTACCTTTGGTGGAGAGGGACTTGGATTTGTTTGGGATTGCATGATCCATGCATTCTTGGAGATGTCCATAGAAAGCATTTGTGAAGGATTCGGTATTGTGGGATGTGGTATCCACTGGCACAGTGGGCTTAAAGGATACCATCTCAGTCTTAAGAAGAGTGAAGTCTGCTTTTGAGAAGTTTTTCACTGTGGTCTTTTGTGCTGGGGGTGGAGGTGGGATATGTATATCCAGGGTAATTAGTTTGTGGTCAGATCTCACTAGTGAGGGGTATACGTGGAGCATTTTGTCCCCATGTTTGTGATGATCAAGTCTAGTATATTATCTCCCCTAGTGGGAGAGGTGACTAATTGTTCCAGTGCATTTGAATTTATGAATTCCAGGAACCTTTGGGCTAAGGTATTAGGGCTAGAATAATGTACCCAACCTATGTTTGGGTAGTTGAAGTCTCCCAGTATGATGGTATTTTGTGATACATTCATATCCTCCAGTGTCTTCAGGAAGGCTGAGTGGAGTTCTTGAGATTGGGAGGGTGGTCTGTAACATGCTACCAGTTGTATAGCAGTTTTGCCTATGGTTAGTTGCACCTGTATGGTCTCTGATGCTTCATGTGTTGCTACTAACCTGGAGGTGTGGGTGTCCTTGATGAATATGGACTGAAAAGCAAGATACGAGGTATAGCCTAGTAATGCTGGGGTGCTCTCAGGAGCCTTGAACCAGGTTTCAGTTACTGCACAGACATCAATGTTCTCCATGCTGAGGAGTGCATCAAGTGCCTGCATTTTGAGATTTAGACTTCTGGCATTGAGCAGCCTTACCCTTAGTTTTTTTCCATTTTTGTTTTCTAAGGAGGTGGGTTTGTCTTTTGAGCCTTGCCTAAAAAAGGCACTATGGGGGTGGCAAGAGCCTTAGCCAATATCCGGAAGCCCAGTGGTGACAGGTGTTGTCCAACATGTCATCCCAGGCAGAGAATGACACCAGTACTTGAGCCAATTGTTAAAGCTGATCATCTTCTCTTTGTATTGTGGTATCATTCTTGGTGAGGGCAAAATGCTGCTCAGGGTCAGGGTCATACCAGCCTGGTCTCTATGTCTCTTTTCATGTAGTCCAGGGACTCAGGTCATTCACACCAGTGTGGACAGTGACGGAGTCATATTTGTACTTGCTTTGGTGACTTGAGTGCGTGTGTGTGGTATGATCCTAACTAACTCGATAGACAGCTCTCACAGTCACTATCCTTGTTGTTCATCCGGGACATCATATTCACATTATCCCCATGACTGGAAGGGAGAGGATAATCAGACACATCCAAAGCCACTGTGACAAAGTCATACGTGAAGGGAAGAAGGCAAGGATCAATAAATGAAGACTTAGAACAAGCATAAGCAAGGGAGGGCAGGGAATGACAGATTTTGAGGGGTGTGGCAAAGCCTACATCATAAACCAATGGTTAAGGACAACAGAAAAGAAACTACGCAAAAAACAAACATGGAGGAAAAATAGGAAGAGAGAGAGAGAGAGTAAAGAAAAAATCAAGAGAAATACAAAGGTAAAGAACCAACTATTACTAAACCAAATAGGACTAAAAAGGAATGTTAGAGAACACTATAGGTTTAGACAGAGGGATATGGGAAAGAGCAGAGTGGGAGAAAGATGGATGGGAAAAATAAAAAAGAATCATGGTGGATGAGGGATGGCACAAGCAAAGGCATATCCTTCAGGTAGAACAAGAAGGACAGATGACACACATAAATGGAGAAGAGTGGGAAGAAATATGAAAAAGAATAAATGGGTGTAGAGAACAAAATTGGGTGGACGAAATATAAAGAAAAATAAGAGAAAATATTAGGAAACAGGTACAGGAGACTGCTGAAGGAAATAAGGAATGGATAAAAAATGGATGGGCTGGAAAGAGAGATGTGGACTGATTTACAAAGACACTGGGCAGGAAAGTGAAGAAGAAGACAGACAGAGACACGGGATAAGCTGGGAAAAGGAAGAAGGATGGACTACCACAGCTGAGGAAGAGGAATGGAGGCTGGCTAACACTACAAAAATCCTAAACAATAGATGGGATACACAGATCAGAATGCTACACAGGCGGTATCTAACACTCTGAAGAAATAAACATAAAGGAGGTGGAAAGGGTCTCACAGGTTGTAGATGTGGTATAGATAAAACAAGAATTATTCACATGTTCTGAGAATGCAAATTGATAAGAAGATGTAGTAGAATGAGGTGGAAGAATGGGGAGAACCTTTTAGGACTACACAGAAAACAGGACAAAATTTGAAATAAAATAAAGGAACAGACACTAGCCATGGGCAGAGGAGTAAAATCTGGCATTGCTAACAACAACACAGCAGCAATAAACACAACCACGGGACCCAAAAATAAATAATGCCAACACCCTGAGGAAAATAATAAAAGAAATAAAACTAAGAAAGGGGTGGGGGAGAACGCTGAAACACTTGCAACAAGTAAGAGAAAGATGCAACATTAGAACATCATTAAATCAAGAAGCAGGAAGTGGCCACCACAGAATAGGAAGGAGGGAGGAAATCAACCTAGAAGCCAGAGCTAAACATGGAACAGAATAAGAAATAATGGAAAAATTCACAGAGCAGGGAAAGGCAGCATAAAAGTGGGGGCGGAAAAAGACAAGAAAGCACATCCACTAAAGAAGTGAGTGGAGGAGAGGAAGGGAATGGAGGGAAATCAAGGGAAGAGACAAACTCCAGTGAAAAATATAAGAAAACAAGTAAAGTGACTATGTAGAAGAACTGTATAAGTGTAAATGTGCATTCCTTGTTCACATATTCAGCTTCCCGTTGTGGATATGCATGAGTACTCTGGAAGGAGAGCACACTAATGACATGAAAGTGTCATGTACAGTATATACTGTTGTAAATGACTGTATCTTGTGTAATCAAATGAAATAAAGACACACAGAAAAAAAAAAGAGTTGATCCATTTTTCAATTGACAGAGCAGAACCAGCATTGCTCATCTTGAAAAAAATATCTCAGATGTCAATCAAGGTACCCTTCAAAGTTCCTTGGCATGGATTTTCACAGGAAGCTAGAGAAGTATGTTCTCACTATACTTGGAATAACTTTGTTTCTTGAAATGGAAAATGGAGAACACTACCCAGTTACCCAGTTTTCCATTGCAGAGATACTGCCCAAATTTTGAATACATCACAACACTGAAAAGGTGTGAACACGGATACCAAACTAAAAAAAACACAATATAACTTAAAAAACAAAACAAACAAACAAAAAAAAAAGATTAAAATCTAGAACACCACTTGGTTGCTCACCCTCACAGGATCTTATATCATCAGTGCATTTTATTCATAGGGCAAACTATTATTTAATAATCATTTAATGAACTCAAGAACATATATAACATGCTTTAAAAAGCATTTTAAACAGCGTACTTAAATAGTCACATTTACATTAATTTTGCAAACTAATGTTTATAAATTTAAATATTCACTTAATTATTTAAACCCTTGGGGTACAGAGCACCATAAATAAGTATTATTCTTGAGTCAGATTCCAAGAATTAAGCTTTACAACCACCACCCTAGGCAAAAACAGTTTTGCCAACACACTAAAAGCAACCTATTTCCCCTCCAAGTTTATAAAGAAAATGGGCTAAAGATAGTGTACAATATTTTTTTAAGTTAATTGACAACCATAACAATGTGAGGTGCAAACTATGACCTCAACACAAAATGATTTGTAGAAAAAACACTAATGGCATGAATGGCATACAACGTACAGAGTTTATTGTAGAGTTAAGTGTTTTTGTCCACATTGTTGTTTTGGACTTCATCAGAACTAATTTAAAAAAATGATCTACTAATTATATACTCTTAATTAGAAACATCACATGGTTTAAAAAAACAATAACCTCTTACTTAAAATACTGTCTAATGAAATGACATATTAAAGCAATTAAAATTATTTTTTAAAAAAATTAAAAATATAAATGAATATTGCAAACCAGACTCATCTATAAAACATTAAATAATAAAACATTAAAGCATAAAAAAACAGTTATTATAATTTGGCAGGCTTCGACTTCACTACACAGTTTAAGGAAATTGCATCATTCAAACCTGGTTGGTTACTAGCATTGAGCTTAATTTGCCCTAATAACTCCCTATATTCCAACCTTAATTCCCAGGGACCAATCATTGTTGTAGATTCATTTTCATATATAGCTCATGAGATAGGGATTAATTAGTTTAGAGAGGTTTGTGGTACACTTAGATTTTGTCTAATAGAAATATTAATGTAATGAGTGATCTTATGGATTCTATTTTACATAATAACTGCATTTACTAACCTAGCTGTAAGCTGCATTTTATCTTCACCTAGGATGATGCCTCAATATAAACAGAAAATGATTGACTTCAATAATTGGCTTAGTTTCTGGTGTCAGTCTTAGGGGATCCAGTATCTGTCAGTCTGGGATGACATGATCGATAGACCTCAATGCTTTGCCATAAATGGTACACAGGTTGCTTACTCTAAAGACCTTAACCTGGTATGTGACATTATTAGAACCTGCTGGAGGGACAGATTTGTCTCCCAGAGGTTATCACACCTTTCGAACAGACTCCCATTTCATGTCAAACAGAGCACCTCATTGGCCCTCTTCAAATGCAATCTGGACGATTGGATGGATAACCATAAATTCACTCTGGGGGATCCACTTGTGTCCCTCTTGGACAGGGGCAATAGATGCTGATTGCGGATATAAGGGTAGAATGTGGCTAGGCTTGTAAGGCCCTAGGGCCATTAGCCTATTAACTTCCTATGATCCTAAGATCTCTGAAGGGTCATCAAAAAACTAGCCTCTATTGCCTTGCCAAACATCTCCTACATCTGGGCATTTATATCTGCAGTACCTGCTGTTTCCATTGCATATATGAAGCAGTCAATCATTCTTGGATATGATTCTACTGGCACTGGTCTCTTTCTTTAACTGGATGGCTGGTCAAAGATATACAAGATTATTTTGATACGAGGTATTTTTCTGCTGCCATCACTAGGAAAGGATGACCTTTTCACCAATAAGGATGACGCCGGTATATTGATGTGGTCTGGTGAGAACATGAGTACGTTTCTAACGTTTATACTGTGCCTTCCTTTTGAACTTCAGCAGTACTTTTTTACTTCCTTAACTCCCTATTTCTTAAGACCATGCAGTAACCCCTCTAGATATATGACTCCTGTTATCACTGAATTCAAAAGCCAAGAAGACCCCTCCTTACAGATAATATTTTAATTCATTATTATCCTAGTACTATAATAGTAATTTGCAAGATTAGAAACAGTTACAGCTGTCTGTTTTAAACAGGTCAAGTCAATGATTCTAGTTTGTTTTCAATGAATATGCTAGGTATTGCTTCAGACATTTGTTGCTAACTGTTCTGAAGTCACTTACTTTTAATGTGCTTGTACATGACATAACATGGTTGTCTTACCTTGTGGTAGACAGCATTGGTGCTTCCTTAACATTTATCACCAGTAGTATTGACTGTTTTTGACTCCAACCTAACATCAACATGTTTATGTAAATTTCCTTTATAATTCTTACCAGTACTACAATCCATGCAAAACGGACTTAATAACTACTTAACTATACATTTAGCAAGTAGTTTCTGTTTTCTGGTATGTTTGAATGTATTGCAACTGATGACTAGTTTTAGAGTTACTTGGAGGCCTTCCATGAGATGAACAGAGGAACAACAG
This sequence comes from Protopterus annectens, assembly GCF_019279795.1. NCBI lineage: Eukaryota > Metazoa > Chordata > Ceratodontiformes > Protopteridae > Protopterus > Protopterus annectens. Next base: position 1,287,284,609 of record NC_056726.1, on the reverse strand, counting down.
CTCTAACTGCCTGACTACTGAAACACTGTACACTTGCACACCTCCTGGTCATCAAACCAGCAGAAAAGACCACATACACTCAAACCAAAACAACAGCTCATCAGGTGGTCACAACTATTGTCCAGAATCTGGCAACAATGAACACAGAAATAAGTAGTTTTGCGGGGTGGGGGTATGGGTCAAGCCCTACACACCCAGGCGTGCGCACGCACACACACACACACACACACACACACACACACACACACACACACACACACACACACACACACACACACACACACACTCTATTAGTTATATATACTAACTGCAAGATCACATTAATGCAAAAAAATCACTAGTTTACAGTAACAACCTGTTTTCTCTTTTTCTGCATTTATGCAAATTCAAAGTGCAAATTCATAGTTTGCAAACAGTTGGTCAGATAGTCATAAGGTAATTACAAGTCTAAGTCCCAAGAAAGAATATCATCACTCCATTAGAGGGGTATAAAGTGAATTCACTGATTTGTCTTGCACTCACTGGGTTAAAGTTTTGGTGTGAAAAAAATGTTTTCTGTTCTTTCTTTCTCTCTCTCTCTCTCGTATGCTGCTTCACCTTCCGTGATTATCTTTTTTTTCTAATTCATCTAGAAAGCCTCCTGAAAATCATAAGTTTGAGTGAAGTAATCTATTTCAGTTTGGTCAGTATGGCACTGGACAGAGATAAAGTGTACAGACTGTGGTCTGTAAACAGTCTATATAAAAGTACTCCTAGGTCAGCTAGTTTTATACTTCTGCTAAACAGAAGAGCCAACAACTGCTAGATTCCAGAGATGATATTAGTATTGTGTTTTCGTTGTATGGGTATTAACTGCTTAAAACAACACTTACTGTATGGTGTTTACTCTCAGAAGAATCTTTAAAACTTTATTCTTATTCTCTGTGTCAATTTAATTTTAAAACTGATGCAGCAAAATCAAAGATCTGAAAGCCTACCTTTTTTGTAAACACTGTTGCCAAAATTATTGATGCAGTGTTTTCCTCAGTGATATATAGCCTGGAAACAGTACCAAGGGAAAAAAAAAATATATATATATATATATATATATATATATATATATATATATATATATATTGAAGATAGTAACTGTCAGAAAACTGCTACACTCCCTGCACCCCCCACGACCACCACCGTCCCACACAGATTTGTTTCATTTTAACACTGAAAAGCTGAATGGTGATTTGTTGTGTGTAACTATCTGCCACATTTAATGAATCTTTCATTCATTAAATCATTTCCAGTGGGTGTAGAGAAAGTGAAAACATGTTTCTATTTGCATCGTCAGCATCCAGAAGGCATGAAAGACACTACAGATGTTTTTTTTTAATTTCTTTGACCTGCCAGAAGATTTTCCTTGGCGGTACAAACAGATGCTCTAGCAGATTAAAGAAAGTTAATGAGAGAAAGTGATGAAGCGATTTAGTCATCTTTTAGTCCTGCATTTTGATAAACATCTGTGTCTGCCTCTTTACTGTGTGACTCTGTAGAAAGTACCTAACTGTTGCTTCTAGTTCTCAACTCAAAAAAAAAAAAACACTTGTCTTACTAGTTAAAAAGCGAATAAAAAAAAGTTTCTAAGAGCACAAACAGAAGTACAAAATTCCAGTTTGGTGATAATAATGGCAAAGTACTAAATGGGAAGTGAGCCTAAACGTAGGGTTTGCAATTCCCAATTCAGAAACACAAAGTGTTACATTTCTTTATTCTATGTTTTGATAATGTGGAAAACACTGAGCTACCCCATTTTTGCAAAAATATTGCTGTGCATTCTATTTCCTACTGAAACATCACCAGAATACTGGATGGTACCTTTGTTTAGTACTGCATCCAAAAAACATTACTTCAGAAAAATAACACGAAAACCATACTTTCAGTATAGGGATATCCTTCTAAGTGTATGGGATCCAAGATGGAGACTGAAATCATGACCTCTGAACTTTTGCAACTAATCAGGATTACTAAGTGAGTACATACACACACACACACACACATATATATATATATATATAAAACTATATATATATGTGTGTGTGTGTATATATGTATGTATATATGAATATATATATATATATATATATATATATATATATATATATATATATATGGGTTACCGTCACAGTCTGCCAGGGTAAACATGAAGTGGAAGTAGGATATGTCAGTGGGTAGCAGTTCAGATGAAAGGTAATGACCAGTTGTTCAGTTTTGAATGAACAGCATAAGCTTGTTAAACTCCAGGTTAAAAGGAAAATCAGCAACAAAGAAGACTACTTTTTCAGATCTTTATTGAATGTAATTGTGACAAGTGCTTTCCTCAATTACAAGACTTCTTCAGATCAGGTAATAATAACTGGATTTTTAAATGCTATAGTGGAGGCTAAGCAGTCAGCTTGATTGGATTCAAAGTGGGGGGTATTTGTGAGTGTGTGTTGTTGGTGGAAAAATCCCACCTAATTTGCATGTAGAAGTATGCGCTTGATGGAAAAATCTACCTAATTTGCATGTAGAAGAGTGTGTCTCATTGCTGGAAACAAATTACCTAATTTGCATGTAGAGTTCAAGGCTGTCCACTGTCCCTAGTACCCCCTGTTTTCAAAAGCTTTAACAATAAACACCAAAATATGTGCTTGTTTCAGGTCATTATTATTTATTAAAATCATCAGCTTATTTTTTACTTCTTACAGAAAGTTAACAAGGACCTAAGTCTTTTATGGGGAGAAAAAGGAATCAAACAAGTAAGCATTCATAGAAAAGGTGAAAATGCAAAATTAGAAAATTAGACTATGCCATTTCCTTTTCAGTAGACATAAAAAATGTTAAAAAAATGCTAATTCTTTTGCATTGAACCAAATGTTTCTATATAGTTAGCTGGTCACTGCTTAAAAGTCTATGTCCTGGCTTGCTGGAAACCCTACAGATTGGATCTTGGAAGATATGATCAATTTCCTCCATTCATGGCAGTGTGGTATCAGAGTCTCCCTCTTGTTAAACATGGTTCTTATGCTGAGGATTGTGAAATAAACTACGCTCCTCATTAGTAAAAAAAAAAAAAAGAGTGTGGTTGACTTTCCTAAGTTGTAGCATGCTATTAATGGAGCAGCCTGCATTGAGTCTTGATTTTATGAAGGCTTTTAAACAAATTTGCCATTCTAGCTCTCTGCTTTCCAACAATACACTTTGATTGCCATCAGGTTCAGTTTTATCTATGTTGGTCAAAACATGAGAATTAAACTTGTTGCACCCTGGATTATCTAGGTTATGGTTTGCAAAATCACTCCTAGTGACATCACGATGAATATCAAATAAATGTATAATTCTTATCTTAACCTTATTGATTGTCTTACCCACATAGTAGACTTGGCATTTCATACATGTTTAGCAGTACACAACCACTTCTGAACTGCAGCCATATCTCTTTTAGCTTTGAAAGTCCTACCCTCTGCAAACACAAGTAATGCGATCTATCCCACTCAAATATTTGTAAAAATTGCAGTTTTGGGATCCACAACAAAAAGTACCAGTCTCCAATAGATCCATTCTACCTATGTTTGTCACAAGAAATGCTCTAATGTTCTTACCATTTTTGAAAATGAATGTTTGGCCAGGTTTCAGCATCTTACTGATTTATTTATTGCTTTCAGTGATGATGATCTAGTTTGATTCCATGATTTTTCTAATGGCTTGAAGGTCCTGAGAAATGTGATAGACATACTACACTCGCAGTTTTCATTGTTTGGGTTAGTAAGTAGTCTTTGGCATTCAAGGTCTAGTCTGTTGGATGGTTCCAGGATGGGTCATTCATTGGAAAGCTTTAGGAACTTCATTGGTTCCAAGATGATATGCAGCATGCTGGCTTCATACCCCCTAATGAGGATGTCCCTTGTAAGGCTGCTGATGTTATTTATGAAGACTTCCATTTGTTTGGAGTCCCTTGCCATCTACATCCCTGTGGACTTGATAATATTTTGCTTGGTGATAAGAGGGTACATGATCTTTGCATGTAGGAGCATGGTGACCCTGGTAAACTTTCTGTAAATTTTGTTGCGGAAGTCCCCTTATAGATTTATAGGTTCATAGGTGTGTACTAAACTAATGACCACAAGGGTCTTTTTAAGCCTAACTATGCATTCCATGAAGACTGTACCAATTCCAGGATACTACATACACATCCCCATCACACAGGGATCACAACTGACAAGAGGGATATAAAGAACCCCCAAGGTTCATAGATTCATAGGTTGGTACTAGGCTATTGGCCCTAGGGCCTATACAAGCCTAGCCATAACAATTCCCTGGCTATTTCTTCCCACGCTATTCACTTCCATAGACCCCTGTCTAGCAGGGTGACTGACGTGATCCCCGGGGTGAACTTCCTTTCTCCCATCCAATCATCAAGGTTCCTTTTGAAGAGGACCAAAGAGGCGCTCTGCTTGACATGTATGGGCAGTCTATTCTAGAGTCTGGGGAGTCTCTGGGTCAGGAACCTATCCCTCCAGCATGTTTTGTTTATTGTGATGACAAGGTTTAGATCCCTGGAGCATGTGGCTCTGAGGGATTGGGATTTCTTTAAGTGTAGCATGTCCAGCAGCTCTGGGTTTGACATGGCCTTATATGTTAAGCAGAGATCGCCTCTGAGTAGACGATATGTGACAGAGTATAGCTGGAGTTTTTTAAGACGGTCAGCATAGGGCATCTACTTTAGGCCTGTGATTCTTTTAGTGAGGTATTTCTGTGGCCTTTCCAATTGTTGCAGATGTCTTGAGAGGTACATACCAAACGGGGCGTTGTATTCTATAATGGCTCTAATGAAGGATGAGTACAGTGGGACAATGACCTCCTTTTTTCTGGATGAAAAGCCCTTAGTGATGAGGCGTGCCACATAGAAGGATTTCCTGACTGTTGTGGCGATGTGGTTATTGAAGTTGAGACCGCTGCCCACCTGTGTCCCTAAGTCTCTTATCACACTTTCGGTGTTTAGTGTACTGCCACCTATGTGGTAATTCATGGGTACATGTTTTTTCCCAAAGGGGATAACTATACATTTTGTGGCATTGAGCTTGAGCCCATGGCTCTGGCACCAAGCAACTGTTTCTGTAAGGCCCTTTTGTAGAGTCTCCACATCATTTGGGGATTCTATAATGGCTCCCATTTTGCAGTCATCTGCGAACTTTGTTAGCCAGAGTCCCTTAGTGTTGGCCTGTACTTCAGAGAAGTAGATGAAAAACAAGAGTGGTCCCAGGACAGAACCATGAGGTACTCCACTTGTCACTTGTCTGGAGCTGGATTTGGAGTCAGCTACTTTTACAGTGTGGGTTCTGTCAGTAAGACAGTTTGGCAACCCATCGAGTGATGTAGGGATTAATGCCCAGCTTAGTAAGTTTGTCTATGATTCCAGAGTGGCGATGGTGTCCAAGGCCTTTGCAAGGTCCAGACAGGCTGTGTCCACTGCCTTACCCTCATCCACAGCTCTGGAGACTGATTTGAAGAAGTCAATCAGGTTCAGGAAACAAGATCAGCCCATCACGAACCCAAACTGGGAGGGGTCCAGTGTTTGAAGGTTGCCAATATCTTTGTTTATAAGTTCCATGATAATACGTTCCATGGCATTGCAGATCAGGCTCATCAGACTGATGGGGTGGTAGTTCCCGGGATCCAAGGTGGATCACCCCTTGTGGAGTAGGATAACTGTGGCTGTGCGCCACTCAGTGGGCACGAAGCCTGCGGTGTGGGAATGATTAAACATGACACTTAGGTGAGGTGCCAGTTCATTTTGTAGTCCATGTAGTACAAAACCTGGGATGTCATCTGGTCCCATGGATGCTGTATTCTTAGCTTTGGAGAGTGCATTTTTTACCTGTGTGGCCGTTATTACCGGAATTTGGCAATCTTCTGGTATTGAGATGGGCCATTTAGGGGGTGAGAGGGGGGTGAAGTTGGCACTGAATCGATCTGCCAGGATATTAGCAATATCCTTGTGATCAGTATATTTAATGCCATTCTGTTGTAGCTCAGAGCAGATCTGAGCATTGCCATTTAGATTCTTGACATAGTTATAGAATGCCTTGTGGTTGTCTTTGGAATCTTTGGCAATTTTATTTTCGTATATAGCTTTGGAGGATTTTACGAGGGACCTCAGCTTCTTACTGAGGCTGGTAAGGGAATTTTTTGCATTGTGGGATTTTCCTCTTTTCTGCAACGGTTTCTTCCTTTTGTTGTAAAGTTTGTTTATGGCAGGGGACCACCAGATTGGCTTCCTTTTTTTGGAGGAGAGCATCTTGGTTCTTTTTGGGATGGCATGAATCATGCACAAGTGGATGTGCTCGTACAGTGGTTTAGTGTAGGACTCAGCAGTCGAACTTTCAGTTCCTGTCTGCATGGGTGTCATGAAGTTTGTCCTTTCTGACTTGAGTAGCATGAAGTTGGCTTTGGAGAAGTCTTTTATGGAGGTTTCCTTACTGGAGACTGGGGGTGGGATGTGGATGTTTAGGGTGATTAGCTTATGGTCTGACCTGACCAACGAGGGGGTGACCATAGGTGTGGAGCATCTATTTCCCATGTTGGTAATTACCAGGTCTAGGATATTGGAGCCCCTGGTGGGACTATGGATTAGTCGATCCAGGGCGTTGGAATTTATGAATTCCAAGAATCGTTGGGCAAAGGTGTTGGTACATGAGTAGTTTTCCCAGTTAATGGCAGGGTAGTTGAAATCACCCAGTATTAGTCAAAACTTATATCTGGAACCATAGCCACAAAACACTCTCAGAGATGGAATTAAGAGTTCTGAGAAAAGAAATGTCCTTTATTCCTCACAGCAAAAATGATCTAATCAGCACCATCATTGACTTGAAGCTTTTTGTGAGGAAACTCAAGTCTCAAACTTTACCTTCATGACAAGGATAGCAAGAAAGATGACAACAATCCAATCCACAGCCATGGCCCAGTGAGAAAATGGAAGAAACCCAGTGACTTATGTCCACCAATGCATCCAACCCTAAATGCATACTAAACAAAATGTGAAGCAGATATACAAGAGCTGACCACTCAAACAAGTAAGAAGAAAACATTCTACAGCATTAATAGAGATGAAATGCCAGCACTGTCTTCCTTGAGCAGAGACAAAAGTTATGTATCATGAAAGCTGATAAGGGTGGGGGCATAATGGAAAATATGCTGGGAGTACTACTTTTTAAAGTAGATCTGACCACCGTGAAATCTGCATATATCAACATCTGCAGGACACTTGAAATCCTTCATGGCCAAGGCGTAAGGGGGATCCAGCTGCTTGACTTTTTGTCTGTCCCCAATCTGAGGAGCCCTAGCTTCTTGGGTATTCCTGAATCCCATAAAAACCTCATTGACCCCCTCTAACAGACTGGTGGTTGCTAGTGGAGATGTAATTACCAGAATAATTTCAATGTACCGTAAAATCAGCATTAAACCACTAGCAGCAAGAACTACATCTTTTATTCTGGACACCTTGAACTTTCTATGAATATTAGGGATATCAGCACAATGGACAACTGTGAGCTTCTGCACTTACATATTCATTTGTTTGTCTGCCCCGCAGTGTGCATCCTATCATGCTTCTCAGGCACTTAATTTCTATCATCTCTATCCGCTCTGCCTTTGCAGCCCAGATTTCTGTACCATACAGTAGTACTGGTCTCATCACTGTTCTGATCTGGCATTACTTTGTCATATACTACAGCTGACACTATGCCAGTTGGCTGCAGCCCCACTGATTCTAGCTTTGACCTCCTCATTCAGACTTCCCTTCTCCTCAACCACCCCTCCCAGATACTTGAAGCTTTTAACCTGTTCCACTATCATCCCTTCTATCTCAATTCTCAGCTTTATGTGATTCCCCAATTTACTGGCATTACTACTGTCTTATCTATACTTAGTTTCGCAGCATGTGCCTTTAGTATTGCATTACATTCTGCTATCCTTTGATGAAGTTCTTGTTAAGAGTCTGCCTGTAATGCCACATCATCTGAATACAGTAACTTTGTTGTTGTGTCCCCTCTAGCCTGTTTGCTAATGTAGTCCATCACCAGTATGAACAGCAGTGAGCTCAGAGCTGAACCCTGGTGTACACCCACTCCCACTGGGAACCCGTCTGTGAGTCCAAACACTGTTTGTACTTGAGTTATTGGGTCCTTGTACATAGCCTGCACTAACGCTTCCAATGTTTCTGGCACTTCAAACCACTGCAGTGCTACCCAAATCAGCATTCTTGGGACCTTGTCATATGTTTTCTCCAAGTCTAGGAATGCCCAGTTGGACTCTTGCCTCATCTCTAGCTTCTTCTCGGTTATCTGCCTCACTACAAACATTGGGTCAGTTGTGGTGCATCCTGATCTGAATTTGAACTGCTCATCTCCCATCTTATTTTCTACTGTTCTGTGTATCCATGTATCAGTCACTCTCTCTAGAGCTTTCATGCAAAGTGACAGGAGTTTGATACCTCTATACTGTCCACAGTTGTGGATGTCCCTTTTGTTCTTGTACACTGGCACGGGTATGCTTATTCTCCAGTCATCTAGGATATGCCTTTCTCTCCTGCTGTGAGTACCCTCAGGAGCTATTTCTCCCCTATCTCACCCAGCATCTTTATCATATCTGCTATGACCTCATCTGAGCCTGCTAATTTCCCGGACTTCATTTTCCTTAGTTTTACTCTTACTTCTCCTAGGGTGGGCTTCTTTCCTTCTCTCATCATAGGCTATGAATGGGGCAATACAGCTTCTGTGGTGTTTTCTTCAAAAAGAAGCTGCAGGAAGTACTCCTTCCCTCTGCCTTTGCTGTCCTGTGGACTGGTGAGCAGGTTGTTCCTGGCATCCCTTATGAAAGGTGTCTGACTATCTTTATCTTTCTGTGTTTGTCTTGCAACCTGAAACACTTTCTTTGTGCCATCTACTGCGTCACTTTCCAGAAGTTGGAAGAGTGCCTCTGATGTTCTGTTCTTTGCTACTGCAACTCCCTTCTTAGCTTCATTGTTAGCCGACTAGTATTCCATCTTAGCCATCTCCCACTTTTTCCTGCACTCCTTTTTTTCTTTTAATGACTTCTGCATTCCATCACCAGGTTCCTAACGTACCTTATTTTCATACCTGGCTCAGGCACATATCTGTTATATAGTCCTCACACATGCTGTTTTTAGGCACTGCCATTCTTCTTCAACTCCACCTATTTCCTACTCTTCTTAGAGTGCTAGAGTCCTGAGTAATTCCTTGAACTGTTGTACTTTCTCTCCAGTCAAGTTCCAGGTCTTCAGGTTGGTCTCTATTGACCTTTGAGCCTTCTCTGACCGTTGTTTGCAGATGAATGTGGCAACTAGTTGTTTATGCTTTAGGATGACTGTTTCACTTGGGATGACTTTGCAATCACTACTTCTACTCCCTTTTCCTTACTAGGAGGAAGTCTACCTGAATTGCATGTTGGCCACTCTTGTATGTTATTTTGTGACTGTCTCTCTTTCTGATCCATGTGTTGGCTATTATCAAACCATTTACTATACAGAAGTCTGGAATGAGCTCTTTTTCTTTATTCTTGTTGTCTCACCCATGTGGACCCAGGCAGTTGTCATATCCTGTTCTGCCTGTCCTGATATGTGTATTCAAGTCACCTGTTATCAACAGCAATTCATGTTGTCCTGCTTTATTTAGTAGGTCCTGCAACCACAGCATGAATCCACTCTTTTCCTCACTCTCTCTCTCACCACAATTCCCACAGCATTTCTAACCTGTCCTCCTGAGTAGTAGACTTTGAATCCCAACCTAAATGTCTTTGCTGCACTGCCTTTCCATCTTGTCTCTCATACACATAGGATGTCCAGTCTCCTCTCTACATTATGTCATCCACTTCCAAGCTATGTCCTGTCAGTGAACCTACACTGAGTGTAGCAATTCTTAGTTCATGATTGGCAGGCTGATTGGTTTTACGTCCAGCTTTCACTCAACAGACCTATCCCAGGTAACCCAGGCTGAGCCACTGGACACCAGCCAGGCAGTAGCTTATTGACCCAGGGCTACTGGGCTTTATGGTGGGCACATACTGGCCAATAGGAGCATATACACCCCTCCCACTTTCAGCATGGGTCCCTGGTATAAGTCAGAGTAGACCAGGTCCTCAACCCACTTATCACCAGCAAATACCCATGCCCATTTGGCGACATTGCTCAACATGATCGAATCACCCAGAGCCATATTTTACACCATTGAGTGGCTAGCTCTGCCATGGCTCACAGTCTGTGATCGGTATTCCCTTATCTTGAGGATACTGCACACAACAGTAGATGCACAAAGCAGCTGGTCTATACAACTCTTCCACCTACAGTGCACCACATAGAGTCTGTGCTGCTGCTCTCAGCTCAATTCATTGGTGATTTTGAGATGGAAACACTTAGCATGTTTTTCAGAGGTGGGAAGAATCCCAGAGAGACACAGGGAGAACATGTAAACTCACTCCAACCAGGCATTGACCGGAGGTCAGAACTGAACCCTGTACCTTGTGCATTGGAAGTGAAGACAGTATCCATTATGACAACTAGACCTCCAGAAAAGCAGAAGACAATCTGGTGAAGAAAATTTGGGACAGAGAAGAAAGTAAGAGGAAACAAGGGCAGCCAGCAAAGAGGTGAATAGATTGTGTGGGAGAAGATGTGTGACAGTCGGGTATAAATGTCAAAGAAGGGAGGAGTGTAACACTGAATCGAAAGAGATTGTGACAGTTCACACAATAACTCAACCCGATGAAGAAAATGGGAAAAAGGGGGTTGATGATGATGATGATTTAGCAACATTACATAAAAAGCTCCAGGAGAACGTACAATAATATTATGCAATATTCAGAATGCTCAAATAACATTAACAACTTTGCATAGAAAGTGAGAACAAATAAGGTATATAATTACAAAACAAACAAATATATTTTGCAGCAATATAGTCAGAATCAGGTGCACTACAGTAGGTCAAATATAATTATATGCATTTTGTCATGAGTATAAGAAAGGAAAATAAGTGATACGACAGAAGAGATAGTAACTGACATGTATGTACACATAGGAGAGGTAGTTTCAGAATAATTTAGCCTGCAAGATAGCAGGGGCTCCCTATTAGAAAGAGAAAGCCTGCAAATGTTCAACCACTCATCTCCAGGCTATACCCCATATAAAATGAGTGCTATCAGAACCTGACAAATACATTTGGGAGGCATGTCTGGGTTTAAAAAGGCCCATTAGGGATGTTAGCCTAACATTCCTTATGTGCGTATAAAATAGACAAGATTAAGCAACAGGGAACTTGAGTAGTTTGTAATGCAGCTGATACAGTGGAGGTTTATGATACGAAGAATCAAAAGACACTAAACAAGAGGATACTCAGAGTGGGATGACAGCAGGAAGCAGCAGAAAAGGATGTTTGTAAAGCTGGCCAAGAATTACTCAGAAACATTGTGTAGAAGGAAAGCAATGTCAGACATTATAAATGAATTAAGTATGAATGAAACTGCTGCTTGGGTGGAACATCTGCAATTCTAGGAGTACAACCAGAAGAATGGTTCAGGCTGCACAGTATGGAGGGTGTTCAAAGGTTTAAACAAAGGGGTCAAAGGGAGATAAACTGAATTACCTGTAGCACATGGACTTAGAAAGTGAACTTAGAAGTACTAGAAGTGACACAGAGACACTGGGAGGATGTTAAACATCAAATGGTGAAACACCTGCAGGTAGAAGTCAAGATCATTTAGTGCAGAATGGCTGCTTGACAGTAAAAGAAATGAGCAGAAAATAAAGAAATCAGAAAGGCAACTACAAGAAGATGAGAAAGGAGAAAAGAAGGTGAAAGGGAAACAAGTGAAATAATTATATCAAGGGACAGAAGAATGAGAAGCCTCTCTCAAGAGAGATTTAGGTACAAGAACAGAGAAAGAAGCAGAAGCAGAGAAAGATGAGAAAGACTTCAAAGGTGATGAGATGACAGTGCTTTGGACATTTCAGGTAACTCAGAAGTGAACTGATGTACATGTTAGGGACTAAAGAAGTAGAAAAGAAGCAATCTATTTATTTGTCAATAGATAATTGGGTAGGTGAAATAATCTATTGGCACTTTTCAGTCATAATCCAGGCCCAGCGGATAACAAACAGTAAATGGGTCTATGTCACATCATCAAATGCCCACATTGTTGAATGGAATCTCGTCGACAATACAGGCCTCTGAACCGCCATACCTCCTGCTAATTTTATATATATACATATATATATATATGTATATATATATATATATATATATATACACACACACACACACACACACACACACACACACACACACACACACAAAACAAATTCTTCTCTCCAGAGACCGGGCCTGGAAATAATGGCATAAAAACCAAAAACAAGCAAATGAGATCTATTTCACACAACTGTGCAATAAAGTTAAGGCATTAGTAAAAAATGACAAACCAAATTATTTTTCACAACAACTATCTAATCAGAAAACAACCCAAAAATTTTTTGGAAATCAGTCAACTCACTTCTTAATCCTGGAACTACACACAACCCATCACCATATCCTAACAAAGACTGAGAACAAATAGTCCACATTTTTAATACCCACTTTATCAACACCATTCTCAAACTTGTCAACAGATCTTCACCAATAACAAGAAATGCCTCTAACAATTAGACAAGTAATTCAAGCTCGATTGGTGAGAATTCTAACTTACATCCCTCACTTAACAAAGAAAACATTAGCAATACTCAAGAAATTCCAAAGTTCTCCTTAAATCTGGTACTTACTTCTCTAATATTCAAACTGCTATCTAAACTTAGACCATGCTCCTTATCTGCCAATATCTTCCCCTCTGAATACTTGAAAATTGGTGCAAATGTGTTAGTCTAGTCCATCAGTATTCTAATTAATAGATGCATCTCTGAATCCACAGGCCCTCAAATTGGAAGAAATCTATCATAACCCCATTGCATAGGGGTGAAAATCCTAACAATTTAACCATCTACTGACCCATTTCCATTCTCTCACCATTATCTAAAATACTAAAACACTGTATACATACCCAACTATTAAAACATCTCACAGACGATCTCTTAGCCCAAACCCAATAAGGTTTCCAACCTGCACATAGCACTATTACAGCCTTACTTCTTTTCACCAATACCCTGAACAAAACTTTGGACTCTGGTCTACTTACATCAGTAGTTTTATTAGATCTATCTAAAGCTTTTGACACTGTATCACATATCAAACTAATCCAACAATTAGAAACACTAGGCTGTACTGCACATACCATTACCTGATTTACTAGCTACCTGAAAGATAGACAACACTCTATCAGATGGCAAAACAATCAATCTGGTTATCTGGTTAATAAAGTAGGCATCCCCTAGGGCTCCATTATTTGACCATTACTTTTTAATGTATTTATAAATAATCTCCATACTGTTACCCTACATAGTTCCCTCATCCAGTATGCTGACGATTCTACCGTTATATCCTCGGCCAGCAATTTCCCAGATCTACTCCAAATAACACAAACACTTTCTCAAACATAGAAACATGGCTAAACAAAGCTCAGTTACTACTTAATCTCAAAAAAATCCAAACTACTAATATTCTCTTCCAAACCACCCCCTCAAGAGTTCAAAATCTACTCCCTAAATAATACGGAAATTGAAGTAGTGAAAACAGCTAAAGTTCTGGCCATCACTATAGTTGATAAACTATCATTCAAGCAATAAATTCTTAACACAATCAAAAAAACACACTCAAAACTAGGTAAACTATATAGACATAAACTGTATATGGATAAGCCCATAAGAATAAAACTGGCACATTTCCCCCTATTTCCCTCACTCCTTTATGGTTCCCCCAACCTACCAGCCTCCATGCATCCTTAAGCCATAAACTACAATTATGCTATTATAAAACTGCCAAATTTGCATCTGGACTACAAAACTGCACTCACCTCTGTCAAGCCATTAAAGAATTAAAATGGTTGGAACTCCCACATTACCTCCAATACACTCAACTAACTCTTGCTCATAAATTAATATACAATCCAAATAACTACCCATCACTACATTCTATTGTACAATCCTACATCTCAACCGAAATCTTCATTCTACTAATAAACAGCTTCTTACCATATACAAACCCAATAAGAGAGCTGGACAAAGCTTATACTCTTGCTCTATAACAAAGCTATGGAATGCCCTAACCCCCTCCATAACACAAACTGAGTCTATGAAAACCTTCAAAGTCACCCTAAAATCACATTCTTAATAATCACATATGTCCTTGTGATCAAAACTTCATACCACCATAAACCAACATCATTGAGCTTACTGACTAGAATACCCCTTTTTTAGATCAACTGAAATACTAGTAAACCAAACTCTTTCTCTTAAACAAAGAATACTAACCAATATTTAATCCTTAATAAACTTCCTCAAGGCAAAAGTATAATCTCTTTCATATCGCATAGAATATACTATGTCATGACTGTTTATATTGAATGTCCTCAACAGGTTATCCATTTACATACTGTGCAAGTTCTACTGTCATTTATTTTCACTACATAATGACACTGTACTCTGCATTCTATCACTAAGAAATGCTATTTATATTTGTATGGTTTCTTATTACTGTAAATCGTATCCTGTTGTATAATAATTTTTGTTTAGTTGTTTGCTGTAGTGATTTTTAATTTGTTACTGTAGGTTTTCTCCCCGTACCTCCACAGAAAATGGGTTTTTCTGACCCAGTGGATTTTCCCAGTCAATAAATGTCAATAAGTAATAAATAAATAAATACTCATGCATATGCAAGAAGCAAAAAAACAGAGGCTGGGAATGAGGTGGAGTTGTACTGGCACAGGCAGCCATGGAAAAATACAATGCTCAGCTCAGTGAACAGGTCTGAATGCTAGAGCTATGAAAGAACACAACACTCAGCTCAGTGGACAGGCCCAAATGCTGGAGCTATGAAAGAACACAAGCTTAGTGGATAGGCCCAAATGCTGGATGGCATCAACCAGGAAAGTGAGATGGGGTGGGCAAAAGCAACAGGAAAAATTCTGATAATTACATGGAAAATTGGAGGGGGGGTCATCAAGTTCCATCAATGAAGGAAAATAAAGTTAAAGAGGAAGGGAAAGACAATGTTCTATTTCAAGAAATGAAACTGAAAATCATTGGTGGGGAGACAATATACAATATGACTAATCATGCTGTGAAATGGACACAAGGCAAGAGAAGGAAAAAGGGGAATAAAATCTGCATTTTGTAGACGGCTTCAGACAACCTTGGAGAAAATTATAAAAACAGGGATAGGCAGATGGTTCATCTGGTAGGGAAGGGTAGAAGGATGCATGCTGAACAACAGGAAACATTTCTGCATGAAACAACGATGAACAAGAATTCTACAAGAACTTTCTTTTTGCTAAGTAGGTGCAGACAAGAAGAAATGGAATAGTGATTACAGTGGAAAGTACAATGTCACCATAGAATCACAAGAGGACAGGCTGTACAGAAGAAGAGAAAATAAAACGATGAGACAAAATCTAGCAGAAGAAATGAAAGATGGCTAGTGGTTGGACATATGAAGACAAAGGTATCCATGTGAGAGGGAATACACCTTCACTGGGATCATTTTGTTTCAGGCAAGCAGGTTAGATAGGTTCTTAACAAAATAAAATGCACTAGAAGCAAGAGATCCAGTTATAGGAGAGACACAAATAACACCATACAGCAGTGAAATTTAAGTTAAGTGTGTAGGAACAGGAAACGGGGGGAAGGGGTGGAGGTGGGCTAGCTATAAACGGAAGGAAACCAGAGGACAAGGAAGCACTGTAATGACTAGGAAGGGAATCAGTACAGGACAGCACAAAAGACAGGGACAAACTGGAACAATGGGATGGGATCACAGTCACTATTAGGGAAACCAGATGAGGGTAGAAGGAAGGTTGCTAGAGGAACAGCAGAGAGAAACAGAGGTAATACAAAAGGAAGGTGGATGAAATGAAAGTACAAGAGAAGCAGTAAAGACCAGAAAAAAGCAATAGAACTAGAACTAGGGAGCAAAAAGAAATTCAACACTGGTGTTGGAGCGACTATTGCTGAATAGTGCGGGATGCACATAGGGACAGCTATCCAAGAAATACAAGAAGAACAAGTAGGTAGAAAGTGCAGTAAGAAGGATAAGGGGGAGAGGGAAAATATATAGAAGTGGATTAGCTACTCGTGGAAAGAATTAAGGAATATAACAGGGTGACTTACAAACAACAGCAATGGACAGAAGTTTCAAAATAGAGATGAGGAAAGAATGCATACCTATCTACACACACACACACACACACACACACACACACACACACACACACACACACACGCACACACACACACACGCACACGCACACGCACACGCACACACGCACACACACACACACTGGATGATGAGCAGTGAGATAAGCTGAATGCAGAGGTAACAAGAATAAGATGAGGAGCACCATATAGAAGATGGGCCAGTGAGTTCCCATATGAAAGTGCAAAGGATGACATGGGATTAAACTGAAGAGAATGTGGCACAGGAAGATGCTGTGGAACTATCTGTAGAATACCTGTAGGAAATAGTTAACAAAGAATATGCCCTCAGTTTAGATGAAAATGATCTAAGAGAAGAGTTGTTTGATTTAATAGAGATGGTCAGAAATATTAAGATCAATGAAAGAAATAGACTATAGCAAGGCTCAAAAGACAAACCCACTGCCATAGGTATCACAAGGGATAAGAAACTAAGAGTAATGCTACTCAATGCCAGAAGTCTAAACCTCAAGATGCATGCACTCGAAACTCTCCTTAGCATGGAGAACATCGATATCTGTGCAGTAACAGAAACCTGGTTCAAGGCTCTCAAGAGCACCCCAGCACTACCAGGTTATACCTCATACCATGCTTTTCGGCCCCAAAACTTGGACCAAACCACAAATGGAGGGGGAGTATCAATATTCATCAAAGATACCCACACCTCCAGGTTGGTGGCACAGCACGAAGCATCAGAGACTATCCATGTGCAACTAACAGTGGGTAAAACTGCCTTCCAGTTTATAGCCTGCTACAGACCACCCTCCCAAACCCAGGAACCCCACTCGGCCTTCCTGAGAACACTGGAAAATATGAAGGTCTCTCCAAACACCATTACATTGGGTGACTTCAACTACCCAACCATAGACTGGGAGCATTGCTCTAGCTCCAACACCCTAGCCCAAAGGTTCCTAGAATTTATAAACTCAAATGCTATGGAACAACTTGTTACCACTCCCACAAGAGGGGAAAACATACTGGACCTGATCATCACCAACATGGGGACTCTATGCTCCAGACCAGAAGTGTATCCCTCACTAGTAAGATCAGATCATAAACTAATCTCACTGGATATTCACATCCCGACCCCACCCCATGCCCAGAAAACCACAGTGAAAAACTTCTCTAAAGCAAATTTCACACTCCTCAAAACCGAGGTGGAATCCTTCAAAGCCCCCGGGCTTGTGGATAATACGGCCCAGACCACAAAATCCTTTATAAACGCATTCTATGAACACCTTCAGCAATGCATGGATCATGCAATCCCAAATAAACCAAGACCCAATCCTCCAAAGGCAGACGTCCTGTCTGGTGGACCCCAGCCATAAACAAACTATACAATAGAAGGAGGAAGCTACTACATGATAGAGCAAAATCCCAAAAAGGGAAGGCATCTCTGATCAGTATTAGCAAAAAACTACAGGCACTCATAAAATCGTCTAAGGCCAGCTTCGAGAGAAAAATTGCACAGGACACTAAGGATAATCACAAGGCTTTCTTTAGTTATGTTAGGAACCTGGGTGGGAATTCCGAGATATGCTCAGAATTAGTCCAAAATGACAAAAAATACACCGAACCCACAGACATTGCCAACATCCTAGCTGGCAGGTTCAGCGCAAACTCCCCCCCCCTCCCCACCAAAAGGGCTAATATCTATCCCAGCAGAGTGCTGCCCCCCTGACATCTCAGATGCTCAGTTAAGAGCTGCCCTCTCCAAAGCAAGAAACACAGCATCAATGGGACTAGACGGTGTCCCGGGCTGCGTCCTACATGAACTCCAAGAAGAGCTAAACCCAAACATAAAACTACTGTTCAATCTCAGCCTTACTACAGGATATGTACCCAAAAAGTGGCGTACAGCAACAGTGGTCCCTCTCCACAAAGGTGGTGCCTCAACGGATCCTGGAAACTATCGCCCCATAAGCCTTACTAGCTTGGTCTGCAAAGCTATGGAAAGGATCATCATGGACCTTATAAATAAAGATATTGGGGACCTACAGACACTGGATCCTACCCAGTTTGGCTTTGTTGAGGGCAGATCCTGCCTCTTAAACCTGGTTGATTTCTTTGAAACAGTCACCAAGGCCATTGACAAGGGGAAGGTGGTCCACACAGCCTACCTGGACCTCGCAAAAGCCTTTGATACAATACCCCACTCAGGTATTATAGATAAGCTCACCAGCTTAAATATAAACCCCTATGTCACTAGATGGGTTGCAAACTGGCTCAAGGACAGAACCCACATGGTTAGAATAGCTGGAGCCATGTCAGACTCCAAACCAGTTGCAAGTGGCGTCCCACAAGGCTCAGTCCTGGGACCTCTCTTGTTCGGTATATATTTCTTGGAGGTACAGGCCAACATGGAAGGACTGTGGCTGACCAAGTTCGCAGATGACTGCAAACTGGGCGCCATAATAGACTCTCCAGCCAACACAAGCATCCTCCAAAAGGGCCTCATAGAAACAGACAACTGGTGCCAGAGCCATGGCCTCAATCTAAATGCCAAAAAGTGTATAGTCATCCCCTTTGGCAAAAACAAAGTGCCCACAAATTACCACATAGGTGGTAATCCATTAAGTACAGAAGAAGTAATTAGGGACCTGGGGACCCAAGTTGATAGCAATCTCTCATTTGACAACCACGTGGCCAAAGTGGTTAGAAAAACATTTTATATAGCCCACCTAATCATGAAGGGATTCACATCTAGATCAGGGGAGGTCATCGTGCCTCTTTACTCATCCCTCATCAGGCCCATAATTGAGTACAATGCCCCTTTTGGGATGTACCTTACCAGACACCTGCAGCAACTGGAAAGACCCCAAAAGTACCTCACCAAGAGGATCAAGGGACTCAAACAGATGCCGTATGCTGCCCAGTTAAAGAAACTCCAGCTCTACTCAGTGGCATACCGCCTGCTCAGAGGCGATCTGTGCCTGGCATATAAAGCCATGTCCAACCCGGAATTAATGGACATGCTGCAACTCAGAAAATCCAAATCCCATCGAGCTACGTGCTCGAGGGACTTGAACCTCAGCACTGAAGTAAATAGGGCATGCTGGAGGGACAGATTCATAACCCAGAGGCTCCCTTCACTCTGGAATAAAATCCCAGTCCAGGTTAGGCAGAGTCCCTCATTGACTCTCTTCAAGAGGAATCTTGATGAGTGGATGGGAGATCATAGGTTTACCCCGGGTATCACTTGTGTGTCACTGTTAGACAGAGGCACAGTATACTAACCTCGAAAAAGGGCATAGCAAAATTAATTTAAAATGGGTGGCGAAAGCCATACACACTCTGGCTAGGCTTATAAATGCCCTAGGGCAGATAGCCTAGTATGAACCTATGAACCTATGAAAGTCAATAAAACCCAAAAAGATAGAAGCCTGATAAAGTAAATGAACACATTAATTAGGAAATCCATGTGATATAACAAAGCCTTACCACAAAGGCAGTAAAACAAAGGAAGGGGAGAAATCAAATGCCATCACTGAAGTATCGAACAGAGAAAACTACGAAGCAATTAATACAAGAAGTGCCACTGTTAGAAGAGTACAGAAGAGCAAATAGATCAACAAATACACTCAGAAAGATAGATGTGATAAAAGCAATGCACAGTATCAGAACAAATCAGGATCTGCATTGCACTAGCACAAATAATAAACTAAAAATATCAGCACAAGCAGAAAAACTTAGAAGACATGCAGATAAATATAAAGGAAAAGCATAAAATAAGAAATGTATTGATGACCCCAAAAAACATTTTATAGAGAATTTGAAAACAAGGCAAAAGGAATGGAAACACTACCAAAAACAGAAGAAACAGAAGTATTTTGGAGAAATATATATGAAGATCCTTTGGAACATAACAAAGATGTACAGGATATGAAATGGGATGAAGTAACGGCCAGAGATATGGAAACAAAGTTACAAAAAGCTCATAATTGGAAAATCCCAGGCCCAGATGCAGTACCTTACTTTTGGCTAGATTTAGCCATGAGTCAAAACTATTTATATGCACACCCTGAACAGATGCCAAGCTGGTAGCAACAGGACAAACAATACTCCTACTTATGAATGAACCTGCAAGCTATCCTTCACCATAAGAAAAAAATAATAACAATAAAATTAGAAAAACAGACAGTCCAGAGGTATGAGAGAGACAGCATGAAGTAAATACTAGGAAAATCATGTACGTCATTCAAAATTAAAGAAAAGTATCTTATTTTCCTTTTATTTTCTCCATCTTGTCTCTCTCGTACCTCTAAAGTAGCCAGATTTCAACCTTATTTAAAAAAAAAGAACAACAGAGATCTTCCTTTCTCCATTGCTTCCTTTCCAAAGAACTTATGTAATGTGTAAGTGTGGGAACATAAGTCTCATACGCATGTGTGGTACATCAAAAAAATGAAACTGGAGGAACAGCACAGAGCTGTAATACAAAGGCATTAAAGAAAAGTATTTTTTTTTCTTAAATAATGTTATTGTATAACAGCAATAACCAACTCCATGGTGTGGTTTATTGAAGATTTACACATGACTGTCTTTGTTTAATCACTCAGGCTTGACCCTCGTGATTAAATCACACCAACCATGGGTAAATCTTCAATACATAGCTCTCAACCTTCCATCTCCAAAATGAGGAACATTAGCCCTCATAATGTGGAACAAATGGGAAAAATGTGGGACACATACTAATGGCTTACTAACAATTTCAACTAGGAAGGTCATAGGATGGTTAAAATATGCTGGGTTTACTTATAAAGAAGATCTTTTAATGAATTAATATGATTCATTTCTATTTACCATGGATTTCACTTAAAAAAGTTCCTAATACTGAATGTGTGACAGAGTCTTTCAATGCGGAACTTGAGGAACATGAACTTTTTAAGACCCCAAATGGATACGTTCCTCATAATGAGGTATACTTGAGAGGTATGCTTCAATATACCACATCCATGTCATCAGTTATTGCTATATTACATCACAGAAACTACCTCACTGTTGTCTAGTAACTAGCTTCATTAATGTCGTCAGTACAATAGGAGGATATCAGGTTTAAGATTTTGTATCAGGAAGTTGTAATTCATAGGCAAAACTGCATATCAAAGGAGCATATGAAATGTACTGATGAATAACACAACGTACTCTTCACACTGCTAGTGCAAAGCAAATAGTAGTCAGTACTAATTATCCACACTTTTTGTAAAGAATTAAGTTCATTTATGATGCAGCACTCTGAGCTCATGGTATCACAACTTGTACATTGCAGTTTGTTATAGGACTGAAAGAGTCACTACAAGGAGACATACTGATGTAAGCACATATGCTATTTCCATCTCTGTCTGCTAAAGTGTAAAAAGGAAGTTAGTTCTAGATGTATCACAGTGCACTCTGCATCCTATGACTTTACAGAACACTTGTTTTTATCATTACTGGGTCAGACAGTTTGGGATAAGCAGTATGATGCATTTTCCTGCATGCATCAGTCTCCACTTATCTAAACATTGTGCATGTTTTGGTCTGTTATGATACTTGGCTTCTTATTAGGACACATACAATGCAACCTATAGCAAGTGGCAAATGTGCAGAAATAAGAAGCAGAAATTATAAAGTGTGTGCAATGGAGCGATCTCTATTCCAGCATACCCATGTTCATTTGCTAATATAAAGCTTTGTATTCCAATTGATATGACTACTATGCAATCTACAAATTGCTATAACTGAAGCTTTAGTATTGCTGTTCTGCAAATAATGATATTTAACTTGTCTGATAAACTGCTGTACTGTGAATATACTAACTTTCATCTAGTGTCAAACTGGCTTCCAAATGCTTCGCACAAGTATTTCCCTCAGCAGTTTGTTTGTATGTGTCTTTCGGCTTTTCCCGGTTAGGGTTCTCCGCAGAGGAACTCCGGTCCGCTAATGATTGGCAGTTGATTTTTACGTACCGGCTTGCCAGGCTTGATGCACAACCTTTAACGAAGGTATGCCCATTCACGCATGTCTCCACGCAGAAGACGCTCTAGCTGAGAATCGAAACGGACAGCGTCTTACTGTGAGGTGACAACGCTACCACAGCACCACCACGTATTTCCCTCAGCAGTGATCCCATGATTTTCCTACAGTAGGAGTCAAATGATTAGGTCTGATTTTTTTCTGCTTCTGTTATTTTGAAACAAAATTATGGGTGCAGATCAGCCACTCTTAACCTAAATGAAAAAAAAAATGGGACATTGTAGCTGGTATGAAAATCAGACATACTATAACGTTAAATATGAACAAGAATTGCTGAGAAATGTTTATGTATAAAGCATCTGAATGGGGGTACATCCCTATCCTCCTCATGCAGCTGCCTTGCTCCATTTCCTTTATAGATTTGTAAAACATGAACACAACACTTGTATTATTTTTCACAGAAGCTTACACATTTAAACATTGCATTTTACTTATCCTTTGCTGACAAAGTAGTCTCCTTACTCTGGTGTCTTCTTTCATAGGAGAACCAAGTGTCATTTGTAGTACTAGAAGAAATTAAGCCAGGGCATCAGGGAACTTCCCCTACTCATCGTTGTTGTAAGTAGAACCTGTTTTGCTGGAGAACTTCCTGTTTGGTGCAGAGGTGGCCCAGAGAAACAGGGAGGTTGATGGAGAGAGAAGGAGATGATGGAGAAGTGTGAGAAATGGAGGAGGAATCAAATATTGGGACCAGAGAATGCTTTCATCATTTTGAGGAGATGTTTCAAAAGAAATCTGTTTTCTGGAGATGGTGTATATATATATAATTACAACCTTCCAGATTTACATAAAGAAATGGTGGTGCAGAGTATGCCAGAAAATGAAGGAGATGTTTCCTTGGGGTTGACATTATGGAGAAAATACACAAGGATGATGCAGAGACAATCCTGAAGAATAGCAGTGAGATAGGAAAGAAAAGATATGCAGAGAAAGTAAAAGTAGGCAGTAGGGGAGTAGCAGAAAAGAAGGCAGAAAAAATGAAAAACAGACTTACATGGTATGGATTCAAAGTAAAAAAGACAAAGAAATGGAAAGGCATGAAGTGTTGGACAATTTAATAGCTCCTTTGGGTGTAAAAGCACATGAGGTAAGAGTATTTATTTTCATTAACAAAGACACATATTGCAACATTATATCTGAGACTGTTTTTTCAATGGAAAGTTTTCTTGAATATGAATAAAGAAAGACTGTGACCCTTGGAATATTTAAGTGATAAAAAGCATTTACTAGGGAAACGAAAAAAGAAAATTCATGTACAATTTCAAACAGAGGTAGAGAGACTTTGAAAGGACATTTGAAAACTTTATATGAAGAAGTTTTATGGACTGGTGGCTGGGATTGTAATATTGTGTTAAAAATAGAAAAAGAAAAACATATACATATACTAAACATGATAAATATGGAGGGGGATATGGGTGTTGTAAAAACATGTTTTTTGTGGAAAAGAAGGACATTTGATAAGGAACTATGACAAAATAAAATGTTATATTTGTAAAGAAATGGGACATGATGCAAAAAATATAACTTGAAATGTTATAACTGTAACAAAACTGGACATTAATCGATGGGTTGAAAAACATTAAAATAAGAGTAAAGGGAAAAAAAGAAAGAGAAGAAAATGAACAAAGAGAAAAAAATTAAGAAGTAGTAGAAATAGAAGACAAATTAGATGAGGAAATAAATAATAAAAAGGACATAGACAAAGGTTCTGAAATAAGTGATGAAGAAGACATGAACTGGGAGGTAGTAAAAGAAGAAAATAATTATATTGGCAAAAGTGTAAAAGACAGAAAACATGTAAAGGGATAAGTACAAAAGAAAAAATAAAGGAAACAGATGAAACATAAATTTTGCAACTAATGATTGGGAGTTTGCTATAATGGTTAAGGTGCCTGACTCACAGGCTCAAGGTACAGTGCTTGATTCCCATGTTTGGAAGGGAAATTGGCTTGGCGTGGCTTAGAAAGGCCTGTTAACAAATTAGCCTAGTAATTAGCTCTGAACTTATGAAACTATGAATCAAAGGAAACAATGACAATTTTAGAATGCTTTCTTTAAATGTGAATAGTATTAAGAATATAATAAGAAGAATATTGATTTTGAGTGGTGTAATACATGTGATGTATATGTGATTATATTAAAAGATACAAGATTTTTAACAAAAGAAGAAAGATTACAAACAGAGAAAGTATGGTGAGGAAAGCTAATCTGGAATTTGGGAAATGTGAGATGTTCTGGAATAGCCATATTCTCTAGAAATACAGTACATATATTAGATGTATTTAGCAAAAATGGAAGAGTAACCATTGTAGATTTAAAATGGAAAGAAGTATATAGAATTATAATATTATATGCTTATACTAATTGTAAAGAAATCAGATTTTAGACTATGTATTGACAAATCAGATCGTAGACTATGTATTGATAAATATGAATGTTGTAATAACTGGAGAATTTAATTGTGAATTAAGAGGCAAGTATAAAAGGAAAGGAAATGATATATGAAAAGCGTTAGAAGTTATAAGATGCGGTAAGCTAAAACGTTGGGACAAAAATTCATGGAATTACAGAAGGGGTATGTATAGAACTGAAATAGATTATTTTAGAGTCTCAGAATGATTAGTTATAGGAAATGGGGTGGTAGTTGAAACAGGATTTTCTGAACATCTTGCAATATGACTAGTGATAATGGAAAACAAGAAATATATAAAAATAGGCACATGAATAAAAAATAATAAATGAAGCATGATTGAAGAAGGAAAGGAATTAGTAATACAGTTCATTTTTGGACAGATAATATTACTATCAGAACATTTTATAACAATTGGTCTGAATGGTGGATGATATTTAAGGAAAAATATAAAAAAATGTTCTTTATAGTAGCAATATGATGTGAGAAAAGTAGAGAAAGACAAATATAAAAGAACATACAATGATACATTGGAAGATTTAGTGCATAATGATAGAATGTACATTGACAACGAAAAAGAATTACAGTAGACTCCCTCTTATCCAGCCTCTCTTTAACCGACCATCAAATTTCTGCCATAGCTTTATCAAAAGACAACAGAGAAGAACAGAACGTCTGTCTCTAGGCTAAATAATGTCAGACATTTGAGTTTTGGACTTCATATTCTTTAGAAAAATGCATACTAATGCAAATCGTGTTATTCTAGCTAATTTATAACATATAAATGCTATTTTGCAAGCTTTTTCTGATTAACCGGCCATTCGTTTATCCATGCTAACGTCAGGTCCCAATGAGCCCGGATAAGAGGGAGTCTGCTGTATATGAAATCAATCAAGATAAAATACAAGAATTGTTATATAACCAAATATATTTTTACTAGGAAAAAGAGAAGTATGGCGCTACTTAATCAGATTACCAAAGGAAGATGGTAGTGCAATGATAGAAATAAAAATGTAAAAAGACAAATATAAAGAATGCAGGAAAACATTATGAATAGTGTAGAACAATATATACAAGAATTGTTTAAAGAAAAAAGAAGGTAGTGAAAAAATATGGAAAGTAAAAAAAGTTAATAGGAAAAAGAGAATAAAGAGCTGGAAACAGAAGTTTCTTTAACTGAGCTAGGTAAAGTATTAGGAGAAGTAAATATAGATTTGGCTGCATGACCAGATAGAATAGGGTATGAAATGTATAAAACTTAAGGGATTGGCCAAAGAATATTTTTTAAAGATTTTGAATGAATGGTTAAATGATGGTTTTATGTATATAGAATTATCTAGTGTAATAGTTAAGTTCATATGGAAGATAGAAGCCAGTTAAAAAAAACGGAGACTGATAGTATTAAATAATAATGATTATAAGATCTTTATGAAAATAATACAAAAGAGATTTGAAACGAAAATGAAAAATATTATGGAAGATGGTATGTATATATATATATATATATATATATATATACATATATATGTATGTATATATATATATATATATATATATATATACACGGATTCCTATTACAAGAACGAAAGTTCGCTACTTCGAACTTGTAATAGGAAGCCTCACTTCTGCGAAAGTTCACTTTAATGAAAGTGAACTTTTGTGTAAGTGCACTTCATCAAAAACACCGCAGCACAGTGGAGGACATAAAAAACAAGCTATGTCCTCCACTATGGTGAGATAGTCACAGACCTTAGGGTTAGGGCACAGGTTAGGATAAGGGAATAGTTAGTAAAATTATCCCCTTACCCTAACCCATGCCCTAACCCTAAGGTTCATGACTATTGCACCATAGTGGAGGACATTGCTATGCCCTTCACTGAGCTGCAGTCGTCATGGAACTTAGGGCTAGCCCTATGGGCTATCCCCTTACTATAACCCATGCCCTAACCCTAAGGTGCGTGAGTACTGCACGGAAGTTCAGTACAACACCTGTTCATTGTACTGAACTTCACATAAGTGCACTTTTGATTAAGTGCACTTTCGCTGCAGTTCATTCCATGCACTATTTCGAATTAGTGAAAAAGCAATCTAGTGTATGGAACCCAGATATATATATATATATATATATATATATATATATATATATATATATATATATAGTATAGTATAAAGTAGAAAGGTTGTCAAGAATTATTAATGATAGAGAAACTGTGGATGATAGTATGAATAGAAAAGAAGCAGAAATCATGATAGGAGGCTTTAATAAATCATTTGATACAACTGGGTATGAAAACGTATGGGTGATAATTAAAGAATATAGTATCAGCGAGAAAGTTAAGAAATATTGTATGTCAGTATATAGTAATAATAAAGAAAAAATACTTGTAAATGGCTACTTAAGACAAAAGGTACAAATGAAGAGTGGTGTAAGGCAGGGATGTCCAGTGACTTCTATGCTCTTTGCATTAGTTATAAATGTGACAGTATGTGAAATAAATCACAAAATGAAGGATGTGGGGTATATAATACCTGAAGGATTAAGAATTCCAGTCCTGTTAACATATGCAGATAACATTATAATAATTACAAAAAAAGAATTTGGATAATAGAAGTAATAATTTGCATTAATGAGTGTCTACCAAGAGATAGGAATAGCTTTAAATAAAAAGAAAAGTAAAGGTTTAGGTGATGTAGTAAAGACAGGTGATATATAGTTTACAATGAATGAACTATCTGTGTTAGATATAAAATTTGGGAATAAAGATGCAAGTAGAATTTAATGGAAAAAAAAAACAATAGACAAAATAAAACAAACCCATCTTTTCTGGTGATCATATAAATTCTTCTTCTTCTACTTTTTCTTTTGGCTGCTCCTGTTAGGGGTCGCCACAGCAGATCATCTTGTTCCATTTCTTCCTGTCTTCTGCATCTTCTTCTGCCACACCAACCACCTGCATGTCCCCTCAAACCACATCCATAAACCTTATCTTAGGCCTTCTTCTTTTCCTCTTACATGGCAGTTCCATCCTTAGAATTCTTCCCCCAATATACCCAGCATCCCTCTTCAGGTCTCCTCCAAGCCAATGCAATCTCACATCTCTGGCTTGTCCACAATGCAAATCTTAACACCTTTAACTCTGTCAACTCCAGCTCTGACTCCTGTCTTTTTGTCAGTGCCACCATCTCCCACCCAAATAACATAGCTGGTCTCACAAACATCTTGTAGAGCATCTCTTTCTCTCTTACTGGTACCAGTCTGTCACAAATCACTCCTGACACTCTTCTCCACCTACTCCACCCTTCCTGCACTCTCTTCTTCACCTTTTTTCCACTCTCACTCTTACTCATTATATATTCTGTCTTAGTCCTGCTGATCTTCATTCTTCTCCTCTCTAAAGTATATCTCCACCTCTCCAGGGTCTCCTCAACCTGTTCGCTATTCTCACTACAATTCACAATGTCATCCTCAAACATCATATTCCACAGGGACTCCTGCTGATCTTGTCTGTCAATCTGTTCATCACCATTGCAAATAAGAAAGGGCTCATAGCTGATCCTTGATGTAATCCCACCTCCACCTTCAACACATCCGTCACTCCTACTGCATATCTCACCACTGCCACACTACCCTCATACATATCCTGTACCACTCTTACATACTTCTCTGCCACCCCCAACTTCCTCATACAATACCACAACTCCTCTCTAGGCACTTTGTCATATTTTTTTCTCTAAGTCCACAAAGACAATATGCTACTCCTAACCTTCCTTATACTTCTCCATATATACTCTCAGAGCAAACATTGCATCTGTAGTGCTCTTTCCTGGCATGAAACCATACTAATGCTCACAAATCATCACCTCCCTTCGTAACCTATCTTCTTTTTCATAACTTCATGCTGTGACTGATCAATTTTATCCCTCTGTAGTTACTACAGCTCTGTATATCACACTTATTCTTAAAAATCTGTACCAATACACTTCTTCTCACTCCTCAGGCATCCTCTAAATTTCCAAGATGTTGTTAAACAATCTGGTTAAAAAAAACACTGTCATCTCTCCTGAACACCTCCATGCTTCCACAGGTATGTCATCTGGACCAACAGCCTTTCCATTCTTCATCCTCTTCACAGCAGTCTTTACTTCCTCCTTGCTAATCTGTTGCATTTCCTGATTCAGTATCCCCACATCATCCAGCCTTCTCTCTCTCTCTCTCTTTCACTCTTCAGTCATCAGCCCCTAAAAGTACTCTTTCCATTTGCTTAACACACTGTCCTCACTTGTGAGTATGTTTCCCTTGTTATCCTTTATCAACCTAACCTGGTGCACATCTTTCCTTGCTCGGTCCCTCTGTCTAGCCAATCAGTACAGGTCCTTTTCTTCCTCCTTAGTGTCCAACCTTTCATACAACTCTTCATATGACTTATCCTTAGCCATCACCATGTCTTGCTTCACCATACACATCATCTCCTTGTACTCCTGTCTACTTTCTTCATCTATCTGGCAATCCCACTTCTTCTTTGCCAACCTCTCCCTCTGTATACCTTCCTGTACGTCCTCATTCTACCACCAAGTCTCCTTGTCCTCCTTCCTGTATCCAGATGTCAAACCAAGCACCTTTCTAGCTGTCTCCCTCCCTTATCACCTGTGCTGTGGCTGCCCAGCTATCTGGTAGCTCTTCACTGCCACACAGTGCCTGTCTTAACTGTTCCCTGAACTCCACCTTAGAGTTATCTTTGTTCAACTTCCACCATTTGATTCTTGGCACTGCCCTCACTCTCCTCCTCTTCTTCTTGATCGTTGATGTCATCCTACAGACCACCACCCTATGCTGCTTAGCTATGCTTTCCCACTTTGCAGTCTCCAGTCTCCTTCAGATTGGCTTTCCTGCATAGAATATAGTCCACCTATGTGCATCTTCCTCCACTCTTGTACATCACCCTATGCTTCTCCGTCTTCTTAAATACGTATTCACCACAACCATGTCCATCCTTTTTACAAAATCCACTACAATCTAACCTTCTGCATTCCACTCCTTAACAACATACCTACCCATCACCTCGCCATCCCCTCTGTTCCCTTCACCAGCATGCCCAATGAAATCTACTACAATCGCCTTGGTTACACTCCCCACCACTTCATCCAACTCACTCCAAAATGTTTCTTTGTCATCCATCACACACCCAACTTCTGGAGCATATGCACTAACAACATTCATCATCACACCAAGATTTCCAGCTTCATAAATATCACTCCATCTGACACCCCTTTCACCTCCAAAACACTCCCCATTTCTCCTCTCATCCACACCATGGTAGAACAATCTGAACCCATCTCCAATACACCTGGCCTTACTCCCCTTCCATTTGGTCTATTGCACACACAATATGTCAACTTTGCTTCTCTCCATCATATCAGCTAGCTCTCTCCCTATACCAGTCATACTGCCAACATTCAAAGTTCCTACACTCACTACTACACTGCTAATTTCCTCCTCTCCTCCTGCCTCTGGGCATGCCTTCCCCCTCTTCTTCTCCTTCTCTTTTATATAAATTATTACTCAGAAATAAGGCATATTTGATAAATGCAGCACTGATGTGAAAAATAGCATACTTAGCAAGTGTATTTATGTTGCCAACCATATTTGAAAAGGAATTGTCACAGAAATTTTTTCACTTATAAGGAGTTCTAGATTAAACCCAGTAAAAACAGGAGTTTTGTATGTAAATAAAGAGGGTGGATGTTTAGGGTCAATTAAATCAGTTGCATATGCTGCTTCATTAAATTTGTACAAAGTGTTAAAGTGGGTAAATGAAAAAGACTTCAGATTACTAATAACACTGTACAAGTATGATAAATTTTGAGGTATGGTGTAAAAGCGAAAAAGAGTGTATAAATGAAGAAATAAAATGCTAACAAGAAGAAATATTTTGTGGAAAATAAAAACTAATGATACAGAAAATTGTTTCATACTTCCAGCAGTGCTTATCTGAAGGCTTCATACCTAAGGGGCTTCGCAGTTCATTTTCACCTACAGGACTGTTTTTTGATGCTACTTTTCTCTGTGAACTTGAGACCCTTTTTAATAAACAAGGGGCCGAACTATTAGACTTAATGGTTAAAAATTACTCTAAGCACATTTCAGTTCTATTAGATGAAGCCTCCCAACTTGATGACAAAATCAAAGCAGACATTAACTTTCATAGATACAAATATGAGTACAACAGGACATTCTCTAGCATTGATTCACTGCTAGTCAAATTGAAAGATATTAAGGTTAAAAAGTTATCAAGGGATAGACAGGCTTACTAGACCAATTCGGTTTATCCGAATTTGTCCAAACAGCTTAATAGACCTGTCAATCATAAGGAGAATGGGGCGCCTGCAGCTGATAACATTGACAGTGAGACTGTCGTGCAAACCCCCATTGATGTATCACAGAGTGGTAATGGTGGTGAAGGGAGCTCTGACCAAGGTCTTAGGAGAAGCAACAGGATTAAATCATTTAATAGGAAGGATAATAGTAACAATTACCAGAAACCTTTTTTAGGGAAGAAAGGGAATCGGTTCCAGAAGAACAAGAACTGGAATTGACTGTTGTTAACATCGACCCACTAGGTGGTGAACCTGAGGTGACTAACATTCCGGTTGTCTTGTCAAATTTAAAAGGTGACTTTCATATATATAACTTTTCAAGCGTCATTGTGGAAGAAGAACTTATTGAGCTTCTGGCAAAAGGTTTGAACTTTGTTCCTGACCACAAATTTAAGTTGGCTAAAACTCTTATGGACTTAAAATTCTTTGTGCGTAAGCTCAACCTAAATATTTTCTTTAACAATGTCTTGCCTTTAAATACATCTAACTTGAAATTAGCCAGCTCATTCAATCCCCCCTTACATCCCGGCCTTCACACTTTTGAAAAAGTTTGTGAACTTGATTTTAGACATTTAGTGTCTTCTGGCAATGAATCTAGTTCAATTAAGAACATTTCATCTGACCAATTCACGGCCTTGAACAAAATTTGTAGTATGGCCATCAGAGTAATTAAACCAGATAAGGGAGGGGGCTTAGTCCTGTTTGATAAGACGCAATATACTACTAGAATGTTACAAGTGCTAGAGTCACCGGCATATGAAAGTTCTTCTTTAAACGAACTAACAGGCACCTATAATAAAATTAAAGGTTACTTCAGGGATTTATATCTTGAGGGGAGGATTAATATTGATACTTACAACTTCATTGATATTTCTTTCCCCAGGATCCCAACTATGTTTGGGATCCCTAAGATACATAAGAGCTTGACTGACCCACCTATGCGTGCCCTTGTGGACGGTAGATGTTCTATTACACACCCTTGTGCCCGCCTTATTGATAGCATCATTGGTAAATATTTGAAAACTATACCACAAATTTGTAAGGACTCATGGTCCTTTCTGAGCATGATTAATGACGTCCAATTCGACAGCGACCTTAATTTTTTGACTATTGATGTGGTCGATTTATATACATCGATTCCACACGAGGAGGCTGTCGAATGGCTTGAACTCATGCTCTTGGAAAGTGGGGCTCCCAATAATGACATCACGTTAGTCACCACCTTATTGGACATTGTCCTTTCTTCTAATTTTTTCATTTTTGAAGACCATTATTATCTTCAAAAGAAAGGCATAGCAATGGGTTCCCCATGTGGGAGTAGTGTGGCAAATTTATTTGTCGCTTATTGGAAAAAGAAGTACCTATTTAACCATCCAATATTTATGGAGAGTGTTAAAATTTATACCAGGTTTCTTGATGATGTGTTTATGTTAATTAAAAGGGGGCGAGGATGTTGCTTTGACCCTTACTGCACATATGAATGCCTCAACAGAATTTTTAAAATTCACACATCATTTCTCCACTTCTGAGATCGATTACTTAGATGTCCAGTTAGTCAAAGATAGGAGTAATAACAGATTCAGCTCATCTGTTTTCAGGAAGGCCACTTATTGCAATTCGTTCTTGCATTTCTCTAGTTGCCATCCCTGGAAGCAGAAGCGTTCTATCGTTAAAGGGCAACTGGTTAGGGCTGCCCGAATGTGTAGCACTGATGAGGCTTTTGATAAAGAGTGCTCTTTCCTTAAAGATATGTTTTTGAATCGTGGGTACCCTGACACTCTTATTTGTGGCCTTATTGACGAAGTATCATTGAAATGTCTAAATGGCACTTACTTCCCATTGCTCCTACATAAAGTGAAAACACCCCTTTTTGAAAGTGGTTCTATGTTAGCTACTAGTGTGCCCATGCTTATTTCGGCCACAGATAATTCTGGCTTAACCCCAGAAGTTCTAATAATCCTAATTTTTCTGTTGGTTTCATCTCCTCGTATAACATCAACTCTGGGGTCTTATGTTCTATTATTCGTAAGAATTGGTATTTTATAACCAATTCTGGTTTACACGAGAGGCTAGGAGTAATCCCTCTATTCACATTTAAAAGAGGTAACAACCTTAAAGAGTTGTTACAGAGGAATAAAGGAACAGATCTTATGGAGAGACAAAAAGGCACGCACATTTGTGGGTGTTGTAAATGGTGTAGATACCTTCGGGTAGGTAATTCTTTCACCGTGGGTATGAAGAAATACTTTATTAACCACAAGACCAATTGTAACACTAGATCACTAGTCTAGTTAGCCCTATGTGATTGCTGTAACGCATTTTATGTTGGTAAAATGGATAGGCATTTTCGCGACCGTATTTACCAACATATATATGCGATTAAGAATAAGAGAAGCGACAACGCTCTGTCAAAACACATTTTGAATAACAGTGGTCACAGCTTCCAATTTACGGGCATAGACACCATTAAGTGTGGTATTAGGGGGGGTCCGCAAACTTTAATTTTAGAAACCCGAGAGTTAGAGTGGCAACTCCAACTAGATGCATTCTCTTATCCAGGGCTCAACGACAACTGTAATATTGCATGCATGTTGAAGTATAGAAGTTACCTTAGGTAATTAGATTGGCTTTTTCAACTGTTCATTGTTTTTCTGTAAAGAATCATGGTGGTAGTTTAATTGCAGTTTTTTAACAGAGCTTTATTGCACTCTTTTTTATTATTATTTTTACTGTAATGGTAGGTTGTTTTTTTATTGAGGTAGGGGTATGTTATTTTCACCACATACTTTTACATTTTTTTGGGGTCTGACACTGTTTATTACCTGTATTCATACAGGTAGGGCTGTTGTGAAACTGTGTCTATGCTTGCTTGCTTTTTCTTATATTTACATTTTATAATTTTCATATATTTGATTTTTATTTCATCATTTTAAACTTTGTATGTTATCCCAGTTTAAATGCACTTTGCGTGCATTTACAGGAAGTGACATCAACTCCTTGTCACTCGTGAAGGTTTTAAAAATCATTTGAAGGCTGTGCTTTGTGTATGCTGATGAAGCTTCTGCTTTTGCAGGAGCGAAAACGCTTTTTTCTTAAATTGTGAATTAAAGTCGTTACAGTTTTTAAACTCGTGGCTTATTGGAGCTTCTGTTTTCGTTTTTCAAGAGTTTTTGTTCTTCCTTTCACCAATGATACAGAAAAAGATAGAAAAGCATGGTATAAGAATGCAATGATGGTATGAGAATGTAATGATAAAACATTATGTAAAACCATGGGAAAATCTAACAGATGAAAAAATTAAAGCTACAAACATAAGAAGCAAATGGTATAATCAGAAAGTAGAATGTCAATAATTTTTGTGGAGACTGGTAATAGATAAATTGCCAGTAATAGGAAATACACCATATAAAATGAAAACTGATAGAATATGTTTACATTCTCAAGAAGAAGAAGCTATGGGACATGTGTTTCTGAAATGTAAAAGATCAAAACAGTAATAGGAAAACTATGTAAAGAAGATTTATCAAAGATATGGAAGAAGTGGCTAAAATGAACATGGATATGATTAAATTTGGATACTACAAGAATAGAAGTAAAAATATGATAAAGAATAAATAAAATGTTATTTGTGTTATATGGATTATATGGAATGAACGAATACATGAAATTATGTTTAATGGTAAAGGGATTTTAGCAACAATATCAAGCAAAATCACATGATGGCTGTGAGGAAAAGGAGTAGGGGCTAATAGGGATGAAAATTTAATATGATTGTAAAGGAAATTATGAGTATTTGTAAAAAGATTTGTGTATCTATATATGTGTACATTTGTAAATATTTGTATATATGTGAACATGTTGTTAATAAAAGTTATTTTTGTATATAAATAAAGGACCCCTTCTCTTTTTCCTATGAACCATGGAATTTTTTACATCCACCTCAGCTGCCGCCAGGTCAAGCAGATCAGACCTCAGTTTAATGTCTATCTGAAAGGGCAACACAGACAGGAGTACAGCAACCCCCTTATGCAGCACTGGAGTATCAGCAATCCATCTACCTAATGTGGTAGTAGAACACACAGTCTTCTGCACCAAAAGCAGGTGGGGTCTATATCATATAATCAAACTGTGATAAGTCTGAACACCACAACATCGAACTGAATGTTCTGAAACGTAATTAGTCCGAACACTCAAAACTGCGAAAAACAGAACTCCAAAAAGCAAAGGTCAGCCAGCTTTACACCCATATAATCAAATAACAACACACAAACACTTTTACACAATTGCTAATGTGGGGGGCTTTGCCCCCCACACCCCCCAACTTAAATTCACCAACTCCGAGATCGCACCACAGTGGAGACTTCATGCATATGTACAGAAGGGCCAACCATAACCATTCAGAGTTCTGATCTTCGAAGTTTTGAGTGTTCAGACTAATTACTTTTTGGAGTATTCAGTTCGATGTTGCAGTGTTCGGACTTCTCACAGTTCAACATTCTGATATAAACCCAAGCAGGTGTGCTACCTGCTGCACCACTGACACTGTATTGTTCAATAGTACATGTCAATCAAATGTTGTTAGCTTATCAGAGATCTTCGGAGCACTTTGCAGCATGCATCATCTTATATTATTAGGAAAATCTACTTTAAACCTGTCTGGCAGTTGTAATTTACTGTTGTTATTATATTAAGGCCAAACCTCCAGACTATGCTTTACAATTAACAGTTTCTCCATATTAAATGTCCAGTTATAAAAGTGTATTGCTTGCAACATACTAGTGTGACACCATAAAATTCCCCAGCCTCTTCAGATCTATAAGCCCACTTATGATTACAACATCCCTAGTACCATAGGCAAACACTCAACCACTTGTTGTATTGTCCGTATTATTCCTCTTATGTACCATCCTCAACAACAGTTTGTTAGTATTTTACTCTGTATTCCTTTCCTGTTCAGTGTTTAGAGTTTATTGTGTATTTATAATTTTCTAAATATTTACAGTTATTTCTGTATTCAGAGTTTGTACTGTATTTATTTATTTATTTTTATTTAGAGTTTTTTCTGTAGTTAAAGTTTTTTTGAATGGAGATTTTTCTCCCCGGGTTTGTGCTGAAAAAGGGCACCTGCCTAGTCAGACATACCCGACTAACAAATGTCAAAATAAAATAAATAAAATATTGGCTGAACCATTGTCTCCCCCATTAAGTGACTATGTTCTAGTTATACATAACATCTGTCGAGACATGCCTAACGGTTGTGTCATGCTGAGTGGTAAGTGTCTTCCCTTGTCAATTGCTTCCATCCCATCATCCAGGTTTCCTCCATCCCTGCTGAACTCTGATATTGACCTTTGTAACTCACCTTTTCTTAGGTCACCACTACTTCATCTGTTTAACTCTCACAATATTCCAGTCTACTATATAAATGGTATGTACTCCTGAAAGCTAAGAATTTCCATGAATAATGTTTTTAAAATACTAACTGATGTATTGAGTGGTATATCTACTAACACTATTGTTATATTTATGCCTTCAATTCTTACCTACATATCAGCCTGTCCTCCATTTTCTCATCAGTTTCTGACAGTCATGTTTTCTTTTTCAACATTGCCACCCCTTCTTAATTTTTACCCCAAGCTGAACTGGCTGTTAAATAATAACCCCCACCTCTTAACATCTTTTGATCATCACTACACAAATGAGTTTGCTGCAGGGCCACCACTTGTGACCCCATCCTCCTAATATGGGGAAGAATTCGTTTTCTCTCTCTATCTCTCTTACTCTTCCCACCAAGCCTATTTACATTTCAAGAGAATTTGCTACAAAAACTTTTTAGCATTGTAATTTTTAAGTGTTTTCTTACCTGCCACAGTTCTTCAGACTGCTGTCTATATCATTCTTTCCTAACAGGTTCTTTACATTCTGCTGCATAATAATCATTTATTCCATTACTTCACCTCTAACAGTATTCATCTTTGGGAATGGTCTCTCTCAACCCTTCCCTACTACCCAGTGAACTAAGTACATATACACAAATCTAACCTAGTTGCAAGGCACCCCTCGGAGCCCTTTTCTGTCATAACTATGACAGCATAATACATGCAGGAGGGTCCCCCACTTGCATAGCTTTATAGTCTCCATAATCTCCCTCCTTGCTCCTAGTATTAGCCTTTTGTTGCCTTTATTATTTATGTCAGAGCAGGTTAAACATTCCATTATTCCCTCTCTTTCCCATGTTGCTGCCATTTCTTCTACAGTGCTTTAAAAAGTGGTCTTTAATTTAACAGTACTATTCCCTTCGCAAATGTTAACTTGGCTGGTCGGTATTACATCACAAACCTAATAAACGGGACCATTATGGGTATTTAGGGCAGCTTATCCTTTCTCATGTCTACAATGTCTTATACTGTGTGAGATCAGCTATTACATTTGCTCTATCTTTGTAACTCTTCCTATCCTTTTCAGTCATCTGTGTCTCTGCCTCAATTATTCACAGATTATCCATTCCTAAAAAATAAACAAGTAACATATCTCTACTGTTTGACTATATATTACACTCAAGGATGCGCTGTCATTTTACACCAACAAATGGCATTCAATAGACACATCTTCCAAGACTTAATACATCAAGTTGTAAGAAGGAGCAGCCATTTAATCATCCAGCTCTGCTTACACCATTCACTTCACTTGCCTATCTGACTATCCATCTTGCATCACTACATCAAGTGTTTCTACCTTTCCCTCACACTTTCTGTCCAAGATATTAAATATTTCTCACCACTCCTATTTTCACTTTTGGATATTATATGCCTTACTTTAGATTCTACTTTTCTCTTGCATTAAATACATAGTCTCACCTCTCTTACACACTAACTCTCCATCTACATCCTGAGATCTGATTTCATCTTGTGGCCCAAACAGTGCTCATCATTCATCCATTCATCCACCAATCAGTGATAATGGAGAACACTGAACTGTGTGTAAGTGCAAATCTAGAATACCGAGTGATGTGGTTATGCAAAGTCTAGTGTTTTCCTTTGTTATACAAAGCTTTTACTGCCAGTAAATGTGATAAAAGTAAAATGTGTTTCATTATTACTGAGCCTATCTCTTGTCTGTCCATAACATTAATTAGAAAAATTCTTAACACAGAATGTGTAGCATACTGTTCAAATATGAAACCGTGAGAAACATGGACTTTTTAAGACTTATAATGAGGAATATTCCTCCTAGTGAGGTCACTTGAGAGGTATGAGTAACAATAATGGGTTTCCAACAACTGTTTTTAGCTTTGCCCCTGTTTATTGCACAATGAAGTTGAGAACTGTGACTGAGATGATTTTGTGTTTATAAGGTAAACATATTAACCATTGTGCCAATCTTCCAGTTCCTAGATGTTATGCACCTGCCATAATATTCTGAGAGGTGTGCAAAAACACTAATGTGATCCAGTGTTCCCGATTATCCCCCCCAATCTTCTTCCATGTTTCTCTTTTTCCTAGTTCTGGGCATATGTCCCTACTCTGAACACTGGATATGTTTGTTGACTGCCTAGTTCATTGTTGCCTAATAACCCTGTTTCAGATCTTACATGCTTATACCCCTGCCCCTGTTTAAAGAAGACAATGAATAACTTCTGTGTGATAGCACACAGAGAATCAGAAAAAACACGACACCTACCACAGCTAACACACTCCTAAAATGAAGAAGCATGGCTTGGCTAAATTAATAATGATTTATAAACAGAGTTAAAAGTAAGAAAAAGCACCAAATGTAATATTTTAAACCAATCTAATAATTCTGAAACTCAGTCAGTACAGTCTACTTTTGAAAACCCTTCAGTCACACCGTATGGTCAATATGTCTTGTTTCGGTTGACAACCGCTAATCCTTCTTCCCTTTCTATACAAAATTTCATGCCACGATTGTTCCATAACTTTTCTTCTCACATATATAACAATGTCCATTTTTTCTCTCTCATTTTTGTTGCTTTTTAAAGAGTGGGAAGTAACCTTGTTCCAAAGTCAAACCAGCTGTTCCATGGGGCTTTCTTTTTATCTGTTCCTTGTCACTTGCAGATCATTGGTCTAAATCTTCCAGTCTGTGGCTAGCTGGGTTTGCAAACAGTCCTTTGCTGCCACCTGGCTTGTAAAAGTTTTTGCTTATCCTTGCACAAAACTTCTCCCATCTTGCTGGATATAGAAGTGTCCACCTAAAGTTGTGAATGGAGACAATCTGGGAGCTGCTACATATCATATTAGCCACAGCTCTCCACTCCTTTGCTCATTAAACAGGGGCAAAGCTAAAACTAAAGGGTAGAAAACCCAGTATTGTTGCTTATACCTCTCAAGTGACACATTATGAGGAATGTTCCTCATTTTGATTCTTAAAAGTCCATGTTCTTTGCTGTTCCACATTGAAGGGTATGTTACGCACTCACTCTTAATTTGTAATACTGAATGTCATGGACAGCTGGCAGACATGCTCAGAAATAATGAAAAGCTTTTTACTTTTATCACATTCACTGGCAGTAACAGTTTCAGGTGATAATGGAGAACACTGGGCTTTGTCTAATCACATCTAGATTTGAACTTACGCATGGTCCAGTGCTCTCCATTATCACCCACCAAAATCCCTTCTATTTGCATACCTTTATGACTGGTATAAAATCATTCCTCTTTACTCTTGTTTCATATGAAAAGTCCTA
Organism: Protopterus annectens; assembly: GCF_019279795.1. Lineage (NCBI taxonomy): Eukaryota > Metazoa > Chordata > Ceratodontiformes > Protopteridae > Protopterus > Protopterus annectens. Next base: position 1,287,244,685 of record NC_056726.1, on the reverse strand, counting down.
CTCTATAAAGATTTTATTCTCGCCCATTTTCAAGTTATTCCCTAATTGTCAGACTCTCTTAGGATTCTCGGCCTTAGCTCATAGGTTTACATAAACATACAATTATTGGTCTGGGCTTACTTGATTTCCTTTGCACCAGACACCATGCAGTCCTAAGAGCTCTCACCCCATGGATCTCTTCAACTGGTATATTACTCCACATCTCAATCAAACCTTAAATATCTTTAACACAATCACTACCCTCATACCTCTGTCACTCCAATCACTTTTATATTTTTTCTTCTTGCTCTGTCTTGCATATGCACAGCCTTAACTTCCAAGAAGTGCAGTCTTGCTTCAGCTAGTTCTGCCCTAACTTTCATTTCTTCATTTTCACTCAGAAGATCCTATATGACAGTTACATGTTCATTTTAGCTACTCACTGCTTCTCAAATCATCTCCTCTTGTGCAAATCAGTTATCAGTTAGCGCATTTTTTACATCTTTTATCTCTTCCCAAATCACTAACTGAATAATTGGTTCTGGTGCTGGATTTTTCATCATGGCTTTTGTGTTCTTCTCTTTCTGATTTATACCAACCACTCATTTTCCTTTCTTACTTCTGATATATTCAAAGTATTTACTAGATGTGCCTTGTGTTATAGAATTTAACTGTTTTACAGGGATATTTAAACTTAATACTGTATTGATTTGTGGAGCCATGCAGAGACAGCTTTTCTCAGTGAGGCAATATATTTGAAGTCCCTTTGCTTTTAACTTTAGGATGTTTCTTCAGTACACCAAGTATGTGCATATTCCAATCCCCGGCTGGTATAGTATTAGTTGATGGGCAGATAACAGTGGCCAGCTTGTAGTTATCAACAAACTCAGTCAACCACACTTCTGGGATATTGGCTTGGATAAGGGTACAATAAATGTCAATCAGGAGAAAGCCTATCAGTGTTTCCTGTGTTACCCCAACCATTACAATCTAATATGCAGAGAGTTTACCAGCAACTTGGCTAATGCACATTGTCTGTTCATCATAGGTGTGTACTAGGCTAATGGACCTGGAGCCTATATAAGCCTAGCCCAAGAAGATTCCCTGGCATCATGCCGCCCAAAGTTAGTTCCCAGTGCCCCTGTCAAGCAAGGCCACTGAAATGATCCCCCAAAGTAAACTTCCTATTGGCCATCCACTCGTCAAGATTTCTCTTAGAGGACCAGTGAAATGCTCTGCTTGACGTGAATGGGAAGTTTGTTCCAGAGTATGAGAAGTCTCTGGGTTAGGAATCTGTCCCTCCAGCATGTTCTGTTTATTGTGGTAATGAGGTTTAGATCCCTGGAGCATGTGGCATGGAGGGATTGGGATTTCTTTAGGTGTAGCATATCTAGCAGCTCTGGGTCAGACATGGCTTTGTAGGTCTTGATGTATCAGGTGTTATCATCAAAGCACAAGTATAAAGTGTCAAGTTTAGCCTTTACCATTTGTAAAGATAACAGAGTACACAGCATACATGTGTATGTAAAAACAGGTAGTACAGTCCAGGGAACTATTCTAGAATTGTTTAGATAGCAAGCATGTGTGGATGCCATCCACATTTCTGTCCAGCTTCTACCTGAGTTACACTACATGAACTAAATATTTCTGAATTAATTAATAAGTTAAATCTATAGCTAAGGTGTTCTGAAATCAATCATAACTATGTCAGTACTAGGTCTGTGCAAATAGATAACTCATATGGCTAAGCTAATATTGACATACAACTGCACAGCTACATACCAAACACATAGCTGAATACGTTTATGTGGGATTCAAAACACAGGATGGTACCAGAATGTCATTGAGAGGAGTTGTATTAAGTACTTTATTTCAGTGAGTGAAGGAGGGAAAGTCACTGCTGTATTCTTAAAAATGTATACATTTTGATTAATATGACAATGGTTTACCTTTATCTGACTTAATTCTATACCTGCATTTAATGCTGCCAGTCACAAATGTCACTGTTTATAGCAACATCTTCAGTTCATATTTACACTGTCCCAGGTATGTTACGCCTGGTTATTTGTACTTGCTTAATTGTGCATGTTGTTATCTTCATTATTGGTATTTTCATCCACATTACTTTTTTGTAAAGTTACTGAGACAATGGCATCTATTTTGCATCTAAGGCACATGCTGACCAAATTAACATGAACATGGATTCACACAGCACTGCTTCACAGCAGTCCTTGTCATATGTCTTAACCTCTTAGTGCTAGAATTCAGGATGAGGGCAAAAATAATGGGTGGGACTCAAAGGCCCAAAATTCTGGACAGTTTCTTAAATATTGCTACAAATCAACTAAGGAATTTGCTTGAGTAGCAGCTTTTGAATTAGCATGCATTTGTTGAAGGATATGAAGCCTGACACAAAAATGTCTGCCATTATTTAGTGACTGTAATCCACACTGGTTTGCAGTAAACCCACAAATGTTATGAGGAGCAGACCAAAAATATCAGGCTAAAATTTGTACACTGCAAAATTCTAAACAACTAAGAGGTATTGTCCTTGTTATATGTACACATGGCTTTGCCCCATAACCTATCTCTTACAATGATTCTTGAAATATACCATTGTGGTTCCTAGGCCACAGTGTACTTCTCAGTTTGTCTGTAGGTTGTTACCTGCAAAATCTTGCCTCACTGTTAACTTATAAAGCATGTTTCAGCAAACTTCTCATCTGACTCATTAGGCTACAAGGCTTGAGCTACACAGTAGTGTCAATCACTGAATCATATCCCCAGGGTCTTTAATAAAAATGTCAGAATGTCCAGAATCCAACAGATAGTCAGAATACATATTGACAGTCTTGCCAAGGACCTAATGCAGATTCAGAACTGGCAGTAATTCATTTATATTACATTAGACCACATTACATTGCATTACATTAGCCTGATAGCAGAACCAAACAATAAGCCAAACTTGCCTCTTTTAAGTACATTTAGCATTCTACATCCCCGTTATTACTATCTCAATTACACCCATTCTCCACCTGTTCCATGTTTTCATGCAGAGGTGTAGCTAGATATTTTGTTACCTCTCCTCAGTCTGGCACCCCTTAAACTTTAAGTTGAAGAGCCAAAAAAAAAAATCTTTTTTGGACTGTCAGACAAAGTTCAAAACAAAAGATCTTCCTTTTTCCTATTCTGTAGCAGACTGGTCACAGGATTTGCAGCAAGCAGCTGCTACAGTTTATGTCTGACATACGATCATTAATGTCCAAATGCAATAATGTACTGAGGAAGGACTAGCTTCTGCCGATCAGTCCCCCCTAAAACCTATGTGCCCTGGTGGCTGTACCTTTTACCCGACCCTGTCTACATCTCTTTAATGCTTGTCTGGATTCCATCTTCATTGCTCATTATAATAGTCCAGTCCATGCATCTACCACATTCTCTGTGTAGAGAAATATTTCAGATTCAGAATAGTTAGCCCCTTCAGTATGGTGGCTGCATGCCTCCTTTACCACTCTGCCTTTCCTGGTTAGGACAGTCCTTTTCACATCTCTCTCTGGCATGGTTTGTATTCCAGTATAATGTCTCCTTTTTCTATTCTCATGTCTAGTAACAATATTTCTAGCTCCACCTACATTTTCCATGCCCTTTCTTCTCTATGTAATACACACTTTTTGGGGTGTTCATCTGGACTCCTTTCAGAAGCTGGGTGTCCCTTTTCAAATACAGCCTCTAGAGCCACACATAGTGTTTAAAGTGTGGTTTCTGGAGATTATCCCATTCAAGAATGCACCTTAGCATTCTGTTTGATGTTGCTACTGCCCTCTCGCTTCCTAAATGACTTTGCCAAGTGTGATCAGCTCACCTGTATCCTTTTCCTTCTCTGCTGTGATCACTTCCACTCAACACCTGATACTTTACAACAGTGTTTGTCTTCCAAGAGCGTCACTTTGTATCAGTCAGTAATGTACTTAATATGCCAATTTCCAATCCACTTAGGCTTTCCGAATCCTAGCTTACAGCCAACCTCCATTCTGTGCTTCTGTGTATAACTTCCCTTCTGCTTTTGATCATAATGCCTGAAATGAAGGTAATGAAGAGTACTAAACCCAGGAACAAGCCCTACCATCAGGTCACTATGATTACAACTTGCAAAAAATGAGTGCTCTGAAGGTTTTGTCATGGAAAACTCAAGTTTTAGTACTATCTAAATAATTTGCTAAACATTTCTACATGTGTTTATTACTTGTCAGCTTTTTCACAACAAATTTACAATATGTCATCTATAGGGTCATAGCTCTTAAACAACTGTACTGTCCTTATATACCACTGGCCAGAAAGGGGGATGATCTTAGTCAGTAAATGAGTTTCACGAAGTTTTTGAGCAATCACCATTTAAACTCTATTGATATCATCAAGTATTTCTCTTGGATCATGATAGTAACACCAGATGCCTACTTTTGCATGTTGGCAAACAAACTCAGCAACCAGCTACCAGCTACCAACACCTGAATGAATGAAATTGCAAGCTGGAAACCATGTCAGGATGCACAATAAATGAATACCAAAGTAGCCGTTAAAAACGTTCTTTAATAGACTTCAATAGTAGTATAAAACAGACATTTAGCGCTTTCATCCACACTATGGTGGACTTAATCAGATTCTGATGAAGTCCACCACAGTGTGGATGAAAGCGCTAAATGTCTATTTTTCTAATTACTATTGACGGTCTATTAAAGAACGTTTTTAGCAGCTACTTCGGTATTCATTTATTGTGCATCCTGATGTGGGTTCCAGCTTGCAATTTCATTCATATTTTTGCATGCTGAAATTTATGCAAAATCAGCTTGAAGATTATATGATGACAACGCAGCTGCCAATGATATTTGGACCTATCATGGACAGTCCGAGGGACACTATATGACATTTATATACACAATTACAGATGGTGATAGTTTTCATCTCTCTTTCCCTTAACCACTAAGCAACTTAGAACTGCCTTCCTTCATGTGAAAAATTACAATAAAATGAAAAAATAGTGCTGCTGACTCTTGTACATTGAACATTTACTGATATACTGCAAGCTGTTTCAAAAGCATTTCAAAATTAACCTATAAAGTTCAGTTTAAGATTTTGAAAATGATGAACGATGCCTGTTTACTGACAAGATTGTGATGGGCAATTCTTCTGTTTATAATTCAACAGGAATTAAGGTCGTACACCTATGACAGGTTGATTGTAGTGTGATTTTATAACTTAATTTTGATAAAAGGCACAGTATGCAATTATTGGAAGGTAACATTCCTGAGGTTCTGTGGAGACTGAGTTAAGACAGAATTGCACAATTACAGTTCTTACTTCATGATATAGATTTGTGCAATCACAGTTCTGAAAGTTTTACTCCAGAATATTGCTAACTATAACCCAAGGCTATAAACCTCTGTTCAGTTTGTCAGACATTTCCTAACTTTACAAAAAAATCTAAATCTTTTCCCCATATTGTAAAGAAGCCATATATGGGACCTCATACGCTGTATAATATAAACCAATTTCATAAGTATTTAAAATACTGAAAATATAATTGACAAAGTTAAGAATGTGCATTCTGTAGCAGTGATTCATAAACAAGCACTTACCAGGTATACAGCATTATACTTCGGGGGGTCCTATACCACATACATATGAATCAGGTCTTGCAGAGCAAGAATAGTTGGTGAAAAGGAGTACATAAGAAATTAGGCCAAGTGGCAGTAGGCAGGTACAGTGCAGGAAGAGATGAGCTATCAAAAAGTACATGACTGCAGTGGACAATATCATTTTAAACATGTCCAAGTGTACTCAATGCTATGCATGTTTACTTGTGCAACAAAGTACTTCATCATTGCCATGTCTGGCAATTGACATGCCAAGGAAGGCCAGCACGGGAGAGTGCCATCCCTGTCTATCAATAAATCAGAGCAAATAAAAGAGATATGTAGATAATAAAAGGGATATAGCAAGCAAAGGAAAATATACAATAGTTATTATAAGGGAGTAGACCACATATATGTGTGGAAAATGCTTTTAGTTTTCATATAAACCAAAAATGTGACTGGATAAGAAAATAAGGAATGGCACTGGGAAAGGACAGAGAGAGAGAGAGAGGAAAATTAAAGGCTGTAGGGGCACAAAAATAAACAGACATAAAATGCAGACACACACAGATTGAAAGGTGACACAATAAGTGAGGTAACAATGGAAAGATGGCCACTTGGTGATGTGGAGGACTGGACCAAAGCTAAGGTATTGGGAGTGATGCACAAAGCAAGTTAACATGGGTATGGGAGATAGGGCAGGGTATGTGGCAGATGCCACACTGATCCAGTGATTCTCCTATGTAGACACCAAGTCATCTTTGTAGATGATGCCATGTGCAGGGTGTGCCTATCGTGGCCCAATGGTTGTAGCCTTTCAGATGCACAACTCAACCAACTATGCCAATCCATAGGAAGGAAAACTGAAGACTGATCCCTGTGAGACACCATTGACAAACTTCATTGAGGTAGGCACATAATCTCCCATCTTGTTATGTCTTTTTGTTTAACCAGTGACTTACCTGTCAATAAGTTGACTTTTATTCACTTATGTGGAATACTGTTGAATGGCTTAGTAAAATTAGAATAAGAAAAATGCACTGTCAGTCTTTCTTCTTCTCCTTCATTTACATTTCAAATGATGCCATGTGATTCTAAAGGCGATAGTTCATTTTAATGAGCGCATACTGCTCCCCAGTTAAAATATATAGATTGACTTCTGCCTTCTGTAGAGAACATACCATTTCTGAAAAAAGTGAGGGTTCATGCATAACAAGAGAATAAGAATTAACAAGAGAATAAGAATTATGGCAGAGTCACTGCAAAGCATCACATGTCTATTCAATGTACAGAGGCAAAGACCAAGTACATTTTGCTGCAGTTAGGTGAGAAATTTAAGATGAAAAATAGATAAAAAGGTGCATAAAGGGTAATGTTTAGATGGAATGACATAGATGAAATAAGGTTGGATCATATTTTCAGATATCTGCTTTAATTTAACAAGCACTGTTCCACGTTTCTTTACTGTCTGTTACCTAACTTAAGACTATACTTATGCGCAAAATAAGACATTCTGACTACATAACATTCATTAGTATATTTATATTATGTTATGTATCTGTATACTGACCAGGTCATCAGCAAGGATAAAAATACCAACTTGAAATCAGCTGGAAGAGAAATAAATTGATTCCAAAATGTCTTTCAGAATTATGGTTTTTTTTTTTGTTTTGCCAGTTAGTGCATCAGGAGTAACCATGACTAAAGGAAGAATCTGTAATGTGTTTTATAAGTTGTATTATATATCTACTGTATCTGTTTTTATTACTTTGTTTTCTCAAAAATTCAATAGAATCAGAATGATAATTGGTAGCACATGTACACAACTGAGAAATATACTGTGTCCAGTAATGACAATTCTTCCATTACTGCAAACATTACTGTCATTCAAAAGTGCCTGCAGAATACTGTCACATAACTGCTTTTAATTCTTGGACTTAAAAAAAAGGTCCTTCATCCTTGGCATTTATTTTTCATTCCAAGATGACCGGCTTCTGTGTAATAAGGTGTAGTAAAATTGCAGTAATCTGGCTCTTCAGCGTTAGCGTTTCCATCACTCTGCACTTCTGCCAAGACCGAACATCGCTCTACTTGCATGTAACCTCAGGTTTGGCAGCCTTCTCTGGCAATCATTTCAAGACAATCTCTATGATTTTACTGCTGACATATGAATCACCATATGTGGTTGAGCTTTGGCTAGCCCAGTTTAAAATATTGAATTCCTTGTTCAAACAAACTAATTTAGATCTGCTAAAGTCAGTGAGTTTGTCATTGCTAAAGCCACATAAGAGTGAAAGTGAGAAGTATAGCGATTTGTACCGCTGAAAAAAAAAAAGATATTTTAGAAAAATCTTGGACTGTTTATATGTGGAATGAATACTTGTATCACCTTGGATTTGTTGAGAAGTGTGCATCACTAATTGAGAATGCCTTATAACTTCAAACTGGCAGAAGCACATATTTATAATTAAAAGGTACTAGACAAGTCTAAAAGGACAGTATCTGTTTGTTTTTTGACTAAAACATTGCTGATTTGATGTATATTACTTCTACTGAAGCACATTTTCCTGAACACATTTGAATTAATTCACATTTCACTGAAACTGGCTGATCAAAGAATTATCAACAATAAGCACATGAAAAGGGTCCTAATATTCGTATTTGGATAATACAGAAAAACTGTCTTCATACTAACTTTTGTTATGTATAGCAACAACCATGAGAATCGGATACCTTGAGGAAGAGAGGGTGTGTACAGTTCCCTATCTCCTGAGTCTCTTTGATGTTGTTGCTTCTTATAAGTAGTGGTGAAACAAATCACATGGAATGCAGGTGAGCCAGTTTCCTGATAAAAGTATCCTGCTAATTAACTGAATGTGAATGTTGCCAGAGAGGCTGTCTGTCCCATGTTTTATATATTATTGCAGTTTTATCTGTTTTTTATAATAAGGAACATGTAAAGCATTTGATAAAGATTAAGTGCCTAACATCAGATATTTTATTATGATATTATTAATAGTAGTAACAGCAATCTTACTATTATTATTATTATATGTTTATTATTATTATTGTCATTAATATAATTATCATCATCATCACATACCGATGGCCAGAGTTCAACAGCCTTTCAAAAGTATTATTAATGTTGGTTTGTCCAACAGTCTCCTCCATCACTAAACACATGAACACAGTTCACTTGTTTTTGACATACTTTATCTGCCACGTGCCATTCCCAACAATGTCCATGTACTCGTTAATAACCACAGATATAATTGTTGACACTTTGTATACTATACCAGCATATCAGTTATTAAAAACACTGTGAAGTTTCTTCTTGGTTTGAAATAAGGTATATAAGGAAAGCTGTTGTTATAATGCAGAAGTCCAGAAAGTAATCAAAAGAAAGAAACAAAGGAAGAAGGAGTGCAGGAAAAAGTGAGAGATAGAAAAGACAGACCAGGCTAGGAAGGAATACTGATTGTCTAACACAAAGGCTAAGAAAGGAGTTGCAATAACAATGAATAGGGCCTCAGAGGAACTGTACTAGCTTCTGTGAAGTGAATTAGTAGGTGGCATAAAGATACAATATGAGGTTGCCAGGCAAAGACAGAAAGATAAAGAAGATAGTCAGATGCCCTTCATAAGGGATGCCAGACACAGTCTGTTCACCAGTCCACAGGACATCAATGGCAGATGGAAGGAGTATTTCCTGCAACTCCTGAAAGGAGAAAACTCCACATAAATTGTACTGCCCCAGACACAACCTATGATGAAAGAAGGGAAGGAGCCCTCCCAAAAAGAAGTAAGGACAGCACTACAGAAAATGAAGTCAGGGAAAGCAGTAGACTCAGATGAGGTCACAGCAGAAATGATAAAGATGCTAGGTCAGAGGAGAAATAGCTGCTGAGCATACTCATAGCAGTGTGGAGAAAAAGGTATATCCCAGATGAATAAGTATAGTCATGTCGGTGTACAAGAACAAAGTGGACATCCACAACCATGGCAGTACAGTGGTGTCAACTCTTGTCACATTGCATGAATGTTCTGGAGAGTAGTAGAAAGTAAGATGGGAGATGAGAAGTTCAGATTCAGATCAGGATGCAACAAAACTTACCCAGAGTTTGCAGTGAGTCAGATAGTTAGGAAGACGCTAGAGATGAGGAAAGAATTCAGGTGGGCATTCCTAGACTTGGAGAAAGCATATGACAAGGTCCCAAGAAAGCTGATTTGACAGTTCTGCAGTGGTTCAAAGTACCAAACCATTGGTAGAATTACTGTAGGTTATGTACAAGGACCCATTAACGCAAGTACAAACAATGTTTGTCCTAAAGGGGGTTCCCACTGGGCATGGATGTGATGAGGGTTCGGCTCTGAGCCCACTGCTGTTCATACTGGAAATGGACTACATTACCAAACAAGCCTGAGGGGACAGAGCAACAAGTTGCTGTATGCAGTTGATGTAACATAGACAGCAGACTCTAACAAGAACTTCAGTAAAGGATAGGGGAATGGAATGCAAAACTGAAGGCTCATGGGATGAAACTGAGCACAGATAAGACAGTGGTAATGTCTGCAAATGGGGGAAATCAGAAGAAGCTGAGAACTGAGAAGAGAAGATAGTGGAACAGATAACACCTTCAGGTATTGGGGAGGGAAGGTTAAGGAGAAGGGAAGTCTGAATGAAGAGGACAAAGCTAGAATCAGAGGGGCTGCAGCCAACTGGCATAGAGTGTCAGGTGTAGTATATGACAGAAGAATGCCAAAGAAGCTGAAAAGTAAGGTGTTCAAAACGGTGGTGTGACCAATGTTACTATAATATACAAAAACCTGAGCAGTAAAGGGACATCAGATGAGGAAGCTAAAGGAGATGGAAATGAAGTGCCTGAGATGGGTGGTACGATGCATGATGTGGGACATTCAAAGAAATGAGGATATCAGAGCAGAAGCTAAAGTAGCTCCAATTGCAGAGAAGATCAAAGCGATTATGGTAACTTGGGCACATCAGCAGAAAGCAGAATACAAGCTGTAGAAGAAGACTTGAGACAGACAGGAAGAAGGCAAGGGGAAACAAGGGGTGTCCAGCAAAGAAGTGGATGGATTGTGAATGAGAAGATCTGCAACAGGCATGAGTGTTGAAGAAGACAGGAGTGTGATATTGAAGAGAGAGAAGGCAACAGTTAACCTGACACTCAGACTCACAAAGTAATTGAGAAAAAGCAGGCTGATGCTGCTGATAATGATGACATTCTTTACTGAACACAGGAGATGCCAGTGGTTCATCCCAACCTTCCATAGTTAGCTGTGGGTGATGTGAACATGCTCTCCATTGTTGATTTGTCTGTCAGTGCCACTGTGCCATCAGACTGTGCCATGTGCATGGTATCAATATTATCAGTGACCTAAGAAAAACTACCACCAAATTCTCAGAACAGCAGAGTCAAAGAAAAATAAAAGCAAATAATCTAAGAACACTGATGGAGCCAAGGAAGGCATCACTCTCCAGGTCAAAAGCTTAATTTATTGTAGGTCATAAGCGCTTTTGCAGCTACTGCTGCTTCATCAGATAACAAACACACTATAACAAACTAGCTTTTAAACAGAGAAGTGAAACAGTGTTGAGTCACATGACCACAACATTTAAAGAAACACAGCTAAAATATATGCTATTTAAACAGCACATAAAACATGTACATATAAATGCAACATAAAAACTATAAAAAACTGTATAAAACCCTATAAACAAATAAAAATACTGATTTAGCTAACATGAAAACAAACATATATAATATTTCAGATGCAAATTTAATTTGGGTTTAATGGGTACAAACTCATTCAAACCATGCTCAAAATCTCTCCTCAGCCTGATAATCCATTTAGCTTCCAACTGTTCTGTTTGATTTCTTATATCTCCACCCCTTATGGTCTCAACGACTCTACCAATAACAAGAAATTTAAATGTGTGCCTAGAGTAAGTGGCAATACATGTTTTGACAAAGCAATGGTTTTGCTTCCCTTTTGTATATAATAAACATGCTCCTTTATTCTTTCCCTTAGAGCCCTGTCAGTCTTTCCTATGTAACATTTGAAATATTCCTCACAGTGGGCTAAATAAACTACATGTACTGTTCTGTAGGCAGCAAATATATGAAACTCATAATCCCTTTTTTGGTCTGGATGTGTAAATTTTGTACTGCTATTGATGAGTGAGCACAATGAACACCTACCACAGGGCATTGTAACTTTATTTCTATGCAGCACAGTATCCATGGTGGGGTAACAAAGCTGCCTTTTCAATGATTTCATATTTCTAAAAAGAAATCTAGGGGTAGTGTCTATCGACTTACTGATATCACGGTCCATTGTTAAAATTCCCATGTCTCTTAATGACTTTTACATAGGAAGAATCATCAGAGGAATAATATAAGGGAACACTAAGTTTATAGTCTTTTCTTTTGTCCTTCCCTACCTGGTGTGTCTTTCTAGAAAAATAAGGTTTAGCTGTGCTAGATCTAAGAGACTGCACCTCATCTATATTGCTTAAAATATTGTGTGTATTGTAACCTCTATCAATCAATTCCATGTGTAAAGTATTAAGTTGGTTGTCAAAATCACTGTCCCAGACATTGAAACTTCTTCTTCTTCTTCTTCTTTCGGCTGCTCCCATTAGGGGGTCACCACAGTGGATCATCTGTTTCCCTTTCTTCCTGTCCTCTGCATCTTGCTCTGTCACACCAACCACCTGCATGTCCTCTCTCACCACATCCATAAACCTTATCTTAGGCCTTCCTCTTTTCCTGTTACCTGCCAGCTTCATCTTTAGCATAATTCACCAATATACTCAGCATCCCTCTTCAGCCCATGTCCAAACCAACATAATCTTGTCTCTCTGGTTTTGTCTCCAAACCGTCCAACCTGGGATGACCCTCTAATATACTTATTCCTAGTACAGTCCACCTTTGTCACACCCAGTGCAAATCTTAACATCTTTAACTCTGCCACGTCCAGCTCTAACTCCTGCCTTTTTGTCAGTGCCACTGTCTCCAACCCATATAACATAGCTGGTCTCACTACCCTCTTGTAGCCCTTCCCTTTCACTCTTACTGGTTCTCATCTGTCACAAATCACTCCTGACACTCTTCTCCACCCACTCCACCCTGCCTGTACTTTCTTCTTCACCTCTCTTCCACACTCACCATTACTCTGAACTGTTGATCCCAAGTATTTAAACTCATCCACCTTTGCCACCTCTACTCCCTGCATCCTCCCATTCCCCTGTCCTCCCTCTCATTCACACACATATATTCTGTCTTAGTCCTGCTGACCTTCATTTCTCTTCTCTCTGGAGCATATCTCCACCTCTGCAGGGTCTCCTCCACCTGTTCCCTACTCTGACAACAGATTACAATGTCATATGCAAACATCATAGTCCATGGGGACTGCTGTCTGATCTCGTCTGTCAACCTGTCCATCACCATTGCAAATAAGAAAGGGCTCAAGGTTGATCCTCGATGTAATCCCACCTCCACCTTAAATGCACCCATCACTCCCACTGCAGAACTCACCGCTGTCACACTACCCTCTTACATATCCTGTACCACTCTTAAATACTTCTCTGACACTCACGACTTCCTCATACAATACCACAACTCCTCTCTAGGCACCCTGTCATATGCTTTCTCTAAGTCCACAAAGACACAATGCAACTCCTTCTGACCTTCTCTGTACTTCTCCATCAACACCCTCAGAGCAAACATCGCATCTGTAGTGCTCTTTTCTGGCATTAAACCATACTGCTGATCACTAATCATCACCTCCCTTCTTAACCTAGCTTCCACTACTCTTTCCCATTACTTTATGCTGTGACTGATCAATTTAATCCCTCTGTAGGTTCTACAGCTCTGCACATCACTCTTATTCTTAAAAATCGGTACCAAAACACTTTTTCTCCATTCCTCAGGCATCCTCTCACATTCCAAGATTTCATTAAACAATCTAGTTAAAAACTCCACTGCCATTTCACCTAAACACCTCCATGCTTCCACAGGTATGTCATCTGGACCAACAGCCTTTCCATTCTTCATCCTCTTCATAGCTATCCTTACTTCGTCCTTGCAAATCCACTGCACTTCATGATTCACTATCCGCACATCATCCAACCTTCTCTCCCTCTCATTCTCTTCATTCATCAGCCCCTTAAAGTACTCTTTCCATCTGCTCAACACACTCTCCTCACTTGTGAGTACGTTTCCCTCATTATCCTTTATCACCCTTATCTGCTGCACATCTTTACTAGCTTGGTCCCTCTGCCTAGCCAATCGGTACAGGTCCTTTTCTCCCTCCTTAGTGTCCAACCTTTCATACAACTCTTCATATGCCTTATCCTTAACATTCGCCACCTCTCTCTTTGCCATACACCTCATCTCCTTATACTCCTGTCTATTTTCTTCATCTCACTGACAATCCCACTTCTTCTTCACCAACCTCTTTCTCTGTATACTCTCCTGTACTTCCTCATTCCACCACCAGGTCTCCTTGTCTTCCTTCCTCTTTCCAGATGTCACACCAAGCACCTTTCTAGACATCTCCCTTACTAGCCCTGCTGTAGTTACCCAGCTATTCAGTAACTCTTCAAGCCACCCAGTGCCTGTCTTAACTTTTCCCTGAAATCCACCTCACAATTACCCTTTTTCAATTTCCACCATTTGATCCTCAGTGCTGCCCTCAATCTCCTCCTCCTCTTCTTGATCACCAATGTCATCCTACAAACCACCATCCTATGCTGCCTAACTACACTTTGCCCTGCCACCACTTTACAATCTCTAATCTCCTTCAGACCGGCCCTTCTACATAAGATATAATCCACCTGTGTGCATCTTCCTCCACTCTTGTATGTCACCCTATGCTCCTCCCTCTTGTTAAAATACAAATTCACCACAGCCATGTCCATCCTTTTCGCAAAATCCACTACCATCTGACCTTCTGCATTCCTTTGCTTAACACCATACCTACCCATCACTTCCTCATCCCCTCTTTTCCCTTCACCAACATGCCCATTGAAATCTGATCCAATCACCACTCTCTCACCCTTGAGTACAGTCACCACCACTTCATCTAACTCACTCCAAAACATTGAGCCTAGAAGCTCTAAATATTTGGTTCCTGACAACATTCTGAAAAATGTGGGGGGGTGCATACTATCTTTAGCTAATAAATGATTAACATGACAGGACTTCCTTTATAATCTAGTGAACAACCCCAATCACCATCCATCTCTACAGTAACATACAAGAAATCTATTTTACTGGAGGACACATTAGAATTAAATCTTAAAAATGTTGTAATATTGTTACTATATTTCTCAAATTCCCTAAGTTTGCCTTCTGTTCCATTCCACAGAAGGAACAAATCATCGACAAGCCTTCTGTAAAATAATACTTGTTGTTTATAAGGTCCATTGAAAATATATTTGTCTTCTCATACGGCCATAACCAAATTGACGTAGCTATTGGCAGAAAATGTGTCCGTAGCTATGCAATTCCGCTGCCAATAGATTCTTTCTTTAAACAAGAACACATTGTTCTCTAATAAACACTGTAGTAGAACCTTGACAAGTATACTCTCTGACTCATCAAACTGTGAGTGCAACCTCAAAAAATCTTGCATCGTACCCAAACCTAAGTCATTCGGTATGACCATAAATAAAAAGTCACATCTAAAGTGACCACCAACAAATCCCTGGTAGCAACAGTAGATTGTTTCAAATGAGTGTATAAATCACTCAAAAACCCTGCATATCTTTCAAAACATGTGGTATGACACTGAGCAGTGGTCTCAGGGACTTTTGTAAATAAAAGGATATGGGTTCGGTACACCAGCTGTGTCCGGCAACTATAGGATGCATAGGTGGATTTGTTCTATTCTTATCCAACTTAGGTAACCCTTGTATGATGGGAAGTAAAGGGTCTTTTACCAAAAAATAGTAAAGTAGCTCCTTCTGTAGTAGTTTCTGTTGATATAACTTATTCAATGTGCATTTATTGTTAGTTTCCATCTGTTTAACCTTATTTTTACTGATAACCCACTAAAATGTATCATCATTGAGTAAATTGTTCATATCCTCATTGTTGTTGTTGTTGTGTCTTTCGGCTTTTCCCAGTTAGGGGTCGCCACAGCGGAACTCCGGTCCACTAATGATTGGCAGTAGATTTTTACGTGCCGAGTTGCCAGCCCTGGCGCACAACCTTCAACGAAGGTACGCCCATTCACACATGTCTCCACACCGAAGACGCTCCAGCTGAGAATCCAACAGGACAACGTCTTACTGTGAGGCGACAATGCAACCGCAACACCACCACCACAGCACCAGACCAAATATAAAACTACTATCGGCCCACCCTTATCTGCAGGCCTGATAATTATGTCATGATTATTCTGAAGTTGCTTCAGGGCTAAATGTTCATCTTTAGTTAAATTATAATTCTTGTGCATTCTGCTTGTCAATTCCTTTAACTTATAAATATCCTGGAGACATAGTTTCTCAAATGCATTAATAAGGGAGTTAATAACAGGCACAAATGTACTCGGTTTTCTGAAGCAATTAAATTCAGTTTTAAATTAAGATTTCTAGCAAACAGCTTCACATCTAACATCACTATAGTCAGAATACCTTGCAGGTATAAAACAAAGTCCTTTCTTTAATACATTGTGCTCACATTCAGTAAGACTGTAAGTGGATAAGTTCCAAACTAGGTGATTTTTTTTCTTCATAAACACCTTCTTGATGTTTGATGTCCCTATAAGATACTCCTCGGGTTTCCTCTTCTGTCTGCCCTGACTTTGTGAGAGTGTTTGCTTGTTTTGATGGCTCCAATCCTTTATTGGCAGAGGGAACAAAGGTCTGTGTGAGCTTAAAGGGTGTGAGGCTTCAGAAACAAACAAGTTGCTCTGTGTTGCTGGCAACAGTACCTTCTGTCCTATGCACTTGTGCTGTAACAGTAAAAGTTTTCTTCCTGGCCCCAAGATCCTTAGGTGCTTCACTATTCTGCCTGGATACAATGATGTCAACTGAGAATCACTGGCAGAATCCACCACTGTGTTAACTGAAGGAATAGTTTCATTAGTCACAGCTGTTTGAGTAGTTGCCATAGTATCAGTGGACTCTACACTCTCAGACACACCTTCCTTTGATTGACTATAGTGTGGGCATGTAAAAACATGGCCCTGTTTAAAATAAACAAGATAATATACCAGGCTACCTAAAGAACAGTCTGACACAAGACCTGTCAAACTCCCTACATAGGCTATTTAATATCAACCACCAAAAAGACTTTGTGCCAGTTAAACAGAGGACAGCAACACTCAACCCCTCTGTAAAAAGGTGAGGTGTCAATGGGCACAGGTAATTACAGACCCATAAGTCTGACCAACCTCATCTGTAAGACTGTAGATAGGATCATTGTGTAATATTTAAGGATAAAGGTAACCTACAAACTCTTAACCCAAGCCTGTTTGTTTTTTGTCAGTTGTAGATACTGCCTGTATAATCTGGTGAGCTATACCTTGATATGGTTACTGAAGCAATGGGTGCAGGGAAAATCAGTACACACAGCATATCTAGACTGTTCCAATGAAGATGACACCATCCCACACTGCAGTATTGCTTTTAAACCCAGCTAAATGTTAATCCCTATGTAATTCTTTGGATAGCAAACTGGCTCACAAATAGAAAGAACCCAGGAAATTAGTGTAGGTGGCACTACCTTCTCCCAAAAACCTGTCACTAGCAGTGTGTCAAGGGGGGTCAGTAGTTGGGCCACTCGTCTAGCATTTACTTCTCAGAGGTCAACACTATAATTAAGGCTTTATAACTGGAAAGGTTTATACATGACTGTAAACTTGGTGATCTCATAAACTCTGAAGAGGATACCAAGATCCCCCAACAGAGGCTTTCCAAAACAAATAGCTGGTGTCATAACCATGGACTAAAACTAAATGCCACAAAATGGATAACAGTCTCCTTTGGCAAGCATGATGCCCAGGTAACTATCACATCAAAAACACACTCCTGAAAACCTGAAAACTGATAACAAATTGTTCTTTGGTAACCCCATAACTTGTGTTATAAGAAAATACTTTGAACTGTGCTGCTTATTAGTAAGGATATGGCATCTAGGTCTAGAGATGTGACCATTCCCCTATATTTTGCACTTATTAGGTTAATTATTGTGTATAATGCCCCCTTCGGTATGCATCTGTCAAACTGTTAACAGAACTTGAAGAACTACAGTGCTTTCTCACCAAGAAAATCAAGGGCCTAAATAATAAAATCTGTATACTGACCATCTCAAAGCCTTATCCCTCTTCTCAGTATATAAAGGCTATTGAGAGGTAAACTCTGTCTCTGGTACAGATTCTCAACAGACCCTATCCGCTCTGACCTTCTGCATATCCACAAGTCCAATGGTAGCATAAACACCTGCTGAAGAGATCTTAATCTCTTCTGCAAAATAAGTACAACAAGTTGGAGGAAGAAATATGTATCACAGAGAATACAGCTTCTTTGAAATCGTCTTCACATTAAGCAAACTACTTCTCTTTCTCTATTCAAATGTAATCTGGACAAATGGATGTGAAACCATAAATTCACCTCAAGTTTGGCACCCTTGTGCCTTATGGGTAGGGATAACAAGCAAATGTTATTGCCAGCACTGAATTATTCTTCTATGGAGATTTTCTGTACCTTGGTCTTATAACATATCACTGATGGTTGAAATTTGGTTAGGTTAATGCAATGTAAGTGAGGTTAATATAATGGTTAAGGTGTTTACTTCACAGACACAATGTGCAGTGTTTGTTCCCCACATTGGGTAATTGGCTAGTCTTAAAATGGCCTATAAGGGCAGTTAGCATACTAGTAATCTATGAAGTCACTTGAGGGTAATATCCATGGGTGACGCATTAGACTACTCACTATCACCTCTTTAGCTTAATGCCATTACAGAACTTGGCAGCTATAGTCCGTATCCATAGTGTACTGAACTGTTCTTTATCAGTTTATACTCTAGATATGTGTGTGTTCTTAGAATCTAGTCAAGGCCCAGTGGAATAAGCCACACAATTACATAGTGGGCAAGGAAGCATAGCTGGCAAGCAGTTGGTTCTAGTACAAAAAATGAACACTCAGTAGACTAGTGTCTAAGGTGCTGGACAACACTTCCTTTTTAAAAGCACATTATTACAACTATCAACAAGCAGTTAAGGATTGTAATGCTAAGATGAGCAGGCTGGAAGAGGGAATTCTGCAAGAGTGCTATAGAGGGTCCAATCATGGCTTCACTATAGAAGGATTTAGATAGGGAAATATCCAGATTGTGGGATAACACTTAGTATCTGGAGAAAAGGTAGCAGAGCTGCAACCTGTGCCTCTTACATCTTTTTGAAGGGATAGAAAGAATATATTTTTGGAATATTTTGGAAGAACAATTATTGAAATTTCTTAATCTGCATCTACCCAGGCCTCTTACTATTGAATGAGTGCATAGTTCATTACAACCTTCACCATCTAAAGGGCTGAACTCCCAGGCAAATCATCATTGTCTTTTGAGCTGTGCTAGTGGAAAGTATGTTTCCAAGCTGCAAAAAGAAGGTAATCCTTTCTTTCATGTGGGTATCAGAGTTTTGCTCCCAGCACCATTAAAATCACACAATCATGTCATCAAAGTGGGCTGCCTACACATTTTATCTAGTCTTCCTGCCCATTAAATATCAAAATAACACTTTCTCCTTTTCCACACTGGAGGCCACTCTAGAGTGTCTAAATGGGTGGTTATTAACTGACTTTGTAAGGAGTGAATCTTGAGAGTTATTATAGTCGGGTACAAGTGTCCCATTTTGAAGGTTCCAGCACAGTTCCATAAAGGTGCAGATTGGCTGCTGGCCTTGCAAAATATGTAGCTATCTCACCATCACAAAAAGATAAATCACATAATGTAGGGTCTCAGACTAGCTCTCTCGAGGGACTTGGGAAGATGTATGTCAGAAACCAGTTCCCTGAAGCTATGCAAATCTGTAATAGTTATGTTCCCCCTCTAACAACTACATGACCATGAGGAAGTAAGCATCAATTCATCTGGAAAAAAAAAATCTAGCCCTAATCAGGGGGATATCAAATAATGGGATTTAAAAGTTCCCTGACAGTCCACAGAGCAAGAATAATAAAGCTCATGCAGATAAAAAGACTGGATAGTTTATTTTATAAATATAAAGAGTTTATTATAGTGTACATTGGGAAAAAAGGAAGATTTGCTTTTATTTTTTCTTCTTTTCTGAATAAAAGTAGGAAGATGTCACAGCGCAAGACATGTAAAGTCTGTGGAGTGTTGTAAGAGTATGTAGGCACTCCATCTTGTAAGAGGGTGTAGGAGGCTGTGAATACCTTTCAGTTGTCCGTGATTTTTCAAAATATCCCTAATTTTGCATCATGTTTATGCTCTGTTCCTGTAAAAGTTTTGATTTTCAGGTAAAATACTAAGGTTAACAGGCAGTCAACAAGGCCAGGTTGTAGAGTTTCATACTTTTTTTGCTCAGAAAATGCATATTGATGCAAACCCTGTTACTCTTTTAATTTTTTAGTGAATTAGATAAATATTAAAAAAAAATGATTGATTTTGTGCTTTTGCCCCTCCATTATTTTTCAGTTTGTCCACAAGTCCTGAGCAAAAAAGTGGAGAGCTGCTGGGCTGTAAGCTCCCCTTCATTTATATTGCAGTTTGTGTTTTATTACTATCAGAGGGCTAATTCCTTGGCTGCATCTAAAGCTTTAGGCAATGGTTAAATAAGTTAGACTTTGATATCATTTGTTTACAGGAGACTTTGATATTGTTTGTGTACAGGAGTGCAAAATTTCAATGAAGTTTAGTGGATTCTTACTACTGTGAGAATGGCAGAGTCCCTTATAACATCGACAGTAAAGGAAATCAGGAGTATTTACTTTTATAAACCCCTTATTAGGGATAAACCAATACAAGTTTGCAAGATTAGGGAAGGTAGAGAGCTGTAGTCAATGTACTCTACATTGTAGGGTGGGTGATAGGTCGGTAATGCACTTGATCACAATGTAGATGCTTCCCTTTGGTTTTCTGAGATTTTTGTGTCCATGGCCAATCTAAAAAAAATAATACTGCCATGAGAGTTGGGGACTTTCACCTGGTATTGGATTCAGTTTAGGATAGATCAATCCATTGCAATGAAAGACATATTAAAGCACAAAACTGTGAGGGAAGCTGTGATCAATCGGTTTAGTTGGCCTAAATAGGCTATTGTATTCAGACTATCACCAATACTCATTTGTCGGTCCAGGAGGCTAGTATTTAGTGTCTAAAGGGATGCTCATGGGGATTCAGGGTTCAGAGATAGTCATTGCCTATTGTATAGACCCCTTGGCTATCAACCTAACATGGAATCCACATGATGCAGGTAAAAAACTGTGAAGAAAAACATCTTAATTTAGCCCTACAAGTTACAGCAACAAAGATAATGTAATGGTAAGGACTGTCATCTTCTCAAAGCTGAACTCTATGAGCAGCTAAGTAATGGAAGACCAATCCATTTATTAATACATCAATATTACAGAAACATAGGCATTTCAATAGCAAACTTATTATATTGAGATGCTTGATAGCACTGTTACAACTAGAGTGTATAGTTAGCTGGTTGTAGGTGTTTGGAATAAACCTGGGAAGCTATTGTCCATGTAGACTAAGCAAAGATGGGTACACCAAAGGATTGAGGTAATTAAAGCAGAAAGGTCATCTACTGTTCTGGCAAGTCCACTTATAATTACTGGAGCTGTTAGGGAATTCTGTAAGGCCTTACATGAAAAGAAAATTCCAGCGATGAAAAGGTGTTTCAACAGAACTAATTAGGTTGTGAGACAGTATAAACTCCCAACCATACCTGAAAGCCACAATAGCCAGTATCTCCTGTGAAAGTTCTTAGGTATGTGAAAGGTTCTCTAGTAAGAGAATTGCCATGCACAGATAACTTAAATGTGAAAGTGTATAAATTGCTGATAGACCAACTCAAGCATCCTGTATGAAACTATTACAGACATTAGTTTCGATTGTCTCTGTAAATCTGTCATCTTGAGCAGTAACAACCCATGTATAATTCAAAAGTAGATAACCATTTCCCACTAAAAGCAGATGTCAAAATGCAGGTTTCTATTCTACCAGATAGGTTAAAGGTTTTTACTGACAGAATTCATACTGCCAATTCAAGCAGGGATGCTGTGAAAGGTGAATCAAATGCTGGCCATCTCAGAACATATTGCAAGTATATATACATGGGATTCAAAATGTTCCAGAACCTTCGGCTGCCTTATTGATAGATTTTGAAAAGGTCTTTAACACAATCTCCTGGCATGTTTTTAGGGAAAAGGTAATGGGATGTATGAGATTTTCACCCATCCTTGTGTAGGCTGGGCAGACCCTGTTAGCCTCTCCTTTTACCAGACCTTACAAAATATAATCTATTTCGCTCCTTTAGCATGCACCGGGGCATAAGGGAAGGATGGCATCTTTCCCTAGCCCTGTTCCTCTTAGTGACTGAACTTGTAAATTGGATCTTAAGCCTCAGATCCACTACTGTAGAATAGTTTTCACACGAACTGGAAATCAAGACTCTTTTCTTTGTGGATGACTGTACAATCTTTAGCCAATATCCTAAAGAATCTATTACTACTTATACTTCTGTGTTGGAGGCTTAGGTGCAAATATCCAAGCTGTGTCTGAATATGCTCAAGGATATATTGTATGCTGGAAATCCTTTAGCTGTTTCCTTACATAAATCTGAACCAGCCAAGTTCTTAATTTGGTGTTGCACTCCCTTTAATTATTTGGGCCTTGTACTTCACCTGAACCCTCAGAGAAGGATTACCATTAATTTGTTCCCCACTTGGTCCAACATCTACCTGCTGGTTCACATATAGCAAAAGCTGGGCATCCATCTGATTAGCAAAGTTGCACTTTTTAAAAGGTATGCTTGTCCTTAACTGTTTTATATTTTTGTCAAATTCTCATATGGCAGACCAAAGGGATTATTTGATTGGATGTTGTAGTATATATTGCAAATAGATATAGATGTTTTGCATCATATGTGTCCCTACAGAAGAAGCCAGGCTTGAGGAATACAGATCAGTGAAAATATTTATGGTATGGGATATACCATTTTCTGTTCAGTTTTAATGGAGAGGATTGTGTATCCTTTCTAGTCCCTATTGAATATCAAAAATTAAAAGCAGATTGGTGACTGTACATGCACCACATTATCACTTCTTTTATATAGATAGATAGATAGATAGATAGATAGATAGATAGATATGCTGGCGACAGCTAACAGATTACGATGCAAGGACAGCTGACAAAAGTTTCTGTTCAGGGGTTAATAGACTATTCCAAGTTGATACCCAGGTTAGTAGTGCAGCACTCCTAAGGGCTCTGCTTTGACAGTGGAAGTTACTTTCTCAAAAAGTAGTTTTATGTGGATAGGTATTGAACTCCTGCAAATAGCAAGATTGCACAGTCCCTCAGCTCTCTTTAATAATGGGTACTAACCTTTAATGCTGCCCCATCCCTC
Source organism: Protopterus annectens (assembly GCF_019279795.1). NCBI lineage: Eukaryota > Metazoa > Chordata > Ceratodontiformes > Protopteridae > Protopterus > Protopterus annectens. Next base: position 1,287,221,442 of record NC_056726.1, on the reverse strand, counting down.
AACTCTAACTTTATACCTTACCTTCATAAATCCCTTTCCATAACACTGCCACTATTCGGATGAATTTGAGGCTAGTGTTATGGAGGCTTTTAGTGTTAATACCTGAAGAGGAAATAGTTTTCTTTTCTTATTATTATTTCAGTCTTTACTTTTTTGTTTTCAGTATTGTGCTTTTTCAAACTTTTTTTGTTGGTGTTTTCAGTTCGACATTAAGGTAGTTCCATAATACACGATTAAACTATGGATCTATTTTAAATGATCAAACGACCACTACATTGAACCACACATCATCAAGATGAACACTTGAAATATTGAATGTTAACTTTGTCGAATTTGAACTCATTGAATTGCATTAGTTGGCCAACATCTCAGACACTATCATAACCCAGTGAACAACGAAACTAAATGTTCTGTTTTCCTGATGAATACTTAGTTCTTTTACTAGTTGGCCAACTAATGTGATTCAATGGGTTCAGATTTGACGAAGTTAATGTTCCATGTTTCAAGTCTTTGATGCTTTCATCTTGATGATTTGTGGTTTGATGTGGTGGACACTTGATCATTTAAAATAGATCTTATACACGCACACACACACACACATGTGTGTATAAATATATATATATATATATATATATATATATATATATATATATATGTGTGTGTGTGTATATATATATATATATATATATATATATATATATATATATATATATATATATATATAGATATATAGATATATAGATATATATATATAGATATATATAGATATATATATATAGATAGATATTTAAACACACACACACACACACACACACACACACACACATAGGTGTGTATATGTGTGTATATATAGATACATATCTTATAAATATTCACTTTATAGTTGCATGCATATATAAATGTATGATTTCTTATATATGGACTGCCTTTTAAGCTGTGTGTCTGTTTTATTTTGTCACTATGGTATTTGGTTATAATTCATCATGGCTATTGGGCAGAGTGTTAGACTACCTTATTTTGCTAAAATTTAAAAAAATGCCAGTTATCCTATTATACATCTTTATTATCATTCTGTTATGTCCATCCAGTACATTTATGCCCTGTACCAGTCACTGCTATTGCTGATCCCAGAAGGACCTGTCAAAGAAATCATATTTTATGTTTGCATAAGCCCTGTAGTAGCACCTCTATTTCCTATGTAATTAATTTTCTAACCATTGTTATTCCTTTAGTCCAAAGACATGTATACATGTAGGGTACACATGTGGATTAGTGTGCATTTGCTTGACTGCAAAGACCAGTCGATAATTGACTCAGTACTGTCCCCAGCCACATCGCAATAACCATAGCCATGTGTTCTAATGTGGTTTAAATACTGCAACACTGTGAGATAGTGTGACAGCAGTGGGCATGTTTGCCATGGTTGCTGTCTGATAGGCATGTGCTGATAGGATCATCTGTGACTGGTGTACTGGATGCATCGTAACCCCCTAAAATGTCATACAGTTTGTGTTCATATGGCATGCTGATGCAAATCCTGCATAGCAAATCACTGACTAAGCCCAACCATGTTTTCTTTTATTTGGCAAGCTGATTCCTCATCCTAGCAATACTTCAACCTGTCATGTCCTGCCCTGCTCTTCCCTGACACCTGTGTGGTAGCAAGTTAATCTCCTCAAAAATGCAACAATCTGTCCTAATCTGCCCACCTGTGCTGTATCATGTTGCTCACTGCAGCAAGACTGAAAAATATCCTGTCCTGTCCCCTGTGCTTTCAGCTTCCCCTCTCATGCTCTGTGATGTGTTGTCTCAAATACACTTCTTCTCAGTTATTGCCCCTGTTGTCTCCATATATCTTTGCCTACTTACTACAGTCCTGGACAGAGCCAGATTCAGCACTGAGAGGGGCCTGCTGGCCTGGGGGGGGGGGTTTCCACAAGATTTACTTTATAATTTAAAAAAAATTACATGTCTTCCTTAAAGGCATTCACCTTTAGGAATGCCCTCTGCATGCAGACACAGATTTACATCCTGTTGTGGATGTTTGTATCGACACACATAGCGACTGCTTCTTTTAGTCCACATGTAGAATTTAAACTTACAACCATTCCTGTTTCTTTTTCTTGTGTCCATGGAACACTGTGTGTGTGTGTGTGTGTGTGTGTGTGTGTGTGTGTGTGTGTGTGTGTGTGTGTGTGTGTGTGTGTGTGTGTGTGTGTGTGTGTGTGTGTGTGTGTGTGTGTGAGTACTGCCCTAGTTAGGGATGGCAAGTTAGTTATGTATTCAGACTTAAACCCTTTACCTGGGTTACAAGACATAAGAGCCCAAATCCTCTACTCCCAAGTACCACACTATGAGTTTCAGTGCATTTTCAAGGAACTGTGAGCTTCAGTGCAGTTCCAAGGAATTGTAAGCTTCAAGGGAAGAGATGTTTACTGCTGCTTATGCGAAGTCTGTTTTCAATTTGCAACTGTTTTAACAAATGATCGTCACTGCTTGTGTTACAGATTTTGAAGACAGTGTTAGTAGCACAACATGTAGCATACTTGCTTTTGATACAGAAGACTGTGAATTCTTCTCCCACATCATATAGATGGATTGCTGTTACTGTGTTGTACTTTAAGGAGGGTGGGGGTGTTGCAGTCTTGAGAGTGTCCTCCTTTGGATGAGATGCCTTGCAATTATGAACATGTTGTTGGTTTGTAATCCATTCCATACTGAAATCAGAGCCAGATCCAGCACAAGGTGACCTAGGCAGTCAACCTGGGCCCACCAGCTGGGGGCTGCCACAAAACTTACATTTCTTCTTTAAGAATGTACTCTGCATGGGTTGCATTTCTTCTTTAAGGACACATGCAGAGTGCATCCTTAGTAACATACGTACATGCATCACTCATGTATATTTAAACATTAGAATGGAGCACATTAAGAAACAAGAATTTTATTATGGACATTCTGGACAAATGTTTCTAATGCCCCACTTAGGGATGGCAAGTTGGTTCAGTCTCAAGCCCTTTACCTTAAATACACGACCCATAGCCTGAATCCTCTACACCAACTTCCTAACTGTCATTAGCAAATGCATCTCGAGGACTGTTGAGTTTCAGTGAATTTTCAAAAATTGTTTATTTTCTGTGTATTTTCAACGAATGCTAAGTTTCTATGCATTTTCAATGAATGTTAACTTTCAAAGGAATAGAAGTTTACTGTTACTCATGCTATGTGTGTTTTCAATGTGTAACTATTTTTGTTTAGTAAATGCCCATCATCAGTGTTTATGCTATAAACTTTAAAGGCAATGTTAGTAGCACAACAGGTAGTGTACTTGCATTTGGAGCAGGAGACTGTGTTCTAATCCCACACCATATTGATATTATAGTGCCCTTTTAAAGGAGGATGGAGATGCTACACTCCTATGTATATCCTCCTTTGGATGAGATGTCTAGCATCTAAAATCTTTTACTGGTTTGATTGTCATTCCCCATTGCAATCTTTCCAGATTACCATTTTTAAATGTAATATGGACAGTTTATTCTATAGTGAGAGCAGATATTGAATTTGTACATGAAACACTGAAATGTAAAGATATACGTATAAAATAAAACAGAACACCACAACGAAACAAAAGCACCTGCACAACTCAGGCAAGTCCATATAATAATGTAAAGTATAAAACGCTGTGTGCAGGTGTTACCCAGGCAGTTCCAAATAGTACTAAATCAAGTAGCACGATGTTCAGGAAGCAAAGCCTTGTCTCTTCAGACCAAAGATAAGCCTGCTTCACATAAATCTAATTGATTAATTAATTATATGATAGTATATAAAGCATGACTTTTTTAGGAGTGCATTATGGTTTGAAAAAGCTGGAAAGCGAAAGCGCTCACCTGTTTTTATTTTTTACAATAAACTGCAGTCAACAGTTTCTTTTCGTATTTACTTGGAAGGACTTATTGCTTGGATTTTGATTTATGTGAAGCAGGCTTATCTTTGGTCTGAAGAGACAAGGCTTTGCTTCCTGAACATCGTGCTACTTGATTTAGTACTATTTGGAACTGCCTGGGTAACACCTGCACACAGCGTTTTATACTTTACATTATTATATGGACTTGACTGAAATGTAAAGTTCTTTGCCAACAGCAACTTCTTCATTAGTTATAGATCTCTTTAATGTGGAATTATTCAGATGACTTTTACTTCTGAAGATGTTTGTATATTGACCGATATTAGTGGATTGTTATGACAAAAGTCTGTATGGACTTTTCTCATTGAAATGGTCTGTAATAGGTAGTTTTGTCATTATTGAGTCATATGTTTTGTTTCATTATTTACTGGAGAAATGATCAAACCTATAAATTTAAAACACATTCTAACAAATGGTGCTATATTAGATCAAGGAATATAATTTAATACAATCAGGATGGTGCAACAAAGAACAAATGCATGTATTAATGCTCCAAAAATGGGTGCAAGGAGCCTATGTTTTGAAAACAACTTAATCTGCCAGATGCATTATATATTTGTCTGCCCATGTTACTTTCCATATACCTAACATCTTACCTGCTCCTTTGCTTTGCTATCTCCAACTTAACCATCTCTTAAAAATGGAACGTATATCCACAAAAAAGTATGCCCTTCTTTCCCACCTCTATTCTCTCCATCATCCTTATTTGTTTCTCTGCTTCCTCCTACTCATTACTTCCTGTATGAGTTCTCTGTTTCCACACCGTTAATATGATAAACTGCACTTTGCTGTGGGGCCCTTACATGTCCGCAACAGTTCTTGAGGCATAGCTATGGAGTTCTTCTTTGTCCACGTCGATGTGCATAGCATCCTCCATGCTAGCTAGATGATCTTTTCTGTTGATTGACATGTCCACGTGAATGTGCATAGCATCGTCCATGCCAGCTGCCTGACTTTTTCTCATGTCACATGACTGATCAAAACTTAGCCATTCCAGCAGTGTGGCTGCTGCTATTATCATGACTGTGAAGTTTCATTGTGCTGCTATTATGCATTTCATGATGGAGCTGTGCCAACATGTATGCAAGCCTAGCCCATATCATGCCACATTGCAATAGGTTCATCACACTAGATACCACTGGGTGGTGGTGTTACACTTTTTTCTGAATCCTCTTATTACTTTTCAAAAAGACACATTTTACCTTCCTTTTCTATGACTCACTCTTTAGCATGTTTTTTCATTTCTTCATTACTCTCCCCGTCTCCTTATCAGTCTGAATAATTTTTCTGCTTCTTTACTATTTAAGTTCTTGTCATTATTACTACTTACTCCTTTTCTATTCACAGTTTGATCTTTGCATTATTTTTTTCTATGTACTGTACCTCTCTTATTTTTTTATTATTCCATTATAAGTTGATAAGTTCACATTCGGCGATCAGATATCTAAATTTGATATCATATTTGAAATTCCATTTTACATTTTGCAGTTCTGTGTAATCTCCTCCCACATTAATGACACAATATTTTAGTACAATCATTTACCAAACATACATACATACATGCATACATACATACAAATATTTCAGACATGGGTATTAATGCTCTTCGAGGCTGCCAATATACCAAAACCCTTGTTCCTGTAACAAGTGTCCAGGCTGTTCAATGGTTAAGGTGTTTGCCTTACAAACATAAGGTACAGGGTTTGATTCTCACAGGGAATAATTGGCTAGGCTTAAAATGGCTCGCAAGGGCAATTAGCCTAGTACAAATCTATGAACCTATGAATCTAAACTAGTGCTTGCTTTAATGTTATTTTTTAGTCTGTTCCATGCATCAAATACTCTCTCAGAGAACCAATTTGTGCATCTCTCATTCCTATGGAATATTCTACATAGATTCTCTGATGATTTTCCACTATTTTTGATACCTCAAACATTCCCAGAGATAGCTGTATCTAACTGTCATATATACCTGAATAAGATCTCGTCTTAAATGTCTGTAATAGACATTGTACAAGTTCAGATATTTTAGTCTTTCATCATAACTTAAATTTTCACATCCATTGATGCCCTTGGTATATGTCCACTGTACTTGCTCCAGTTTATTCATGCTTGTTTTCTTATAAGGTTTTCATATTGTTATTCATTACTCAAGTTTGGGTCTAATGTAACTAACAAGCAATGACATCATCATTTATGATTTCCTAGACTTTATAAATCTTTTTATACAACCTATAGTTCTATAACTATCATTAACTAGTCAATATGATTAGAAAAACTCAAAGCTGGATCTACTCATATACCCAGGTCCTTAAATAAATCTACAGTTTCAACTACTGTTTGCTGTATTAAATATTTACCTTTCAGTTTATGTCACCCATGTCTCATATGATTAGTATTTCATTTACCTATCAGCATATTATTCACTTGTGTTATTGTGCAGACATGCCTTATCTGTATAACATATCATCATCATCATCATCATCATCATCAGAACACCTCAGATGAAAAAGTTGATAGGTCAGAAAGATGCAATCTAAACAAGTATGGGCCTAGGACAGAGCCCTGTGGGACATCCTAACTGTAACCAAGAATTTCACCTGTCTAACTGCTGTATGATACTTGCCATGTCCTATTTGTGACCCATGCAGCTATCCATATAATCAAGAGTAAATAATCACCTAGCTGTTTTAATTTATTGACCAGTGTTTTGTATATGACCCTGTCAAATGCCAAAGTTGAATATATATAAATTACATCACAGCACAATTTTTTCATTCATTAACTGTTGTTATATTGTTATAGGACAACATGTTGTAGGTGGTAATAGATCCATTTTCAACATATGCATGCTGCTATATGGTTTTACGTCCCAACCTTTCCAGTTCTAACAGTCATTATCCAATATTGCCTTCTCCATTATTTGTCCACAACATGAAAGCAGACTCAATGGTCTATATGACTCTGGGTTTGTGCAACCCCCCTTTCCATTAAAGACACACTTAATAAGTGCATGACTCCAATCATTAGGAATCTCCCCATATTTATACAACCTAGTAAATAATAGCTATAATGGTACTATAGGTTATTGCTGAAGTGTTCTCAGGTCATTATTACTAATTCCATCTCCTCCCAGTGCTTTGTTTAGATCCAGTTTGCATATTTCTTTTGCAATATAATTTATTTTGATTCCAGTATCTGAGTTTATGTGGATTATCATTAGAACAACTTGTCACCCCCTTTGTAGTCAAACTGTTTTGCATAAGATTTTGTAAACATAGCTATAATCTGTTGTGTCTGAGTATAAATTTTTGAATCTACACACAATTTATCAATTTGTATGTCTTTACTCTGTCCACATCTTATGTATGTATTTACAAAATGATTTCCTATTATGCTCAATACTCAATATCTTTATATAAATTTTCTTAAAATTTTTCTTGATCTTGCCTCACTCTTTGCTTAATTTGTTTGTCCAGCTTGGTTTATTTCAGTTTTCAAAGTTGTAATTTGACCTCTTCTCCATTTCTTATACTTTTTGTCTCTCACCTTAATCAGGTAGTCTTGTTCTCATGGAAATATATCCCCCTAAATGTTGTCTGTCTAGATCCTGATGTTAAACATTTTTGTTTTTATTTTTTGCACTGAAACAATTTCTCTTTCAAAATGTTTCACATTCCTTCTGCAGTTTTTCCACTGAACACATCAATCTAATTAGTTTTACATAGTGACTGTTTTTATTTATTTTTATTTTTATTTTACATTTGTTAACCGGGAAAGTCCGACTGGATACATATCCATTTTCAGCGGAGGCCCGGGGAGAAAAGCTCCAACACCACATTACATATATGAGAGAACATAAAAGCAGCATATATGCATATGATCTCCATGAAAGAAATACCTATGAGCATATTTACAGTAATGATTAAAAAGTTCTTGGTTGTGCTGTGGTAGCGTTGTCGCCTCACAGTAAGACGTTGTCCTGTTGGATTCTCAGCTACAGCGTTTTCTGTGTGGAGACATGCGTGAATGGGCGTGCCTTCGTTGAAGGTTATGCTTCAGAGCTGGCAACTCGACACATAAAAATCTACTGCCAATCATTAGTGGACCGGAGTTCCGCTGTGGCGACCCCTAACCGGGAAAAGCTAAAAGACACAACACAACATTAAAAAGTTCTTGTTGTATATAATACATACAATCACATACATTTTTTCTTTTTTTTTCCCCAAGATGGGCATTTGTTTAATATAGTGTATGTTATTGAATTTGAAGGTACATATCATTAGATAAACAAGTATACCAGGAGATACAGGTGATCTCTGATGGAATCCTTGCAAACAGTGCAGTCGGGTGGGTTAGCCAGGGGTATAGCATAAATAAAGCCAGCTGTTTTCATAATGAGTTTTCAGGAGTTTTTTAAAAAGGTAATTTGGCTTGGGAGTGAATTTCAGGTTCTAGCAATAGTGCATGCAAAGAGAGATTTCCGAGCATCGTTTTTATGTTTGATGACATTTATGAGGTTTTGGTTAGTAGATCTTAAGGCTCTAGTGGTGATGTAGGGATGAATTAGTTGCAGAAGTGCTGTGGTTTTGTTAGGAAGGTAGTAGACCTTATGTGGTAATGAGAGTTGATTGAGTAGGAGTAGGTGAGGCAACTCCAGCCAGTTGAGTTGCTTGAGAAATAGACAGCGGTGGGATCTATAGGAGGCATCAGTTGCAAACTTGACTATCTTGTAACAAGATTCCATTTTGTTTAGTTCTGTGCTGCATATAATCTGTAATTAATCTACTGTGCATCGGTTTAAATTTCAGTTTGGTAAAGTTATCTAGCAACAAACTAACCTTTATAATCCCATGATCTCTGCACATCAGTGGTGGTAAAACTTGACGTGAAGTCACAGTAATTTCTTTAGGAACACAAACAATGTCTAATGTGTTCCTTTCCCTGATGTTTTTTTTTTTTTTAACAATTTGAAGCAATTGTTGTTCTTGACCATATGTCATGAATAATTTCCTTACTAATGTAGTTGAATCAATATTATTCCAGTTTGTTTCTGGTAAATGTAAGTCCCCAGCCACTATTATTCTTCCATCTTGTGTTTCATGCAAGGAATGTATGACTTTCTGTAGGTCATCTGCGTTTGACTTTGGTGGTCTCTGCAGTCCAACAATTGTTATATTTTCTACGGTTATCTTTATGGTCACAGTTACATGTCTTATAATTAACTTATTTCCTATCATAACACCTCTACCTGATTTTTTTGTAAAAACATTTATACCCTGACAGAAATGGTTTCCAGTCATCGTTCTTTAACCATGTTTCACAAACAATAACATCCTGGGAACACAGCAAATTTTCCAGTAAAAAAAAAAACTTTATTATTAATGCTCCTAGCATTAGCAAGTATCAGAGATGCATCAAATGTTGTTATCTATGAACTGTTAAATTTTCGACCTGGCAAAATCCTGCCTTGTGTTTACAAAATATTGCAAAACATCTGCTGCAAAAATTCTCTTCCCTGATCTTGATGAATGCATGTCATCCAGTCTGAACACATTTGCCCAAAATAAGGTTTGGATGCTTTACACATTTTCATTTTTTTTCAAATGGACATTTTTTTTTTTCATGGAGGTGGTTATCCAAAAAAATCTTTTTAATTCAGTGACCTGACTCTCCTATGTGATTTGTTTAAAATACATTCTAATACCAGTATAAATTTACTATCTAAGAGGGCTGTAAGTTCCATAATGACAGTCGGAGAGTCCTTGTGGATGAGAAAATTTGTACTGACATGAATAAAAACTGATCCGTGTTTCCTTACATTAAGGCATTCCAAAGCTTGTCTTGCATCCTTTGTTTTTGGTCCTGGCAAGCAGAACACTATTCAATGTTCGTTATCTTCTCTGCAAATGGAAGTATCAGTTCCTCTAATAACTGAATCTCCAGTTTCACAAATATCTTTTCTGACCAAATCTGAAGAATCTTCAACTTCTAATTCAGTAATATCTGCTCTATCAGTTGTTACAAAGGAATGGTCTTTATCACCATTAGTCGTATTAATCCCACTGTTTTCATTGTATATTACATTTGCAAGCATACATTTCTCATCCAGCAGGCTTTGTACATCCACAGCTTGAGACATGTCAGTGTTTATTTTTCTCCTATTTTTTCTTACAATAATATTCTTCAAGTCTTTCCATATTTATTTTTAATTTCTTCCTTTTCTCCTGTCCTTTGCCTCTTCCCACCTTATCTTTTTAAAATATGCTACCTTTTTCTGTAGACTGAAATTATTCTGATAGAAAAATGTTATTATTCCCTGTACTTTGTGTGTTACATAACAAAGCAGTGCCTTGTTTAGTATATATTCTTTTTTGTTTTACAGATATTTAACAGTTTGTTTTTCTTCTTTGTTATTTGTTGTGAACTTCTACTGTTCTTTTTTATTTCCTTCTATATTTCTGAATTCTCAGATTTCTGAAAACTTTTATCCAGAATTCCAAAGATGTCAAGGGCATTAGCATGTTTCAAAGGGGTTGAGTGATATTTACCGACAATAGACACTTCCTTTCCTAAATGTGTTCTATTTGCTCTTTGCCTAACATTAGTTATTTTATCAGTCTAGTCATTAATATATGTAACAACAGTTCTGCAAGCTGTGCCAATTTCACAAGTACGATCATTATCAGTAAGTCTAGATTTACTATGAATTATGTCAAATAATCCAACATTTAACATGAAAAAGACAGATCACCAGTGCAGGCATTACTTTTACACATACATAGCATTTATTACACTGTACAAGACATTTGTGCTTTACAAAATCATTAATAACATACTGATTTAAGGAATCAATATTCAGTTGCAAAGGAATAAAAATTCTCAAAGAAAAGAATGATCAACAGCTATCATAGAATTCAAAGAGAATTTAAATCAACTTCTGTGAGCAAAATCACATAAACAATATGCAACTAAATATAAGATTAAGTGCGGTACAGTTGTTACTCTGAACGTTTAAGTTGTGAAAGTCGCACAAAAGCTGGACTTACATTGCACACAGTACCTTCTGTTCTCTATCGTTTGCAGTGGAACCTCTTTTTAACAATAAATATCAACACATGACAAACCAAGACAGGATTGAAAAGCTCTGGATCATCCTCTCTGCAGTCTGTGTGCATTTATAGTTGACTATGCCCATTGGATGACTACAGTTTACCTGTCTACAACATATCCCTTTCTCAACAAACAGTAAAAATCAAAGGTAAAACAAAATAAAAATCAAAGTAAATCTCCTTGTGTACAAGATATCCCTTCCTTCCTATAAACAGTGGACAACAGTGTCAAGAAATAAAGTATAAACTCAAGTAAAATGTCTCTTACTAGATAACTGCACAGTCAGTCTTAAACACAGATGGGGTTGTTTAGATAACCAGTGTCAGCATTGCTGATATTTCTGAAAATTTAGTGTTGGTTACAACGAAAGCATCTTATTTTTCAAAAACTTGTCAACAATTTTCCCAGTAATGAATTATTACCCATATTTGTACCAGCAGTACTTTAAGCAGTTGCAGGAATTTGATCCAGAAATTATGCCTATTTAGCAAATTCTCAGATTTCCTTTGGTGCTTTTGTGGTTGGGTTACAAATCTTTACTGTTAGTTTTGGCTTATATCTACCACGTATGTACTCATATGTGGTACTTGTAAGCACAAGTGTACTGATTATGTCACAGGAATCGCATTTCAGTAGTTAACTTCACCTCTGCTCAGCAATAGTATCTGTTTGTTACTTTGTATCTATTTCATGTACCACACTTATCCACTCAGCTGTGATATACCATGAGAGATTAGTGGAATACTTCTCTTCTTCAATAATTTGTTGCAGTTTGTTTGCCATAGACAGGGAGATGGAAGCAGAAAAGTATTACAGAAAGTATAGAAGAGAGCTGGCATGAAAATGATTAAACAAACTTGAGTTTGTATATGAAAGTAAAAGTCAGAGCAGTAGCCTTATGACTACTACACTAAAAAGTATAATAAACTTTGAGCTGAAAGAAGAGATACTTTCTGTGGCTTTCTGAATGCACTGCGTAATTACAGATTTTGTTCCTGACAAGAAAAGGGCAAGACTCAGTTTTTAAATCAGAACACATACTGTGGAATGGATTTTTACAAAATATGGATGCCAGGCTATTTTTTTTATTTATTTGATATGCATATCAGCTGCTGCGAAAAATACTAGCTCTGTCCAAAAAATATGTACAGTATAAAAACAGAAAATCTCTCAAACTTCAAATATTGTAAAACATATGCTCATTACAGATTTTCTACCATATGATAATTTTTGCTACACAAACATATGGATAAGAGGTTGTTTGTGTATGTTGCCTGATTATAGGCTTTATTATGTTAATTAATTAATTAATTAATTAATTAATTAATTAATTAATTAATGTTTGCAATTGTGCATTGAACTGAACTAGTTAAATGTTTTTGTGATGGTATTTGTAGTAATATTTCATGATTCTGTCAGATATGATTCTATCAGAAGTGTTCTGAAATATTTAATATTGCTTTCCTTTGTTGCAATCTGGCTGAAAAAAATCACTTTTCCTCAAAATATGATTAGATGAACTGATTAAGCCATACCAACACTCACTAAGGCTTTAATAAACTAGCCTGTGGTTTACAGAACTTGAAAGCTAATTATATCCCGTAAGGAAATACAAGGATGACATTCAGTGCAAGGGAGGCGGAATGATCCTTCTGTGCATAAAGGAAGAAGAAAACTTCTGATGAGTGCTGATTCAATTATTTCAGTCTATCAAGCAAAATATAGACCATGCACCCAAGAGTATAACATGTTAAAATATATAATAATTAAACAAGAATTCATACTCTACAATGTTGCACTGACATTTGTTAAGAAATGTAATATAAAAAATAACTTCTGCTTGTACAACCCTAATATTAAGAAAAATTAGTGTTCAATTCCTGATTTAAACCCTTGGGGTATAACGTTCCAAAATTAATAATCAATTTTGTTTCTAATTTGAATAAATTAATCAAAAACTCCTCTCCCTGTTTGTTAAGAGGTTTGGCCAAAATACTAAAAAGTAAACTGGAATCCGAACCACCATGAACTGTGTGGAAATGATTTGCCACAGGATTTTGCACTCTACCATGTCTGATGTCACCCAAGTGTTCCATAATGCGACTCTTAGCCATTTTCTTGGTTTGTCCTATGTATCACTTTTTGGGTATGCACCCACAACCAATGATGTATACAACCCCACAAGATCGACAATTAAAGATACCCATGGCCTTATACTTTCTACCATTAATGCTGCCCCCATCCAAATTTCATACTCTAGCACACACTTTGCAACTTCCACAAGAATAGCAGCCCATTTGAGCATGATCTCCAGCATCTTTCTTCAAGTTTAATACCTAATTTAGATTTAAGAACTTACTATATGAAAATGTTATTCTTTTGGGAAACAAATTTAACAAAGTGGGATCATCACATACCATGGGCCAAAACCTCTCAACAGTTTCCCTCAAGACATTGGAAGAGGGAGAATATTTAGGAACAAAAAAAATTATATCCTCCCTATCTGATCTAACTGTGCTGGTTGATCCTAACTTCAGTCTACCCCTTGTATTGTTAGAAATAGCACATGCCATTGTTGCCAAATTCCCACATCTTTTTTCAGCCCCATCAAGAATAACTGGAACATATCCTCTCTCCAAAAGCTTATGTCTGACTTTCTGAAATTCCTCATCCAAGGAATACTTGTCACAAGTATTGTTGAAAATATGATTATATTCACCATAAGGAAGTGAAGCCAACAAATGAGGGGGAGGCATGCTGTCAGCTGAAAAAAAATTGCTGACAGTAGTCTCTTTACTGAAGGGCCTAAAGGACACTTCTTGATTTCCTGTCACAAAAAATTCCAAATCAAGAAATTGAATCTTCTCCACATCAGTTTTATAAGTAAATTGCAAACCAAAACAATTGCTATTTAGAATATCCATGAAACCCTGAAATTGTGTGGTGTTACCCCTGCAAATAAAAATCAAATCATCTATATACCTCTTATAAACTACAACATGATGTGCAAAAAATTCAGAGTTATAAACAAACAAATTCTCAAAATGATTCATAAAAATAATAGCATACGAAGGGGCATATGAAGCCCCCATCGCAGTGCCCTTCTTTTGCAAAAAACACTGCTTGTTGAACTTAAAACAATTGTGAGTCAATGAGAATTCTAACAGTGTGTGGGCCCTCCCCTATCAATTTACCAACTGCTTCCAAACCCCAGATATTTCAGATGCTAGTATAAAGAACTTTAACATCTACACTTTCCCAATAAAATTCTGCATTCCACTTCATTCCTCTCACCAGATCACAGAGATCCTTGTCATTTCTAATATGGGATGCAATTTTAGGCAGCTACACCTTCAACTGATGATCCAAAAAAATGCCCACATTCTGCAAAAATGACCCCCTTCCTCATACCATCGGTCTGCCCGGTGGGTTGTTTAAACATTTATGAATCTTGGGAATGATGAAGAAAATTGCATCCCTGGGGTTCTTCACATATAATTTCTTGACATCCGCTGGGGAGAAAAATCCCAGTCTCTCACCTTTTTCCAAAAGTTCTAATAACCCAACATTAAATGCAGGAATAACATCACCCGTGATCCTGGTGTAAACTGATGTGTCCCTTAACAATTCCCCAAGCCATAGTATTGTATCTAGATCTAGACAAACTCACCCAATTACCACCTTTGTCAGCTTGAGTATATACATAATTATCATTGGCATCCCATAATTTGTTTAAAGCTAACCATTTTTTTTTATTCAGTTATACTTTCTACATCTTTTCCTGAATTTTTCATATTCAAATTCAATTTGTCTGTGCAGTTCAAATTGACAAATTGCTAATGAAGATTTGGGCAGAAATAAATTACTGTTGTAAGGCACCCGTGGTACAACTAATTTACCATAACCTGTGTAAAAACCACCCTCTTGACTTCCAATTCCCCCTCAAATGACTCACCCATGATATCACACACCTCATTTTCATATGACGACATGTTAAGAAGAGAATCATCAGAACAAATACTTGAATCCATAACATCATTATCCCCAGCAAAAATATTCACACCACAAGCACGATTTTGAAACTATACTCTTAAATGCAACTTTCTACAAAACCTGCTCATTTCAAGAATAATATCTACCAAACTGGAGAGAAATGCTGAAACAAATTTTGTTACCTTCAACAATAAAGTTTCAATATCATTATTTAAAGTCGTCAGACAAATTAATATTTTTTAAATTAGTCCCACTGTCTTGAATACGTTTCTGCGACTCATACCTGGGTGAAATAAAAGTACTTGCATTTAAATTGAAAAGACAGTCATGGACTGGAATACTATAGCTGCAACTAGTTATTTTTCCTTACCAGGAAGCACCATTAAATGCTTTGGATACTACTTGTGTGACTGCTACATTTTATTTCTAGCCTAGTGGTTCTAGTCTTTGTGTTTTGCTGTTTTTTGAAAAATCCAAATACTGAATTTCATTTGACTGAGACCATAATACCTAATTTTCAAAATACTGAAAACTCATTTGACTGAGTCTCCTTATACTGAAAGCTTACAATGCTGAATTTCAAAATAATGAATTTTAAGCCCTAGCCATGCACACTTATAGCACCAATGACTGTTTCCAAAACTTAAAAACTACTTACTTACCCTCTTAACAGAAACTGGGTGATGTAAAACCAAACTAGTTAGGGGGCTACACACCCCACATCCCCAATGCGGGGAGCTGTGCCCCCATACCCTCCAACTATATATATACTAACTCTATTATCACACTACAGTGGGGAAAACAGCATATAGCTTTTACTTACCTTACATTACTGTACATACTGCCACTATTGCCAGGAGCGCATGAAACATCTGCCATATTACTTTAGATGCTTCCCATAAAAATGTGAAGAGACATACCCATGTTTAGAAACACTACAACATTACTATCTACACCACTATCAGTATTTTGACAGTTGTCACTTTAAGTTACAGCAATTTGTTTTATCACAAGTAAGTCACAGGAACACACATCACGTGTATGGCTTAAAATTCAGGATTTTGAAATTCAGCATTGTAAGCTTTCGGTATAATGCGTCTCAGTCAAATGAGTTTTCAGTATTTTGAAAATTAGGTATTGTAGTCTGTCAAATGAAACTCAGTATTTTGATTTTTCAGTCATGTGAAGTAGACCTGCCTCAACACCAGCGTTTCATTTCAATAAATATTTTGTCCACTAAAGAAACTAAATTGTTTTAATGCTGAATTTTGTGTGTGCAAAATCCTGGTATACTAGGGAGTGGGAATTTGCACTTTCTCAGCTGTTTTGCAATCGCAGAGTAAGTACACATAAAAAAACATGGGGTATGGCGGGGTGAATATTTTTTTAAGATTTTTTTGTTTCTTTTGTTTGTTTCTATCTTTTTATACCAATCTTTTTTACGTGACCATTTTATTATTTGATTTTTTTTAGGTAATCATTCCAAACGGTGACTCACAAATTTTTTCAGTTTCATTATTCTTTCAGTTTACGATCTTTTTCAACCAATGTGCTGTAAATCTTGCAATGTACTTTGTTCACAGTGGTCACAGCTACTCATATTAAGAACAGTAATATACTCTTCTGAATACAGAAATCATACGTACACCTTGGCATTTATTTACACTGGGTCTAAATGCTCAAACGTGTTTAAATGGGTATGACACAGAAATTAATTTAGGCTTCCTGGCACAACATGAATGAGATATTTAATTTGGCATAATTTAGCACATTAATTATTTATGTGCAAAGGTTATATGGAGCAACTAGTTGCAAAACCTTTAGAATAGAAATGTGAACTGCTTAAGTGAACTGCTTAAATGGAACTTTGCCTAATCAAATGTTAAGTTCCTGTCAGAACAAAGTCCTTTCCATCCCTTTAAGTCTGCCCAAGGAGAGCATATACAAAGAAAAACATGATGTAGGTACAAGGTTCTACCTGGAGATGTTTCTCCAAGTTCTTAGCCTAGCGGTTATTATTTTTTCTGACATTCTTTATACTTTCCTCCTTTTACTTCTCATATCATCTGTGAAATGGTGCTGGAAGGAAGGGGGTTTCAATATATCAGACTTTAATGACATTAAGAAAAAAGTAGAAAGCTAACTAATTCTTATTATGTGACAAGGTAATGCTAGCTATGTGATTATATAAAAGTCTTAAATGCTGGTGATAACTGTAGTCAGTCTTCGTTGTGTGCGCTATCAGTCTCAAATGAGCAATGGTGTGCATCAGTGTAGAATTGCAGCTCTGAGTATGAATAAAATCAGTAAACTAATCCTTTATACTGGGTGCATGGTGTGGTGAGAGCTGGGTCAAGCACAAATTTGCCAACACACTTTCACTTCATATTCTTTGCAGCACTTTCGATTTACCATTTCAAATTGTGTAGTGAATCTAAGTGTTAAACTGGTTGACATTTATCTATGTGCCTTCACAGATAATTTTTGGTACTGGGCACATATTTCCTAACATAAGTCTGTAATGAATGAAAAAGCTTACTTGTAGCATTGCATTGATTTATTTTGAGGGGAATACACTGCCCATGCTTCTGTTTATTATCTATTTTTTTTTTTTTTTGTATAGCCTGCTTAGGGTTTTTCTGCAAGCATTTTAAGTTAATTTGGTATGTTTTCTGATGAAGTTTTACAAAAGTGGATATTAAAAGAAACTACACTAATTTTATTCCTTCTGAGTGCTTTGCGCCTCAAGAGTGTTTTTATTTTATTAGTGTTTTGGTTTGTGTGCACTTTGGCCTCAGTACTGGGTTTGTTTTTTTAGTATTGATTGGTTTATTTCACTACTCACTCACTCAACTTACTCTCTGTTAAACAAAACAAAACAAAAAAATCATAGTATGTTTCTTTTGTTTGCGGTGGTGCTGGGGGTTGTGCTGTTAAGCTAACAGGACCTGAAAAGTAGCTACATATGGGGAAAGAGACCAACATGCTAGCAGGGTTTTGTAGTTTATTGTTTCCTGTGAATCTTATCCATGCTGAGAGCATTTCATATTTCATTTGTTTTATTTTACCAAATCCTTTAGTATGCCATCATTTAATATATCATTTCTTTCTCGTGTTTATTTGATTACCTGTCTAATGAGTACAAATCTTGCTATCAGTATTATCATGGCATGCAAGTTAGTCAATAAATCTATCAATCTATCAATCGATCTGTCAAATGACAGTCTTGATGGATCATGTTTGTATTATATCTGTGTTTTCATATCAATGTAACACAGTCCCCTGGTACACACTTTTTCATGACAAAATATTTATTTCTACAAGCTGATCATTCTTTCTTTTCCAAAAATTATGCTCTTTGTAAAATTTAAAGTTAGGCATATAAAATAAAAATGTAATATATTTTGCTTCATTTATAAGTGCAGAGCCACTTAAACTGCACACTTCATGAATTATTTCACTCCTCAGGGTAGGAAAGGGTTTTGTTGGGGATACTATAAATACTAAGCTGACCAAGAAGAACCTTCAATTAACATTTGATGAAGTAAATTTTTGCTCTTTGTCTGAAGAGACAGTTTCCAGTAATGTAAAATGAAGTCCATTAAAGAGCAGGAAGAGGAGGAGGACAGAACACATAAATTCATAGTTCTACCACTGGTTACCAAGATATAAATCAGAGACAGCAACCAGTTCCACTCTCCAAGTAATGGGAAGGTAAAAATCCTTCTAATAATTGAAAATCCACTTTCGATTCAGAAACAAGAAAAGAGGCAGTCAGCGGACCCACTGGCACAGGTAGAGGGGAACTTGGTTAAGCAGGATGATAGCAGTAGTTGGGAGTGGGGGATGATGTTTAAATGAAGTGAAAATTAAGACAACAAAAAAGGAAACAAGATACAGCCATTAAGATATTTAGTGCCTCAAAGAAACCTCAGTTTTGATAGTAAGCATGCAGTTGATTTATACCCATCTTCTGAACATGCGTACTACTCAGATAGTTCATAATTATTTTTCTGCAGAAACATTCTAAGTGAAATTGTTTTGTTGGTTAAATAAATAAGTATGCGTAATAAAACTGGAGATCGCAAAAGTAGATGTACAATCAACACAAACATGGGAAGGAGGCCACATTAATGAATTTTTAAGAGTGCATTACATGTGCTTTAACAGGAAATATACAGCTGATTTGCTAAAGTTTTTTTTTTAACCACCAAGAAAATTAATTCATTGTAATCTAAGTTAAATCCAATATTGAACACTGGCACATATCTATACAATGCAAATGTCTGGTGCCAGGATATTTTAATACAAAACATGTTTTCTAGAGATTTATCAGTCAAGGCCATATAACTGTGTCATCTTAAGAAACATAAAAGCCATAATGAACAAGTCAGCACTCCTTCCATTTAATGTGAGCAACAGAACACTGTGGTTTTTGAGGTTTTGCTGACGGCATGAACAAGATGCTTTGTTTAAGACAGTTATTATGCAATGAACAATTTATTATTATGTTTATTCTTTGAAAAAGAAGTTTTTGGCTTAGTACAATTGAAGATGATGCATATAAACTCTAGATAGTACTGTTACTCCATCCAAGTCCTTAATACTAGAGGATAGTCATGGACAGTATGAACTACCATCTGTGCTGAAATACTACTCTCTACTCTTTGAGAGTTCAACCAGTACATGACATCCAGGGTTAGATATCTGCATGTGAGATTAAACTCAGCCTGTTTGGTACATCATCCTCAAAGGAATATTAGATAAAATTTCTCTAGTGATCTGACGCCATTGTAATTACTGTTTCATAATCATGTAAATAATAATAATATTATATGGCATATCAGCCTGCATTCAGCGAGTGGATACCTTTATCAAACTCATATAAAACAGGATGTTAAGGCATATGATAAAGCTACAGTTTAATTAAGAAGGGCATCTAGCTGTGTCATTCTAACAAATCCATCAGTCTGAACCAACATGCCAGCACTCCAGCTTATACTACAGACAACAGAACTCTGTGATACATGCATTTTGATAGTTGCCGGATAACTGAAAACATAAGAGAAGAATACGTTTATCAGGTACTGACAGTTTAGTTGGGGTATGGTAAATATGACCTAGAACATTATGATATAACGGAGATTTGACAAAATACTTGATCTATACATATGTAGCTGTGTATGTCTTTTGTATCCATCTTTCAGTATGTCTGTCTGTCTAGCCATATGATCTACCTGTAAAGGCAATCCAGAAAAGTGCGCATAGCCCATTGTCAATGGAGCCACCTATACTGAGCCAGAAGATATAGCAAATGTACTGGCAGACAAATTCAGCTCTAACTTTACCCCTATCCTCCCCCAAACCTTCCCTCAAGAAATATCATCAAATTTTACTCTCCCTGCTATCACTTGGGAATGGGTCCTCAATGCTCTCTCGAAGGCCAAGAACATTGCATCAGTGGGCCCAGACAATATCAAAGGATGCCTTCTAAATTCATGGAACATGTCTTTTCAGGCCCCTTAGAAACATTATTTAACCATAGCCTCCAAATAGTCTTCGTGCCTCATAAATGAGGAACAGCAACAATCATCCCTTGGCACAAATGTGGGCCTGCTATTGACCCTGGAAGGTACAGACTTGCTAGTCTCATATGGAAAGCTATGGAAATAATTATCATGGCAATGGTAATTAATGACATAGAAAACTTCTAGACACTGGAGGCAACCCAATTTGGCTTTATCAAGGGCAGGCCATGCTTACTCAGTCTGACAGACTTCTTAGAGAATGTCACCAAAGCAATGGCAACATGGTTCACACTGTCCACCTTGACCTGGCCAAGGCACTCTGGCTTTGTTGACAAACTCAACAGTTTAGGCATAAACTCTTATGTCACTTAGTGGATAGCCATCTGGCTCACAGACAGAACACAGGAAGTTAGAACTGGGAGTCTGTTTCTACAAAGAGGCCAGCCACAAGCAGATTCCCTCAGGTATTGGTCCCGGGATTGCTCCTTTTTGGCATTTACTTCTCTGATGTTAAGGCTGGTGTCAAGGGCCTCTGACTGACCATAATTGCAGAAGACTGCAAATTAGTAACAGTTAAACTCCCCTGCCGACACTATTATTCTTCAGGAAGAGCTGAAAACAACAAAGGACTTGTGTCAGAGCCATGGAATAAAAATAAATGCCACAAAATGCATAATGCTATCCTTCAGGAAGGCATCCACCCATAGTTACTATCATATGGACCACACACCCCTAAGAGTTGACCCAGTAGTCAGGGACTTAGGGACACATATAGATAGTAATCTAGGCTTTGATCATCATGTGTCTACAGTAGTGAGGAAATTATTCTATGTTCTGCAAATTATAAGCAAAGGAATGTCATCTAGATCTAAGGAGGTCATCATCCCACAGTATTCAGTACTCACCATACCCATCATTGAGCATAATGCCCCCTTTGGTATGTACCTAATCAGGCACATCCAATAATTAGAATGTTTGCAGATGTTCCTCATTAAAAGAATACAGAATGTAAGTAACATGTCCTATACGGACTGCTTCAAACCCTATCCCTGTATTCTGTCTCCTACATGCTGTTGAGAGGAAAAGTAGGCCTTGTATACCCTCATGGACTTCCTGCATATCCACAAAACAAACAGCACCGGAATTACCCATCCTAAAAACTTACACCTTGCCTGTGATATAAATACAACCTGCTGGAAGACAGATATGTATCCCAGAGTCTACTCCTTCTCTGGAACAGGATCCCCATCCATCTGAAGTAGAGTTCCTCCCAAACCATATTCAAGTGTAACTTGGACAATTGGATGGGGAACAAAAAATTCATCCCTGATTTGGCACCTATGTCACTAATGGGCACTTTAAATTGTTCATCTCCCAGGCCCCTGCTTATAATTGTTTCACTTCTCTAGCCCCTGCTTACACTCATCAAGGGTACTAGAACAATTTGAAATGCATATATGAGGGTTCCTATTACCTGATCGAAAGTTTAGGTTAGCGAATACCTAAATGTCGATCTGGTAATAGTGAAAGCAAAAAAACCGCGAACGACCAATTTAACACAGGGAAAGTATTCCCTTGGCTGTTATGCGGATTTTGCCCCTTTCCCCACTGTAGAGTGATCTCGGAGTTGGTATATTTAGTTAGGGTGGTGTACGGTGCACAGCCCCCAGTTCATTTTAGTTTAAATTTTTTTTTTTGGTTTAAAATTTTTTTCTACGGTAGAGAGAATTAATTCCCTACATTAAATCAGTTGTTCGCTGTTTTAATTTTTCGATATTACCAGATCGACGTTTAGGTATTCGCTAACCTAAGCATTTGATCAGGTAGTATAGATGCACTATGACCCTATGAAACTATCTACCTGTCCAGAGATGTGTCTAAAAATTTGCTTTAATATTGTACTCTCATTCTCATATTCGGGTGGAAAAGAGTGTTAGGAGTGACTTGTGACAGACGAGTACCTGTAAGAGTGAAAGGGAAGGTCTACAAGAGGGTAGTGAGACCAGCTATGTTATATGGGTTGGAGACAGTGGTATTGACAAAAAGGCAGGAGTTTGAGCTGGATGTGGCAGAATTAAAGATGTTAAGATTTGCACTGGGTGTGACGAGGGTGGACAGGATTAGGAATAAGTATATTAGAGGGTCAGCCCAGGTTGGAAGGTTTGGAAACAAAGCCAGAGAGGCACGATTACGTCGGTTTGGACATGTGCTGAGGAGGGATGCTGAGTATATTGGGAAAAAGATGCTAAGGATGAAGCTACCAGGTAACAGGAAAAGAGGAAGACCTAAGATAAGGTTTATGGATGTGGTGAGAGAGGACATGCAGGTGGTTGGTGTGACAGAGCAAGATGCAGAGGACAGGAAGAAATGGAAACAGGTGATCTGCTGTGGCGACCCCTAATGGGAACAGACGAAAGAAGATGATGATCCTCATATTCCTGGCCTAAACAATGAAATGTATTTCTGCCCATACCTGGGTCTTACATGTTAAATAAATGAATACGCAATTTCCAGCTGTTGCCACTTGCAATCATGCAAGGTTGTGTGTGTACATGCATGTGTGGTGTGTGTGTGTGCATGTGTGTGTGTGTGTGTGTGTGTGTGTGTGTGTGTGTGTGTGTGTGTGTGTGTGTGTGTGTGTGTGTGTGTGAATTCATATGTAAGTAATTATGTCACTAAGTAGTTCATTTATTGTTCCTTGAAACAGCCATTAGCTGAGACAGCTGGAAACCAACTTTAATAATACTCTAAAATGCTGTGATTGGGAACCACTTAAGACCCTCAACCTTAATGAGGCAGTTAATTATTTTAACTCTACCTTTCTAGACATACTGGACTCACATGCCCATCGTATAACCATCAGAATTAAATCCAAATTTGTACCATGGCTTACCAAAGACACTAGATCATTACTGAAAACTAGAGACAAAATTTGGGACCAATGGCATAAAACAGGATCTCAAGCCTCTAAACAATTATACCTAGAGATAAGAAATAAATCAAATAATTTGTCAAACATGATAAGATCAACCACTATCACAATATACAAAAAAGCATCTAAATAACCCTCAAAACTTGTGATCAGCCATTACCAACATTCTCCTACCTGGTAAATCTGGTTCACCCCCCCCAACCACAACAAAATCCTCAGATAATATAGCCACACAATTCAACAAACATTTCACAGAATCTACCCAGTCCTTAACCAGCCATCAATCATCCCCCATCCCCAAAAAACCACCTAAATCAAACAACTTTAACATCTTCATCCTACAAGCTGTACCTATTGACATGATTACAAAACCACTAAAATAATTAAAACCAACAACATTAGCCGTGGCAAACTACTGGTTGATTATCTGAGAATTGCAGCAGATGCAATAGCCTACCCTGTAGCTATTCTGATTAACAGATCTATATCTAGACCCTGATATCTGGAACATTTCCCATATAATTCCACTTCACAAAGGAGGTAATTCAAGAGAACTAACAAAGTATCGTCCCATCCCCATTCTTTCTCCCCTATCAAAAATCCTAGAGAGGTGCATACATACACAAATCATGGAGCACCTTAATACTCACAAACTCCTGTCTTATACATAACACGGAGTTTGGCCATTTCATAGCACCATCACTGCTCTAATGTTATTCACAGACACAGTTAATAACCACAGAAACAGTGGAAAATTTGTATCTGCAATCTTTATGGACCTCTCAAAGGCATAGAATTGACTCAGCACAGCGTAATTGACTCAGCGCAGCTCCTCGTGGTGTCCTGCAGAGTTCTACAAGCAGCAGTATTTTTTTGGCTACTTATTTCCGACTGCTTTTTCTCACCGAAAAGCGAGTTTCTATAACTAAATAAGCTCTGCAAAGTTGATTTACTGCATTACTGTTTGTTTTCCTGAACTTTTTTGCATGTTTAATGTTTGTTTTTGCTTAAATTAACTGGTAGGCTACACACTCAAGTGCACTAGCCAATTTAAAGCATTTACTATTGTTACTGTATCTATTTTCTGCTACTTTGTAAGACAAAAAATATATATATATATATCCTTGTTTCCTGCCTTTACTGAACTAGAATAGTCCAGTCTTCAGGTATTGCTGATCTCTGGGCTGTGTCATAGTTCCTATGTTGCCCATGTCCTTGTTTGGATAGGAGGAAGCTTCTTTGTTCACCAGTGGGAGTGGGGAGCTCTGAGCAGCCTATCTGTCCCTAAAGGAGTGTTCCAGCCCATTAACTTGTAGCTTATTGGCCGTTTTGGGCCATTTCCTAGCTCTTTCTAACCCCCTGCTATAAAGCCCGCTTTAGCACGCTTTTCCGCTTGTAATTGACTCAGCACAGCTCCTCGTGGTGTCC
This sequence comes from Protopterus annectens, assembly GCF_019279795.1. Taxonomy (NCBI): domain Eukaryota; kingdom Metazoa; phylum Chordata; order Ceratodontiformes; family Protopteridae; genus Protopterus; species Protopterus annectens. The sequence continues at coordinate 1,287,196,487 of NC_056726.1, read as the reverse complement.
TGCAGAGCTCTACAAGCAGCAGCGAGTGTAAGAGTGACTTTCCATTGATTTCTAAGTATTTTTTTGGCTACTTATTTCCGACTGCATTTTCTCGCCGAAAAGCGAGTTTCTATAACTAAATAAGCTCTGCAAAGTTGATTTACTGCATTACTGTTTATTTTCCTGAACTTTTTTGCACTTTTAAAGTTTGTTTTTGCTTAACTTAACTGGTAGGCTACACACTCAAGTGCGCTAGCCGATTTAAAGCATTTACTGTTTTTACTGTATCTATTTTCTGCTACTTTGTAAGAAAAACAAATATATATATCCTTGTTTCCCGCCTTTACTGAACTAGAATAGTCCAGTCTTCAAGTACTGCTGATCTCTGGGCTGTGTCATAGTTCCTGTGTTGCCCATATCCTTGTTTGGATAGGAGGAAGCTTCTTTGTTCACCAGTGGGAGTGGGGAGCTCTGAGCAGCCTCTGTCCCTAAAGAAGTGGTTCCCGCCCAGTAACTTGTAGCTTATTGGCCGTTTTGGGCCATTTCCTAGCTCTTTCTAACCCCCTGCTATAAAGCCCGCTTTAGCATGCTTTTGCGCTTGTAATTGACTCAGCACAGCTCCTCGTGGTGTCCTGCAGAGTTCTACAAGCAGCAGCGAATGTAAGAGTGACTTTCCATTGATTTATAAGTATTTTTTTGACTACTTATTTCCGACTGCTTTTTCTCGCCGAAAAGCGAGTTTCTATAACTAAATAAGCTCTGCAAAGTTGATTTACTGCATTAATGTTTGTTTTCCTGAACTTTTTTGCACTTTTAATGTTTGTTTTTGCTTAAATTAACTGGTAGGCTACACCCTCAAGTGCACTAGCCAATTTAAAGCATTTACTATTGTAAATGTATCTATTTTTTGCTACTTTGTAAGAAAAAAAATATATATATATCCTTGTTTCCCGCCTTTACTGAACTAGAATAATCCAGTCTTCAGGTATTGCTGATCTCTGGGCTGTGTCATAATTCCTGTGTTGCCCATGTCCTTATTTGGATAGGAGGAAGCTTCTTTGTTCACCAGTGGGAGTGGGGAGCTCTGAGCAGCCTATCTGTCCCGAAAGGAGTGGTTCCAGCCCATTAACCTGTAGCTTATTGGATGTTTTGGGCTGTTTCCTAGCTCTTTCTAACCCCCTGCTATAAAGCCTGCTTTAGCGTGATTTTGTGCAATTTTGCACAAAGCACAGCATCGGGCAGCGCCGCTTAATCAGGTTTAAACTATTCCCAGCTCCACAAAGTCTGCTCTTCATTTTTTCCCTTGGAACTGCTCTAACTCTCAATCTAAACATTCTATTCTCAATCTAAAAACCCCGCACTTACTCCTATAAGCATTTTGTATAAGTTAAGCACTTTTTAACTATAAAAGCACTACATCCTCCTAAAATCCCCTTGAATAACCTTTCCCCTATAGGTCCTTTCTGATTCAGTTACATAGCAGTTCCTTATACTATTCTGACATGTCGAAAGGTCACTTGCTGGCTTCCTCTCCAGTTCAGCTGGTGAATCTGGGAATCTTGAAGCAATGTTACAACTGCCTCATGTACACAGACAACCCTCTCCTCCTCCCAACAAATACAAATATATGTGAGAGATGCAACCATATAGCCAAACTGGAGGCTGAGCTCTCTCGACTCAGTACTGGCATAACCAGTCAGGAGGAGAAGGTAACCACACACACCACAAATCCAGTCTCGCATAGACCTACCACAACTGCAAACCAAACACATAAACACACAAAAACATACTCAGAGGCTCTTAATAAAAATCTGCCAAAGCAACAGAGACCTCCAAAGCAGACATCCAAGCAACCACTACCTCAAAACAAAATACATGCAACACATAGTTCACAAAGTCAGTGTGCCAGTCACAGCCCTTAAGGCTAAACAACATACCTGATACACTTGTAATAGGTGACTCTATAGTCAGACACACTGACGTCCCGCTCACTAGGCTGAACAAGGAAAAGGTCACAGTAAGCTGCCTGTCGGGCGCTAGAATCCGCCACATAACACAAGCACTCAGGTCACTCCAAAGCAGGTACAAATATGACTCAGTCATTGTCCATGCTGGTGTGAATGACTTGAGACGTACCTCCCTGGACTACATGAAAAGAGACATAGAGGAGCTCTCTGATTATGTAGCCCAGGCCAGTATGACCCTGACCTTAAGCAGCATCTTACCCTCACCAATAATGATGCCACAGTACAAAGACAAATTGATCAATTTTAACAATTGGCTTAAGTATTGGTGTCATTCTAAGGGGATGCAATGTCTGTCTGCTTGGGATGACATGCGCGGCAAGCCACGCTGCTTCGCAAGGGATGGCTTGCACCTGTCACCCCTGGGCTTTTGGCTATTGACAAAGGCTCTTGCCACCCCCATAGTGCCTTTTTTTAGGCAAGGCTCAAAAGACAAACCCACCTCCCTAAAAAACACAAGTAGAAAGAAACTAAGGGCAATGCTGCTCAACGCCAGAAGTCTAAACCTCAAGATGCATGCTCTCAAAGCCCTCCTCAGTATGGAGAACATTGATGTCTGTGCAGTGACAGAAACTTGGTTCAAGGCTCCCGTGAGCACCCCAGAACTACCAGGTTATACCTCATATCATGCTTTTCGGCCCCAGAACTTGGACCAAACCACAAAAGGAGGAGGAGTATCCATATTCATCAAGGATACCCACACCTCCAGGTTAGTGGCAATGCACGAAGCATCGGAGACCATCCATGTGCAACTAACAGTGGGCAAAACTGCCCTCCAGTTTGTAGCATGCTACAGACCACCCTCTCAAACTCAGGAACTCCCCTCGGCCTTCTTAACGACACTGGAGAATATGAAGGTCTCTCCAAACACCATCATATTGGGGGACTTCAACTACCCAAACATAGACTGGGAGCATTACTCAAGCCCCAACACCCTAGCCCAAAGGTTCCTAGAATTCATAAACTCAAATGCTATGGAACAACTAGTCACCTCTCCCACAAGAGGGGAAAACATATTAGACCTGATCATCCCAAACATGGGGAAACAATGTTCCATACCAGTATACCCCTCATTGGTAAGATCGGACCATAAATTAATCTCCCTGGAAATCCATATCCCGCCCCCACCTCCAGAACAGAAGACCACAGTGAAAAACTTCTCAAAAGCTGACTTCACACTTCTTAAGACCGAAGTGGAATCCTTCAAGGCCCCCGGGCCAGTGGAAACCGCAGCCAACTCTACTGAATCCTTTATAAACGCATTCTATGGACACCTACAGGAATGCATGGATCATGCAATCCCAAATAAAACCAAGACCCATTCCCCCAAAGGCAGGCGTCCTGTCTGGTGGACCCCAGCCATTAATAAGCTATATAACAGAAGGAGGAAGCTACTACATGAGAGAGCAAAATCCCAAAAAGGGAAGGCATCTCTGATCAGTACTAGCAAAAAACTACGAACACTCATAAAATCATCCAAGGCCAACTTTGAGAGAAAAATTGCACAAAACACTAAAGATAATCACAAGGCTTTTTTTTAGTTATGTTAGAAACCTGGGTGGAAACTCCCAGATATGCTCAGAGTTAGTCCAAAATGACAAAAAATACACTGAACCCACAGACATTGCCAACATAATAGCCCAGGTGAGAGCTGCCCTCTCCAAAGCTAAAAACACAGCATCAATGGGACCAGACGGTGTCCCGGGTTGCATGCTACATGAACTCCAAGAAGAGCTAAACCACACATAAGGCTGCTGTCTAATCTCAGCCTTACTACAGGATATGTACACAAAGAATGGTGTACAGCAACAGTGGTCCCACTCCACAAAGGAGGTGCTTCTACGGACCCTGGAAACTACCGCTCCATAAGCTTGACGAGCCTGGTCTGCAAAGCTATGGAGAGGATCATTATGGAACTCATAAACAAAGACATTGGGGACCTACAGACATTGGATCCTACCCAATTTAGCTTTGTTAAGGGCAGATCCTGCCTCTTGAACATGGTCCACCTTTTTGAAACAGTCACCAAGGCCATTGATGAGGGTAAGGTAGTTCACACAGCCTACCTTGACCTTGCAAAAGCCTTCGACACAATACCCCACTCGGGCATCTTAGACAAGCTCTCCAGCTTAAATATAAACCCCTATGTCTTAAGATGGGTTGCAAACTGGCTCAAGGACAAAACCCACAAGGTCAGAATTGCTGGAGCCATGTCAGACTCTAAACCAGTCACAAATGGCATCCCAAAGGGCTCAGTCCTGTGACCTCTCTTGTTCGGTATTTATTTTTCTGAGGTACAGGCTAACATGGGAGGATTGTGGCTGACCAAGTTCACAGATGACTGCAAACTGGGCGCCATAATTGATTCTCCAGTGGACACAAGCATCCTCCAAAAGGGTCTCATAGAAACGGAAAACTGGTGTCAGAGCCATGGCCTTAAACTAAACGCCAAAAAGTGTATAGTCATACCCTTTGGGAAAAACAAAGTGCCCACAAATTACCACATAGGTGGCAATCCATTAAGTACGGAAGAAGTAATTAGGGACCTAGGGACCCAAGTTGACAGTAACCTCTCGTTTGACACTCACATTGCCAAAGTGGTTAGAAAGACCTTCTATATTGCCCACCTTATCATGAAGGGATTCACATCTAGATCGGGAGAGGTCATTGTGCCCCTTTACTCTTCCCTCATCAGGTGCATAATTGAGTACAATGCCCCGTTTGGGATGTACCTTACCCGACACCTGCAGCAATTGGAAAGACCCCAAAAGTACCTCACCAAGAGGATCAAGGGACTCAAACATATGCCATATGCTGCCCGGCTAAAGAAACTCCAGCTCTACTCAGTAGCATACCACCTACTCAGAGGCGATCTATGCCTGACGTACAAGGCCATGTCCAACCTGGAATTAATGGACATGCTCCACCTCAGAAAATCCAAATCCACCAGAGCTACGCGAGCGAGAGATTTGAACCTCAGCACAGAAATAAATAGGACATGCTGGAGGGACAGATTCATAACCCAGAGACCCCCTTCACTCTGGAATAAAATCCCAGTCCATGTTAGGCAGAGCCCCTCACTGACTCTCTTCAAGAGAAATCTTGACGAGTGGATGGGAGATCATAGGTTTACCCTGGGGGTCACTTCTGTGTCACTGCTAGACAGAGGTACAGTAAACTAAGCCTTAAAATGGGCACAGTATACTCATTCCAAGGGGTGGCAAAAGCCAAACACACTCTGGCTAGGCTTATACATGCCCTAGGGCAGATAGCCTAGTATGAACCTATGAACCTATATGACACAGTAGCACACAGGAAACATATTACTGTCCTGTTGAATCTAAATCTCACTGAACCTACTATTGCTTGGTTTCAAAGCTATCTATCAGGTTGACAGCAAGCAGTTCTATGGCAGAAAAACCCTTCCCCTCTACTCCCAGTTACTTTAGGTGTTCCTCAAGGCTTTATTCTTGGTCCCCTACTGTTCTCTATCTTTACTAACAACCTTCGTACCTCTACCCTACATGCTACTGCCATCCAGTATGCAGATGATTCCACATTAATATGTGCTGCTTTTTCTTTCAAGAACTGAATTCACTAACACAAGCCTCCTTTCTCTCTGGTGAATCTTGGCTCTCTAACTCCTAGCTTATTCTTAACCTCTGCAGCTTTTCTCCTTGGGTTTCCACTGAAAATGGGCCCCTGGCTTAGTTGGACCAACCCAGTTAACAAATGACAATAAATAAAAATAAATAAAAACATAATAAAACTAAGCTACTGCTCTTCTGCTCAACTAGGTATACTACACCACCCCATCCATTCCACACCACATCCAAAAACAACACAATTATCTCACCTGTCGCCCACATTAAATACTTGGAGTCAAAATCGACTGTAATATGAGATTTGATATTGACATCTCCCATATCATAAAGAAGGTTGACAAACAATTGGGTGTCTTATACAGAAATAAGCAATTTCTTACAAGAACAGCTAAAGAAACAATAGCACATGCCTCTTTTCAACACTTACCTATGCTTATCCAATTCTCACTAATCTAAGAAAAACTGACATTGCCAAACTTGAGGCATGATACAATAAAATTGCCAGGTTTGCCACCGACTCTCCCTATAGGTCTCACCACTGCATAATCCTAAAGAAACTTAAATTGCTAGAATTACTACAGTTCATCCTTTGTAACTAATTTGCTCTAGCCCATAAAATTCTGCATATCCCAAAAAAGCCCTGCTCTAAAAAAACTACTTCATCCCTACACCAGTAACAGAGTGTTATACTCCAATAATAAACTCCTCCTGGATGTAAGTAAAGCAAATAATACAGCAGGTGAATCCCTCAACTCAAATTTCATAACTAGAAGATGGAATCCCTTACCCTCCAACTTAATAGATAGAATCTCAATAACATAATTCAAAAAATCCTTACAAGCTCACCTAGCCAATACATGGCTCTGCTCTTGTGCCACTCCTGGCTAGGACCAAACCTCAGCATAATTCTCCTCTAATTTTGGGTGACTGCTTTAGTATATATGTGAATTTGCCCTGCGCCACAAGCAACAACTCAGTGAAGATGTTTGAAGAAAAAAAAATAAAACATTCTAATTTCCTTCCTCTACTATATTCCACACTTACTAACCAGTAAATGACTATTGTCTCCCTCCTCTAACAGCCTTTCCACTGTGCAGACCACAGTACCTCCACAGTAGAATCAACTTGTTCCCGGTTAGTCTTCCTGTCTGTCACTCAGACTTACCTAATTTAAGATATGTCCTATAGCTCTCAGACTTATGATATGTGCAATGGGCTATCCTAGTTACCAAACTTGTAAATCTGTATACAGTTGCTTCCATGAATAAAATCTGTATTTTATAGTATCCCTCCATGTATCATGACACCTTCCCAAAATTGTAGAATTGTATATATTAACTTAAGTGCATGAAATGTGTGTATCATGACACTGCCAAAATTGTATAATTGCAAATATTAACTATGGTGAATGTTATTTGTGTATCCTCCAATTATTGTAATACTATTGTTCATAAACACAGACCTTTTTTCCTGGCCCTACGCTTAAAAAGGACTTTGTCCAGTGGTACTTTCCTGGTTACCAAATATAAAATAAATAAATAAAATAAAATAAATAAATAAATACATTAAATAAATTAATTGGGTGCACATGAGGAACAGGAAGGACAAATAAAATGTGCCCAAGAAAAAAAGCAGTCATGTTATGATACAGAATATGCTACGATATGTTACTGTGTCTTTCAATCAGTTGGTCTGACCATCTGTGTTTAGGTGGCCCTGAGCGTCTTTGCATTTTATTTCCCAAATTTTACCACTATACATAAGTTATTTGTTATTATTTACATTCTGGGCAGCAATGTGGCTGCTTATTTCCTTACCAGCAGTTCATAAATTTATTTATTTTTTCTCCAGAACCACAACTCAAAAGCATTAATTTTCACATGCACAGCTTTAATTATTGTCCTACCCTCACAGCCACATGATGTTATTGGGAAACATAGCTTTAACTATATGGACCTTTGGTAACAGTGCTACCCAGATATGTCATAGCATTCCATCCAAGAAGCAAGAATATTTTAATACCCCAGATACCCTAGACACCCTAGAGAAATAGTGAATGACCAATACAAGAAGGTGTTTTAAATAAGAGAAAGAAAGAAAGAAAGAAAGGAAAAGAATTTTAAAGGAAGACAGGAAAGTCATTCATACAGTACCTCTATACAAGTAGCCAGCAGTGTAGATGAGAGAGACATTAAATATTATTTTAGAGAATTGGAAAGTTTTAAGTAGTTTCTCTGATGTTAAAAAAGTAGTCGGGGACAAACCCTAAGGTTAAGCTACCTTGATAAGAAATAAGAAAAGGTTGGAATGTTTAAATGTTACTATTGTAATTTTTGTTCCTATTTATATACAGGAATAACTGAGATGAATGTGAATAACATCATCAAATTGAAGGGTAGATATTCCTCTAAGTCAACATGTGTAGTATATTTGATAGTATGTGTTTCTTGTAATGCATTTTATATTGGAAAAACTTGTAGAACCCTTTGTAGTAGAATATATGAACATGTGTATGCAATAAGGTCTAGAGATGAGAAGAATGACCAAAGTAAACATTACAACAATGGCAACTGCAAAATGGATTTCAGAGTTGTTGTCTTAGATCAAATTATGAACCCTCATACAATTTTTAATGCTGAAGATGAGTTGGACGGAATATGTATGGCAAGTTAAGTTAGATGCATTGTTAAGAAGGAAGACAATCAACCAATCAACCATTAATTGATGTTTAATTAATTTAATTGTATACATGTGATGTTTGCATCTTGGAGCAGTCAGTCTGAAGAAGTCTCCAGAAGAAATGAAAGTGCTTACTGGGTGTTGATTCAATAAACTACTTTGGATTTTATTCAAGCACTTATATTGTATTTTTTTTTAACTTTTGAGTTTTTCAACAATGCCAGAGGGACTTGGCCAGGGCAAAGTAGGCAGTGTGAACCATGTTGCCTTCATCCATTGCTTTGGTGACCTTCTCTAAGATGTCCATCAGACTGCTTAGGCATGACCTGCCCTTGATGAAACCAGATTGGGTTGAGTACAGCTTCTGGTGGTTTCCTATGTCATTAGTGATCATTTACATGATAATTCTTTCCATGGGTTTGCATATGAGACTAGTGAGACTTGAGTCTGTAGTTTCCAGGGTCTGTAGGTGGCACAACTTTTGTGCCAAGGGATGACTGTTGCTGTTCTTCATTTATGAGGCACGAAGCCTGTTTGGAGACTATGATTAAATAGTGATTCCAGAGGCTGTGTTTAGTCATGTTTCAAGAGTTTGGAAGGCATCCCTGGATATTGTATGGGCCTATTGATGCAGTGTTCTTGGCCTTAGATGGAGCATTCAGGACTCATGCCCTAGTGATAGCAGGGGGAGGTATATTTGATGATATTTCTTGAGGGAAGGTTGAGGGGAAGAAAGGGGTAAAATTAAAGCTAAATTTGTCTGCCAGTAGGTTTGGGTTTCTAATACCATGACTGAAATGGACCCCATTCCTAAGTCAAAGAATGATCAAAGTTCATGAAATTAGTATTGTCTCATCCTTTGATGTTAGCCAGAAGTGCTCTTCGCAGCACCAGTACTGTGCACACTAATGACTCCTTCTGCAATTTGTACAGAGTAACATGTATCAGTACCATATATAAATATGATTGTAGATTCTTTTTAGATGACCCATTTCTCCTACTACTACTGGAACTGTCTGTGTATCTTTCTTCACACTGCATTCATTTCTGCCTGCAAATCCTGATATATTATGACTTTGTGCCTCTTTGTATGCAAGACACTATAGTCACTGGGTGTGCCATTTCAATGATCAATGCTACTATTGTCTTCTTTTCATGGACCACTATATCTGATTTTTCTGGCATCTATCTTTTGAACTGTTGGTAATGGGTGATCCCATGTGATGTAGGCATCATCATTTTCTATGATGCTTTGTGGATCATGTTTACAGTGTTTTTCAGCTACTTCAGTATTATAATGTTTACGCAATCCCTAGTGCAACAGTCTTGCCACATTATTATGCCTTTCAGTATACAGTCTTCTGCCATTAGTATGTCACAACCAACAACAATGTGTGTGCAACTGTTTTCAATTCTGTTTTACAAAACCTTATATTTGTCTGTTTCTCTTACATTTTCAATGGGCTTTCTAAACCAGCATGTATGTAGTCCACTATCTTGGGCTGCCAATATTAACCTTTCATCTTTTGGTTTGAATTTGCCTCTCTTTAACCATTCATGCATTTGATCCTGATCAACATGAGGTTGTTCCAGGAGTTTTCTATACTTGCACCTATATTTATGCATTTTCCACATTACTTGCCTTCTCATCTGATCCTTCATCTTATATTCTTTCTTTTGTTTTTTTGGCACATTCAGTTGCTGCCTGATTTTTGTCTAGCATAATCGTGTTATGTACTGATTTTTATAAATCTCTTGATGAGCATGAAGCATCCTTCTTATTTTCTAGTCTAATCTGTCCAACACCTTTTGGGGCCAGTCAATCACTCCAAAACTGTAAGTTAGGACAGGAAGATCAAATTTGTTTATATCTTGATCTTTGTTGCTAGATGTCAGTGCTGTTTTCAGGATTAATGTAAGTCTTCTAAAATATTCCTTACCGAGTTTTATTTGCATTTGGTAAAGTTTTATTGTTGATTCTTCATCAATTCCCAAATATTTATACACTCCCTCTTGCTCAAGTTCTTTTATATCACATTCTTGTCCCAACTGATGTTTTCTCGGTGCTGCAGTTTTCCTGCTTTAAAGGTTGCTTTTGCACATTTAACAATACTAAATGACATTCCTGCAGCATCTGAAAAAGTTTTGACTACTTGCAGTTGTGCTTTCAGTTCCTCACTGGATGAGCTATACAGTTTTAAATCATCATCAAAGAGAAGATGATAAGTCTTTATATGTTTTGCTTTCTAGGAGCCAAATTATAGCCATGATCTAATCTGTTAATCAGACAGCTTAATGGGTTAAGAGCAAGGCAAAAGAGCAGTGGTGACAGAGAGTCTCCCTGGAATATCCCCCTTTAGATTTTTATCCCTGGTATAATAATTTGCCCTTTATTATGGGTTAATTACAAAGTGGTCTGCTGCTGTTTCACGGTCACTGTTATGTAGTTTATCAGTGTAGGGTATATCTTATACATTTTTAAGCACTGTCTTCTGGCTCATTATAGGTGGCTCCATTAACAATGAGCTCTGCACACATTTGTGTATTGTCTTTATAGGTATATTAGATGACTTGACAGACAGACAGACACACAGACAGATTGATAGACAGATATAAAACACATACACAGATGCATATCTATAGATCAAGTATGTTGTCAAGATAGCATTATATCATAATGTTTTAGGTCATATTTAACGTGCCCCAACCAAAATGTCAGTAGCTCATAAACATATTCTTCTCTTCCATTTGTAGATATCTGGTACCTGTCAAAATGCATGTATGACAGAGTTCTGCTGCTTGCAGTATAAGCTGGAGTACTGGTATGTTGGTTCAGACTTATACATTTGTTAGTTTGACACAGTCAGATACTGTAGTTTTATCATATGCCTTAACATCTTGTTTGGTAATGAGGTGGATAAAGTTATCCACTTACTGAATGCAGGCAGATATGCCAGGTAATATTATCCAGCATTACATTTTTTACATGATTATGAAACAGTAATTACAATGCAGCCAGATCACTAGAGCAATTTTTTCCAATATTCCTTTGAGTACGAGGTACCAAACAGACTGAGTTTACAGGGTTGGCCAAATTAAAATAAATCTGTGTTTTTATTGTTTTTATTTTTCTTTTTATTGTTGTTTCTCCATATAACTCAATACAAGTATATGAAGTGACAAACAATATAATTCATGTTATTTGAAAAAATGTTCTAATATTTTGTGAATGACCCTTTGGCCATTATCAAGGATTTAACTCACTGAAGCATAGAACAAACAAGTTTACAGCAATGTTCAGTTATGGAAGCATTGCGTGCTCAAGCTAAAATGAGTTCTTCAGTCTGTTGCTTGTTTGTTATTGTCTTTTTCCTCATCTCTGACTTCAGACTAGCCGACAAGTTCTCTATTGGTTTCATATATGGGCTGTTACCCAGCCATGGTAACACTTCAATACCATGGACCTCAAGGAAACTTGTCACTTGTCGACCTTTGTGGCATGGGGGCACCATCGTGCATGAAGATGAAGTCCCTTGTCCCAGTAAATTCTTTCTTCTTTGCCCAGTCACACAGCTAAGGGAGCAGACATTGCTGTAGTATGGTTCTGTCCTATTTCTGATTCATGTTTTCCTGAACAATGTAGAGCTGACCTGTTCGAAGATGGTCAAACACTCTACACCATCATTTGAGTGGGATGCATAACTCTCTGAACAATATAATTGTCTCTCATCTGCTCTCCAGATTGTTGTACATATTGTACTTGGTGATCTGAACACTGTATTATGCTCTCAACACTGAAAACAACCCATTCCAAATCTTCTTCTGAGCAGTTTTGAAACTGTTTCATCCAGCACAGTCATTTTGCCTTCATTCGGTTGGACAACTTCTTCAGAGGTCTGCAATCTTGAAGCCAAGCATTCAGAAGTCTCCATCAATCAGTTCTGGAACTTACTGTAACACCCTGTAGTTGCAGCATCCCTTGCTGCAATCTACTGAATGCATTGCAATTCTTACAGCATTCTCTGATCAGATACGAATCATCCCGAGGAGCTGTGGACTTTTTCCGACCATATCTGCCAGAATGTCTGGGTGACAACCCTTCACTGGTATTCGGTTTCTTCCAAATTCAGCTGACAGACTGCTGACTAACTCTGACCTTCTTGGCGATTTCTAATACAGGAGCACCTTCTTTGAGCATAATCTCAACTTTTGCATGGTTTAACTACATTAAGTCAACCAGTTTATCCATTTTTAAGACTACGGAGCCATGTCATTATGACATAATTTCTCTTTAAGTAGGTAAGTAACATGTAGTAATTTTCCTGCTAAACAGCCTTTTCTTAAAGAATTAGCAAACTAATATGATTTTGTGAATTTCTGAGAAAGCCAGACTGAAAATCATTAAAGAAACTTAAGAAATTTCCATTATTTGTCGATATTTCTATTAATTTGGCCAACACTGTAATCTCACATGCTGATATCTAACCCTGGATATTATGTACTGGTTGAAGGCTCAAAGGGAGATTAGTATTTCAACATAAACATTAGTTCATACTGTTCGTGACTACCTCTAGTATTAAGTACTTGGATAGAGTAATAGTACTATCTAGATTTTATATGCATCATCTTCAATTGCACTAAGACAAAAACTTATTTTTCAAAGATTAACCGTAATAATAAATTGTTCATTGCATAATGACTCTCTTAAGCAAAGCATCTTGTTTATGCCTTCAGCAAAACCTCAGAAACCGCAGTGTTCTGTTGCTCACATTAAAAGGAAGGAGTGCTGACTTGTTCATTAAGTCTTTTTTGTTTCTTAGGATGACAAAGTTATATGCCCTTGACTGATAAATCTCTAGAAAACATGTTTTGTACTAAAATATCCTGGCACAAGGCATTTGCATTTTAAGGAGATGTGCCAGTGTTCAATACTGGATTTAACTTAGGTTACAATGAGTTCATTTTCTTGGTGGTTAAAAAAAAACTTTAGCAAATGAGCTGTACATTTCCTCTTAAAGCACAACATTCCCTCTTTAAAATTCATCAGTGTGGCCTTCTTCCCATGTTTGTGTGGTGTGTACATCTATGTTTGATATCTCCAGTTCTATGGTGCATACTTATTTATTTAATGGTCAAAACAATTTTACTTAGAATGTTGCTGGAGAAATATAATTGTGAAGTATCTGAGCAGTACACATGTTCAGAAGATGGATATAAATTAACTGTGTGCTTACTATCAAAACTGAGGTTTCTTTGAGATACTAAGTATCTTAATTGGGTATATCTTGCTTCTTTTTTTGTTGTCTTAATGTTTGCTTCACTTAAGCATCATCCTCCACTCCCAACTACTGCTGGCTTCCATCTTGATAACGTTCCTCTCCATAGAGCTGATTTAGCCTAGTGGTGCATTGCTCTGACTTTAATGCATCTGTGCCAGTGTGTCAGCTGACTGCCTCTTTTCTTGCTTCTGAATCGAAAGTGGATTTTCAATTATTAGAAAGATTTTGCCTTCCCATTACTTGGAGAGTGGAACTGGTTGCTGTCTCTGATGTATATCTTGGTAACCAGTGGTGGAACTATGAGTTAATGTGCTCTTTCCTCCTCTTCCTGCTCTTTAATGGACTTCCTTTTACATTACTGGAAACCAACATCTTTTAATTTGTTTGTATACTGCCTCTTCAGACAAAGAAGAAAAATTTATTTCAAACATCAATGAATAATTGCAGGTTCTTCTTGGTCAGTTAGTATATATAGTCTCCCCAACTAACTAACTAGTTTTATCATATGCCTTAATATAGAAGAGTAAAAGAATATATCAAGTGTGCAGTTTAAATGTTTCAACACGTATACATGCAGCAAAATAAATGACATTTTTATTTTATATGCCTAACTTTAAATTTTACAAAGAGTATAACTGTTCATAGATTCATATGTTCATAGGATGTCACTAGGGTAATGGCCCTAGGGCTCTTACAAGCCCAGCCAAATTCAACCATTGTTCCCTTAAAAGTCTACAGATATGGACTATGTTATAAACTGATCTAAATCAGCATCAACTGCCCCTATCCAAGATGGACACAGGTGGAATCCCTGGGGTAAATTTGCAGTTTCCCAAACAATCATCCAAGTTATGCTTAAAAAGAGTTAACAAGGGTCTCTGTTTAACCTGTATTGGAAGTTTATTCCAGAGGTGAAGCACCTCTGGAAGACATATCTGTCTCTCCAGCAAGTCCTATTGATGTCACATGCTAGGTTAAGGTCCTAGAGTGAGCGAATTGTGTACCATCTGACTTAAAAATGTGCATTTCCATTAAGGCCAGATCAGAGGTTGCTCTGTATGCAAGCCACAGGTCACCTGTGAGTTGTCTATATGATACAGAAGTATAGTAACAGTGATTTCACTCTGTCCATGTAACACATGTGCTGAAGACCCTGAATTTTTTGGGGGGAGGAACCTTTGAGGTCTCTCCAGTTCCTGCAGGTGCCTCTTTAGGTACATACCAAAGCAAGCATTGTACTCTATTATTGGCATGATGAGGGAAAAGTATAGAGAGGTTATAACCTCTTTTGTTCTGGAAGCTATGCCTTTGCTTATGAGGTGAGTAACACAGAAGGCCTTCCTTACCACCAAGGAGACACAGTGATCAAAAGTAAGGTTGCTGTCAAACTATGTGCCCAAATCTCTCACCAGTGATTTAGAGCTTATGGTGTTGTTATTAATACGTTAATCTGAAGAGACATTGGCTTCGCCAAAGGGGATGATAATGATTTTTTTGCACTAAAACCATGACCTTGGAATAATTGGCTGGAGTAAGTCCTTGTAGAATGTTGACAGCATTTGGGGACTCAGTGACTGCTCCCAGGTTGCAGTCATCAGCACACTTTTTCAGCCACAGACCTTTTGTTTTTGCTTGTACTTCTGAGAAGTAGATTCCAAACAATAGGGGCCCCAGCACCAATATCTGTGAAACACCACTGGTAACGGGTCTGCTGGTGGAGGTGAAGTCCCCTATTTAGACTGCATGGTTCTGTCTGTGAGCCTGTTTGCAACTCACCATGATAGTATTTGGATTGACCTCCAGCTGGGTGAATTTTTCAATGATGCCTGAGTGGGGGATTGTGTCAAAGCCCTTGACTAAGTCTAGGTAGGCTATATTCCCAGATTTGCTTTGCCCAGAGCTTTTGTGACAGTCTCAAAGAAGTCCACCAGGTTCAACAGGCACATCTCCATTTATCAAAACCAAAATGGGTCAGGCCAAGTGTTTGAAGGTCTCCTATATCCTTGTTGATATGGTCCATAAT
Source organism: Protopterus annectens (assembly GCF_019279795.1). Lineage (NCBI taxonomy): Eukaryota > Metazoa > Chordata > Ceratodontiformes > Protopteridae > Protopterus > Protopterus annectens. The sequence goes on along the minus strand of NC_056726.1, from coordinate 1,287,180,898 downwards.
GATTCTCTCCATGGCCTTGCAGATAAGGCTGGTTAGGCTAATGGGTCTATAGCTCACAGGGTTGGTGGATGCACCCCCTTGTGCAAGGGGATGACAGTAGCTGTTTTCAGTTCAGCAGGGACAAAGCCAGTGCTTAGGCTGTGGTTGAAAAGATTACCCAGTGGTGTTGTCAACTCCTGTTTTGAACCATTGAGAATGTAGCCTGGGATGCTATAGATGTCCTTCCAGTCAGTAGGGACAGGAGCATTGAAGCTATTAATGCCTTCTTGTAAGAGGGTGTAGCTGCCTTTGGAGATGTTTTTTAGCCTAATTTCTCCTGAGGGGGGTCTGATGCTATCATTATTTTGAAAGAGACTGACTTATGATCAGACTCCACCAGGGAGGGCTGCACACTTGTGATGGTGCATCGTTCTACCATGTAGGTGAGTACTAAGTCTAGAATGTTTGGGCCCCTTGTGGGGTTGCCAACTATCTGCTCCAAGAATGTGTACACAAGTGTGTTTGTAGATATATAATTTACCCAATCTATGGATGGGTGCTTAAAGTTACCCATAACAAGGGTGGTTGGTTATATTTTGAGCAACTCAAATAGATCTATGTAGGCAGTGTGGATATCATGGTTCATGGAGGAGGATCTATACCTGGTGATAACTTGGACAGGGGTCTTTCCTGTAATTATTTGCACATGTAGTAACTATAGGGTATTATTTTGTTTAACCAAGCTGGAGGTGGATTTATCTTTGATGAATGTTGATACTCCTCCTTTAGTTTTCCTGCATTCATTTTGTGGTCTGAATGTGTGGAAGGAATTAAATCCTGGTATGGCCAGGGTGCTCTCTGCAGCCTTGAACCAGGTCTCTGTGACTGCACAGACATCTGCATCTTCCAAGGTGAGGAGTGCTTCCAGTGAGTACAGTTTCAGATTTAGATTCCTAGCATTTAGCAGCATAACCTTAAAGTTGTTTTTTGAGGATAATTTTACATTTGGAATTTTGTTTTTGTGACATTGGCTAAAAAGGGACTATGAGGGAAGCAACAGCCTTAGCCAGTAGCCAAAATACACAGAGGTGACAGATGGAGACCATCTCTGGCAAAGCTTTGTGGTCTCTCAGCCATATCATCCCAGGTTGACAAGTACTGGATCCCCTTATTTTTATTTTATTTATTTATTGTCATTTGTTAACAGGGTTGGTCCAGCTGAGCTAGGGACTCATTTTTAGTGGAGACTCAAGGAGAAAAGCTCCAAAAACAAGTAAAAATTTTACAAAATTTTTTAAAAATTTTTACAATTTTTTTTATACATTTACAATGGAATACAATCAAGAAGTTATACAACAAAAACAAACACTAATTTTTACAGCTGTGTTTTAGTAGCATAAGATAGTATCGTATCAGAAGTATATTCTTATGCAAACATATTTACAAGTAACAGCCATTAACTCCATGTAAAAATATTTACATGAACAAGATGTAGGTATACAGCAGAATAATAATTAGAAAGAAAATAGAAAATAAGAAAGTGTGCTTAGAGTAAGGGTGTAGAATTAGGAAAAAGGCAGTAGGATTTCAGGTTGGAGTTTGACTAGGACAGGACCAGGTCTTTTGTAGGTATCATTTAAGCTCAAGTTTGAATTGTGATTTCCGGGTAATATGTCTTATGTTAAGAGGAAGGGCATTCCAGGTATGCATGACAGAGAATTTATATAGGGACTTTCCAATATTCTTTGTAGGTTTGTAGATGTCCAGGAGATGTTTGTCAGATGTACAAAGCTGACGTTGTGGGTTATAGAGTGATGCAATATTAGAGATGGAGAGACAGGATGTGGTTATAGAGAATAGATTGTGCAATATGTAGTTGTGGAAGCAGTTGTTTCTGGAATTCAGGCTATTGTAAAGATTTATGGGTGAGGCAGTGTTGGGTTTTTATAGGGTAGATTGGAAGCAAATTTAGCTATTTTATTTTAAGTTTGTTTTAATTTGGAGAGTAGAGATGACTGAAGGTTAGTAAGGACTGGAGCTGCATGCAGAAGACAGGGTAGGAGAAGAGACATGGCTAGGGAGGGTTTGGTGGAGGGTGAGAGTAGTTTGTGATTACGGTACAGAAAGCCAAGTTTTTGGTGTTTTTTTATACAGTGACTGATATTTATGTTAAATTTAAGTTCATCATCAATAGCAACACCAAGCAATTTAGTATAGGGTTCAGGACTGATGATAGTATTGTTAAGTGAGGTTATGGAGAAGGACGATTTATGGTGGGCCAGTGTTTTAGGAAGGAAAAGTAGCAGTTTTGTGCTTTTTTTGTATTTAATATTAGTTGATTATTGATGAACCAGGTTTCGATGGAGGTGACGTTGTCTTGGGTAAGAGCAAGGAATTCTGGGATGCTGTGGGTGGTGGTGATGAGGGTTGATTTATTTGCATAGTGTGGAGAGGTTAGTGGTGGTGTGTAATCAGTTGGTGAAGATATTAAACAAGAGTGGACCCAATATAGAACCTTGGGGAATGCCTGTGTTGACAGGTAGAAATGGGGAGGTGACAGATTGCTAGCATATAGATTGTTGTCTATCAGATAAGTTACTAGAGAACCAGTTTATAGAGGGGTAGAGAGATGGGGATCTGAAAGTTTAGATAACATTTTGGCATGAGAGGCCATATGAAAGGCTTTGGAAAGATCAAGGAATAAACAGGAAACTAGAAGGTGGTTGTCACAGGCTTCTGCAATAGTTTGGGTGAATGAGAGTGGTGTGGTAGATGTGCTGTGGTGGGATCTAAATCCATGCTGGGTGGGAGTTAAAAAAATATCCACCAGGTGTTTAAGTAATTGGGTATGGACACATTTTTTGAGAATTTTGGAAAGGGGGAGAGTATGGTGATGGGGTGATAGTTGGATGGGTCACTGGAGTTTCCTTCTTTATGGAGAGGGATAGTGAAAAAGACTTTCCATATCCCCTTAGAATGACACCAGAAACTAAACCAATTGTTGAAATCAATCATTATTTGTCTGTACTGAGGCATCATCCTAGGTGGGGGTAGAATGCTGCTTAAGGCTAGGGGCATACGTGACTTGGATACATAATCAGAGAGCTCAGTCATGTCTCTCTTCATATAGTCCAGTGAGGTACATCACATGTCATTGACACCAACAGGGACTATGACAGAGTTCTAACAGTACCAGTTGTTGAGTAACTTGAGTGCATGTGTGATGTGACAGATCCTGGCACCTGACAGACAGCTGACTGTGACATTTTCTTTATCCAACCTGGTAAGTGGGACAACTGTGTGTCTCACAATGGAGTCATCTATGACTAAAACATTTGATTTTGTGTTTTGCCTTAGGAGCATGTTTGGTGAGACACTGGTCCTTGCATTGATATGTGTACTGTGATTTGCTGGGAAATGTATTAAGTGAAGAGTGTTTATATTTGGAAGGTCTCTGTTCTTTAGGTAGGCTTCTAGTGTGAACTTCTGCGAATGTAGATTTAGTGCGTTTGGATGATGCAGAAGGTGAAGTGTGTGAGCTGACACCTTGTTTAATATCTGGTATACTGATTTGTGACCAAGAGAGCTTAGATTCTAGATTCTTAATACAGACGCATCTCTCACATATTGAATTTGTGTGAATAGGAGAAGTGGGTTGGCAGTGTACATGAGGCAATTGCTACATTGCCAGAGGATGCCTGTGTCAATCATGTTGGCTGAAGAAATTGTGGAAAATTGTCCATTCAAGATGCTAGGTGAAATACTGTGTTCAGTAACAGGGAGGGAACTAGAAGGACCCGGTATGGCTAAGGAACAAGAAAAGGTTCTAAACTGTGAGGGGCTTAATGGATAAGACTTGTGTTAGAACCTCAGAGGATCAGCTGAGTGTCTAACTGGGCAGTGAAGCACAACAGCGAGAAACCTCTGATGGAGCACAAGTAGTTAACTAAGGGAAAATTATCTATTTAAAAGGTTACTTCTATAATCACCAATGCTATGCTCCACTGCATGGTAATGCGTGGTTATGTGCGTGGTGTGCACCACGCAAACTCGAGCAAATGCGGGCAACAAATAGCAATGAAATTAAACTGATTTCAAACACTCTAACCAATAGTAGCATACTAGCTTGGGCCCCGGGCCAACAATCACCACTCAGATAGATCCTTGGCTATACTCTACTTTCACTAGGGTGCATGGGGAGACCCTCTTTTGTGTAGGAAAGCTGGATTAGTGCTCAAAAACTGTAAAAACAGACTGTGTCTAGCAAATCTGAACCAAGTCTATGCTAGGCTATAAGTGCAAGAAACAGCAGAAATACAGTAAAATATAGTACAACTATAACAGCACACAGTAAAATACAATGCAAGAAATGCAGATCAAGTAAAAATGATACTTACTTTTCAGTAGCAGGCAGTGGATGCTTCAGAAAATGCAAATGATTGATTGCTTGTTGCTAACCTCTAAATTATCCAAAGGAAAAATCCAAGACTGAGACTTATTCCAGTAATCCCCAACTCAGATGGGTCCTTGGCTACACACTTCTGTCACAAGGGTACAGATGGGCCTTCTTAATGTAAGATGGCTGGTTTCAGTGCTTAAATAATACTAAGCAGTCTAGATTCAGCAAGCCTGAGAATATAGCCTATGCTATAAAATGCAGAAGCACTAAAAATTCAAAATTCAGAAAATTGCAGTCACAGCAGCAAAAAAACAGTTTAAATAAAGCAGTAATCTAGTAGAATACTCCCACAAGAGTGTAGAGCACAAACATTCCTAGTGTGAAATAATGAGTCTTGAATCCAAGTGCTTAAACCAGAACAAAGACACTTAGAATAACAAGCATAATAAGCCTTCACCAGCAATTCCCAGCTTAAAAGGGCATAGGCTACACTCTCCTGCCACAAGACTCAAGACCACAGACCTTCCTAATGTAAAATAACTGGTTTGGAGCTCCCAATCTCAGGAACCCCACTCAGCCTTCCTGAAGACATTGGAGGATATACATGTATCACAAAATACCATCATACTGGGAGACTTCAACTACCCTAACATAGATCGGGTACATTATTCTAGCCCTAACACCCTAGGCCAAAGGTTCCTGGAATTCATAAATTCAAATGCACTGGAACAACTAGTCACCTCTCCCACTAGGGGAGATAATATACTAGACCTGATCATCACAAACATGGGGACAAAATGCTCCACACCAGAAGTATACCCCTCACTAGTGAGATCTGACTACAAACTAATCACCCTGGATATACATATCCCACGTCCACCCCCAGTACAAAAGATCACAGTGAAAAACTTCTCAAAAGCCGACTTCACTCTTCTTAAGACTGAGATGGTATCCTTTAAGCCCACTGGGCCAGTGGAAACCACATCCCACAATGCTGAATCCTTCACAAATGCTTTCTATGGACATCTCCAAGAATGCATGGATCATGCAATCCTAAATAAATCCAAGACCCTCTCCACCAAAGGCAAGCGTCCTGTCTGGTGGACCTCAGCCATTAACAAATTGTATAACAAAAGAAGGAAGCTACTGCACAACAGAGCAGAATCCCATAAAGAGAAGACATCTCTGATCAACACTAGCAGAAAACTACGTTCTCTCATAAAAACATCCAAGGCCAACTTTGAGAGAAAAATCGCTAAGGACACTAAAGATAACTACAAAGCCTTCTTCAGCTATGTTAGAAACCTGGGCAGAGACCCTCAGATATGCTCAGAGTTAGTTCACAACAACAAAAAATACACTGAACCCACAGACATTACCAACATTCTGGCAGACAGGTTCAGTGCAAATTTCTCCCGTCCCTCACCCCCAAAAGAAGAAATACTTATCCCAGCTGAATGTAATCTCCCTGTCATCTCAGATGTCCAGGTGAGAGCCACCCTCAGCAAAGCTAAAAACACAGCATCAATGGGATCTGACAATATCCCGGGTTGCGTGCTACGTGAACTCCAAGAGGAGCTAAACCTGCACATAAAAATGCTATTTAACCTTAGCCTTACTACAGGATATGTACCTGAACACTGGCGTACAGCAACAGTGGTCCCACTCCACAAAGGGGGTACCTCTACAGACCTTGGGAACTACTGCCCCATAAGCTTAACCAGCCTGGCCTGCAAAGCTATGGGAAGAATCATTATGGAACTCATAAACAGAGACAATGGGGACCTACAGACACTTGATCCCACCCAGTTCGGCTTTGTAAAGGGCAGATCCTGCCTTTTGAACCTGGTTGACTTTTTCAAAACAGTCACTAGAGCCATTGATGAGGGCAAAGCATCCATACAGCCTACCTGGACTTGGCTAAGGCCTTCGACACAATACCCCACCCCGGCATCATAGATAAGCTCAACAGCTTAAATGTAAACCCTTATGTCACTAGATGGGTTGCAAACTGGCTAAAGGACAGAACCCATAAAGTCAAAATCGCTGAAGCCATGTCAGACTCAAAGCCAGTCACAAGTGGTGTCCCACAGGGATCTGTCCTGGGACCCCTCTTGTTCGGCATTTATTTCTCAGATATTAAAGCAAACATGGGAGGGTTGTGGCTGACAAAGTTTGCAGATGACTGCAAACTAGGCGCCATAGTTGATACCCCAGCTGACACATACATCCTACAAAAGGCCTCAAAGAAATGGACAACTGGTGCCGGAGTCATGGCCTTAAACTAAATGCCAAAAAATGTATAGTCATCCCATTTGGGAAAAACAAAGTACCCACAAATTATCACATAGACAGTAACCCACTGAGTACGGAAAAAGTAATCAGAGACCTAGGGACCCAAGTCGACAGCGACCTCTCATTTGACACCCACATTGCCAAAGTGGTTAGAAAGACATTCTACCTTGCACACCTTATCATGAAGGGATTCATATCCAGATCCAATTATGTCATTGTACCCCTGTATTCCTCCCTCATCAGACCCATGGTTGAGTACAGTGCCCCATTTGGTATGTACCTCACCCGGCACTTGCAGCAGCTGGAGAGACCACAAAGGTACCTCACCAAGAGGATCAAGGGTCTCCAACATATGTCTTATTCTGCCAGACTAAAGAAACTCCAGCTCTATTCAGTAGCATACCGCCTGCTCAGAGGTGATCTGTGCCTGACATACAAGGCCATGTCCAATCAGGAACTGATGGACATGCTCCACCTCAAAAAATCCAAATCCATCAGAACCATGAGAGCTAAAGACTTAAACCTCGGCACAAGTATGAATAGGACATGCTGGAGGGATAGATTCATAACCCAGAGGCTTCCCATGCTCTGGAACAGAATCCCAGTTCATGTTAGGCAGAGCCCCTCACTGACTATCTTTAAGAGAAATCTTGATGAGTGGATGGGAAATCGTAAGTTTACCCCAGGGGTCACCTCTGTGTCACTACTAGACAGGGGCACAGTAAACTAATTCTATTATATAAGGGGACCTTCACTGTGTCACTATTAGACAGAGGCACAGTATTCTAAATCTATTCTGTACATTTTTGTACCATTTCATGGGGTGGCAAAAGCCACATCACTATGGCTAGGCTTACAAATGCCCCAGGGCAGATAGCCTAGTACTAAACTATGAAACTATGAAACTAAGTGCTTAAACCAGAACTAAGACACTTTCAGAATAACAGACACAATAAACCTTCTAACAGTAATTCTCAGCTTAGAAGGTTGTAGGTTATCATCTCCTGCCACAAGAGTTTAGACCACAAATCTTTCTAAAGTAAAATAACTGGTTTGGAACCCAAGTGCTTAAACCAGAAAAATGACACTTAGAATAACAGGCACATTAAGCCTTCACCAGCAATTCCCAGCTCAGAACAGCAGAGGCTACAGTCTCCTACCACAAGCGTCTAGACTACAAACCATTCTAATGTAAAATAACTGGTTTGGAGCCCAAGTATTTAAACCAGAACTAAGACAGTTTCATAATAACAGACACAATAAGTCTTCAACCAATGATTTCCAGCTTAGGAGGGTGCAGGCTATCCTCTCCTGCCACAAGAGTTTAGACCACAAATCTTCCTAATGTAAAATAACTGGTTTGGAACCCATGTGTTTAAACAAGAACAAAGTCACTTAGAACAACTGCCACAATAAGCCTTCACCAGCAATTCTCAGCTCAGAAGGGCCGAGGCTACCCTCTCCTCCCATAAGAGTGTAGACCACAAACCTTCCTAACATAAAATAACTGGCCTGAAGCCCAAGGGCTTAAACCAAAACTAAGAGGTTTAGATAACAGTTACAATTTAATCAAGCTACTAACAAGCAGTAATAAATGCAGCAGAATAAATGCAGTTGACAGCTCTTAAGAACAAGCAGCAAAAGGAAAATAAAGTAATAAAGTAGGAAGAAACACAAATACAGTAAAAGCAGCTGAATAAAGTGCATTTTTTTAGTTAAGTGGGAAGGGAGGAAACAAAAGATAACTCAAGGTTAAGAAACTAACAGGTTGGGCCATGCCAAATGATCTCTCTGTACTCAGTAGAATGAGCTGATGAGATGGGACTGGGAGGAGTGTCCAGAATCTGATTTATAGTAGGTGCAGGCAACTCAATAGCAACCAAGTTTAAAAATACAAAAACAATTGCGGGGGTGGGGAAACTAAAATGCAGACAGAGATTAGCAATAATCAGGCAGAGTACAGCAAGCAAGCCAAACAAGCACTCAGCTAAATAGAGATGCTTTCAGATAATTCAAGCTAAATGAGGAATGCTATTTCTCGGCTCCTCCCACTAATTAGCTGATGTTATTCACTGTTTGCAAAGGAATTCTTTGCTAACTTTTCTAACTGACCCTAGCCATGACCTCTTAAAACTCCAGCAGAACAGAAAAATTAAAACAAAATGAATTTAATATATAAAAAAAAGATAAAAATAGAAGTAACCAAACCTTAAATTAAAAACTTCAATTCAAAATAAAATGCAGGCAGAGATCAGCAATATTTAGGCAAGCCAAACAAGAACTCCAGCTTGAGGAAATACATATTTTCTCATGAAAAAGTGAGCACCAGGGGACTGTATTACATTGATATGAAAACACAGATATAATAAAAAGATGATCCAGCAAGAGTGTCATTTGACAGACTGATAGATTTATTGACTAGCTGGCATACCATAATAATACTGATAGCAGGATATGTACTCATTAGACGTGGCATGAAAAATCTAAAGAAAATGCAAAATCAAGTAAAGCCCAGAAAGAAGTGATATATTAAATGATGGCATACTAAAGGTTCAGGTAAAATAAGACAAATGAAATATGAAATACTCTCAGCGTGGATAAGATTCACAGGAAACAATAAGGGTGTCCTAATGGTTAAGGTGTTTGCCTTACAAACACAAGGTGTAGGGTTTGAATCTCACAAAGGATAATTGGCTAGGCTTAAAATGACTCGCAAGGGCAGTTAGCTTAGTATGAACCTACAAATCCCTGCTGGCATGCTGGGCTCTTTCCCCAAATGCAGCTACTTTTCAGGACCTGTTAGCTTAAAAGAACCCTCAGCACCACCATAAACAAAAGAAACATACTGTGATTTTTCTTTTGTTTGTTTTAACAGACAGTAAGTTGAGTCAGTAAGTGGTGACATAAATCAGCCCCTGCCTGTGCCAATGTTCTCTCCTCAGAATTAGAATGCTATTGGCTAATAAAACAATAACCAATGACGTGGTGTGGTATATTGAAGATTTACCCATGGTTGGTGTGGTTTAATCATGAAGGCAAAGCCCAAGTGATTAAACAAAAGCAACCATGAGTAAACCTTCAATATACCACAACCACAGAGTTGGTTATTGCTATTATACAATGACATTATTTAAGAAAAAAATACTTTTCTTAAATAATGTCTTTGTATAATGGCAGATTATTGTTCTTCTGCCAGTTGTGGGTATATACTGCTTCTTTGTTTTGATGTACTGCGCATGCATATGGGACTTGCGTTTCCACGCATACCCAGTACATCTATGCTTTGAAACGGAAGCAATGGAGAAAAGAACATTTTTTTTTTTTTAATTGTTAAAAAAAAAAAAAAAAAAAAGTTTTGGAGCACTTTATACCAATGAAAAAAAGTCTGGGCGACCAGACCTTTTTCCGTTGGTACATTGTGGGATTTACAATGGGCATGCTGGTTGAGCCAGGCCAATCAACGTGCACGTTTTTAAATAGTAATAGGGAGTCATTGTATAATATTCTGTTTAGATTATGCCTGGCAGGATGTTGAAGAATGGAGCTGAATTACCTTAAAAATGCTGGCAGGGAAAACCGTAAGTAGGCTATGCAAAAAAATAACAAGATAATAAATAAAAGCATAGGCCGTGTATTCCATTCAAAATAAATGAATACAATGCTGCAAGCAAGCTTTTTCATTCCTCACATACTTATGTTAGGAAATCCATGCACAGTACTTAAAATTAACATTGAAGGCACATGGATAAATGTCAACCAGTGAAGCACTTACCAAAGCTTAAAGCTTCACTATACAGAAAATGCCTCAAAGAATATGAAGTGAAAGTATATTGTGAGACTTGTGTTTGACCTAGCTCTCACCACATTATGCACCCAGTATAACAGATTAGTTTACTGATTTTATTCAGACTCAGAGCTGCAGTTCTACACTGATGTGCAACATTCTTCATTTCAACTTAAACATTTAGCACATTGTGCAGTGCAAATTACAGATATGTAGCATGGTGAGCACTACAAATACACAGACATTTGGCATGGTGTGCAGTATATTTAGCACACTGGGTAGTACAAATCACATAGACATTTAATACAGTGTGCAATACCAACTGCATAGTCATATAGCATGGTGTGCAGTACAAATTACAGAGACAGCACAGTGTGCAGTACAAATGACACAGACATTTAGCATGATGTGTAGTACAAATTGCACAGACGTTTAGCATGATGTGCAGTACAAATTACAGAGACATTTAGCACAGTGTGCAGTGCAAATGACACAGACATTTAGCATGATGTGTAGTACAAATTGCACAGACATTTAGCATGGTGTGCAGTACAAATTACAGAGACATTTAGCACAGTGTGCAGTACAATTTACACAGACATTTAGCATGATGTGTAGTACAAATTGCACAGACGTTTATTATGGTATGCAGTACAAATTACAGAGACATTTAGCACAGTGTGCCATACAATTTACACAGACATTTAGCATGGTGTGCAAAAGGAGGACCAGTTGTAGTCATGGATTATGCATTTTATAGTAGCAATATGTGCACAATGTTAAATGATACAAGTAGTTATATGCAAGTTACTTTGGACCAGGTCAGAACAATGATTACACTTATACAAAATACACTGTGGGAATGTCTTATAAGTAATGCTGTTAACGCAATGCTTTTTTGAATATTTTAATGATTAATGTGCAATTCTACCAGTGATGCAGGGACTTCCAAAAATTCACAAAGCTCCTATATGCCCTCCTTTTAGACCTATTGTTGATGGAAGAAATTGGGTCACTGAACCCCTTTCCATTTTTGTCAAAAAACACCCTAAACTTGTATTAGATTTGAATGCTTTTGTATTAAAGGACTCTAAACATTTTTGATGGATTTATATGCACAGTTGAATGAACATGACTGTAGTAGTTACATACTTGTTACACTGGATGTGCAGTCGCTCTTTACTAAAATACCTAACCAAGCTGGAATTCTTATGTTGCATGAACAATATTTGACTAGCCATAGTGCCAACAACCATGCTTTGTTGATTTACTTTGTTAATTGAATTGGTTCTTGAGAATAATGTTTTTGTCTTTGAGAATAACATATACCACCAATTACATGGAGTGGCTATATGCACATCTAGTGCTAACAGCTATGCTAATATGATCACGGCCAACTGGTAAAAAAGTAATACTACAATCTGAATGGAATCAACATATTATTTTTTACAGGAATTTTGTTGATGACTTGTTTATTATTTGGAGTAGTGACCAGGTTGATTTTAATATGTTTTTTGAGTATATTAATTCTAGTATATCTTTCCTGAGGTTTACAGTGACAACCTCTTTTTGTGAAATTAATTGCCGTGATATTAATGTCATTAAGTCTAGTAATGGTAAACATACTACTGAGGTGCATAGGAAGGAATGTCATCGTGATACACTTGTACACAGACATAGTATGCACCCCAGGCATATTTTTACTAATGTGTTTAAAGGAGAAGGTATGAGAATTTCTCGCCTTAATGTTAGTGATGATAATTTTTGCAAGAGTCAGATGACTTAAAACATAGATTTATAGAAAGGGGATACAATGATGGTCAAGTAATAGCAACTTTAGACCAGGTTAAAGGATTTAGGTCCACACATGTTAGACCATACTACTCCTTATACACTGATATAGGTAATAGTAACAACCTGGCACAAGCCATGAAAACAATAGTTTAAGGATAGCAGTCTTTTATTCCATTGATGCTAAACAGGTTACTAAAATATATAAGAAAAATTGGGACTTATTGCCATCTGATCCCAAGATCAATGAAATCGTCGGTGAGCATCCAAATTTTGTTTTCAAAAATAAAAAGAACCTGCATAGAATGTTATACTATCCCAAGCCCCATTCAAATATAAAGACCATTAGCAAAGTTGGTATGTTTCCCTGTAACCAATGCAAATCATGTGACTATGCTAATACTACTAGTTTGTTTGTATACCCTGATACATGGAAACAGTTTAAATTAAATGTATATGCTAATTGCAACACTTCTCATGTTGTGTATTCAGATTACTGTTTGAAATGTCAGTCATTCTATAGTGGAAAAACTGACAGATGACCCAGGTATAGAATTAGCAAACATTTGAGTAACACTAAGAAATGCCAACAATATTAATGCCCTATCTAAGCATGCTGCACGACAGGACTCCTCACATACATTTATGTTTTTAGTAGTAGAGAGACTGGCAGCAACCCTCAGAGGACGTAACTTTATGAACAGGACCAAATTATCAGAAACAAGAGGGATTATTCATATGCGTGCTCATAAAGGACATGGTCTCAATGACAAAGTCCATATACAGCCTTTTGTAAAAGCTAAGGGCTATAGGAAATAGTCATACAAGTTTTATTAACAAACATAGTTTTTAAATTTGGGTTATATAAGCATGTATATACACCTTTGGAAAATGTATGGGTTACACTGACTTTTATTAGGGACTAAAATGGAGTTATTGTTATATATGTATTTTATTTATGGATGTCTTGATGTATTTTTAATATTGTTTTTGTTAATACTGGCTCTCATGCAAACAGCACCTTAATGACGTCAGTATATTGGCTCTAGGTTATTTGCTCTTTGTATAGAATATAGCATAGCAATTTCAGTGGAGCTAGTACTTTAACAGTGTGAATCTCTTAACTACAGGTATTTCTGATGGTAAGCTGTTTAAGTAAAGGGGTATATTTAAACACAATGTTTTGCTTGTTTTATTATCTGATGAAGCAGTGTGTTTGATACTGTGAAAGCACTCACACTTTTAATAAAGCTACTGTTTCATGCCTGACCTGCATCAGTTTTGTTCAGCTGCACTTTGTGGTATATGCACAGACATTTAGCAGAGTGCATTACAAATTACCAGACATTTAGTACAGTGTGCAGTACAAATTACACAGAAATGTACTGCAGTGTGCAGTACAAATTACACAGATATTTAGTAAAGTGTGCAGTACAAATTGCATAGATATTTACTGCAGTATGCAGTACAAATTCCATAGATATTTAGCACATTGTGTAGTACAAGTTACATAGACATTTAGCAGGTGTGACATATAAATTACACAGACATTTCACACAGTGTGCAGTAAAAATTACATGGACATTTAGCACGGTGTGCAGTACAAATTACATGGACATTTACTGCACACTGTGCACTACCAATTACAGTGAAGAGCAGCACCATCACTTGAGTTGTGAGTGATATGCAGAGACATCTAGTGGGATCACACAAGTGTCAACATATTGAAGTATTGAACACACATCAGCAATTGCATAAAGGTTTGGAAATTAGAAAGTCCTTGCAAATGAGAAGTGGGGAATACAAATTCTGAAACCAAAAGGAGCATACCATCTCAGAAATGTACAAAAGTGGTGTCCTGGTTGGGAGGGTGGCCTAATGGTTAAGGTGTTTGCCTTACAAACACAAGGTTCAGGGTTTGAGTCTCACAATGGATAATTTCCTAGGCTTAAAATGGCTCGCAAGGGCAGTTAGCTAAGTACTAATCTGTGAACCTATCTATGAACCTATAAACCTATGCCGCCATGCATACAAGTGTATTAGTCTTGGTATACATGAGGTGAGAAGTACTTATAGTTGCACCATCTATAGCTGACTACAAGTGTAAATGGCCTCCCCTGGATCACACGTTCATAGGTGAGTAGTAGGCAAATGACAGCTAGGGCATAAGCCTAGCTGTACAACTCAGATCTCTGATAAGTTCCAGCATCCTTGATAAATGTAAGCAGGGCCATGTGAGATGAAACATTTACAAGCAGGACCCTGGAAGATGAGACATTTAAAGGCTACCTGTGTCCATTACAGACACAGATGCCAAATCAGGGATGAATTGCTCTTCCTCATCCAATTTTCCAAGTTGCACATGGATTAGGTTAGGGAGGAACTCTGCTTCACATGTATGGGGAGTCTGTTCCAGAGAAGGGATAGTCTGTGAGATGCATACCTGTCTGTCCAGCAGGCCCTATTTATATGACAGACAAGGTTTAAGTCTTTAGAATGGGTAATTCTGGTGCTATTTGTTTTGCTGATCTTCAGGAGGTCCATCAGGGTGGAGTCCATCAATGCCTTGTATTCCAGGCATAGCTCTCCACTCAACACCCTATAGGAGTCAGAATATAGGGACAGGGCTTTGAAGTGCACCACATAGGACATATTACTTATACCTTGTCTTCTTTTAGTGAAAAACCTTTGTGGACATTCCAGTTTTTGGATGTGCCTAGCTAGGTACATACCAAAGGGGTATTGTACTCAATGATAGGTCTGATGATTGCCAAATACAGTGGAACAATGACCTCCTTGGACCTAGATGCCATAACTTTGATTATAAGTTGCACAACATAGAATGATTTCCTCACAACCATAGACTTATGATGGTCAAAGTTTAGATTTCTACCTACATTTGTCCCGAAATCAAGGATATTATTATGCATTTAGTTTTTAATCCATGGCTCTGACACAAGTTATTTGTCTGTGTCATCCCTTCCTGGAGAATATTAGTGTTAATGGGGAACTCTATGACTGCACTTATTGTGCAATCATCTGCAAATTTGGTCAGCCAGAGGCCCCTGACATTGGCCTTGATTTCAGAGAAGTAAATGTAAAAAAGGAACAGTCCCAGGACCAATTCCAGTGGGACTGTGCTTGTGACTGGCCTATTGTAGAGGCGGACTCCCCAAGCCTACCCTCCTAGATCCTATTTGTGATCCAGCTGGCTTTCCCCTGTGTGGCTAGCAATCTGAGTTTACCAAACAACCCAAGTGAAGTAATGTGTCACATAGCTTGGCCAGGTCAAAGAAGACAGTGTGAACCATTTTGTTGTTATCTATTGCTTTGGTGACCAACTCAAAGAACTTTACCAGGTTGAGCATGCATGATCTGCCCTTGATGAAATTAAATTGGGTTGGGTCTAGTGTCTGCAGGTTTCCTAGGAAATTATTGATCATTTCCATAATATTTCTTTCCATGGATTTTCATGTAAGACTAGTGAGACTTGTGTGTTTGCAGTTTGCAGAGTCTATAGATGGCTCACTTTTTTGCAGAAGGATGACTATTGCAGTTGTCCATTTGTTAGGCACAACGTCTGTTTGAAGGCTGTGGCTAAATAGCAATTACAGAGGGGCCTGACAGGTCATGTTTAATGCTATTTAGAAGGCATCCTAAGATACAGTCTGTGTCCATCAATGCAGTGCTCTTGGCCTGAAAGAGAGCATTGAGGACCTGTTCACTAGTGATAGTAGGAGGAGTTATATTTGATGGTATTTCCTGAGGCAAGGTTGAGGGGGAGAGAGGGGTAACATTCAGTTGAATTTGCCTGCTAGTAGGTTGCTTTATATTCTGGCTCAGTATATGTGGCTCCATTAACAGTGTGCTCTGTACACAACTATTTATTGCCTTTCAGGTTGCAGACAGCTAAAGAATGTCTTGTGGTTGTCTTTGGCCTGGAAAGCCAAATTTACCTCAAATTTGGCTTTGATAAACTTAATTTGTCCTCTGAGTTGTTTGTTTGTTTAGTTTGATGAGAGTGCTTTTTTCATGCCGAGTGCTTCATTTCCTAGTTTTTGTCATGAATTTTTCCCTTATGTTATACATACTGCTGTGATTCCTCAGAGCGGCTTGTTTTTTTGAGTTAGTTCTGTAGGTACTTATGTATTATCGCAACCAGATTTTTAATGACCCGTAATTGTCACTGTTCTCGGGAAATGACAGTATATATTAACACTGCACAAATATCAAGAAGAACTTTGAAGTAGGTAATTATATAAATAACTCAGCAAGATCAATGTGTATTTCTGTGCAATGCATGTAAATAATGTAAATTTATCTGTACTGGTAAAAACATCACATTTCAAATACTATGAAACGCTAATGCATGGCACTGCTGACTGCCTGCAATGCTCGGTGATTTCAATGACTGACTGCAATGGTTAGTGATTTAGGGAAAAAACATTTTATGAGGGACAGGAGAGGTGAAAAGTGGGGAGCGTGAGGAACTTCCCTTTTCAGTGATAGCATTTTACCGTGATACAGACAAGACATGGCAGAAGAATAACTGCCTAAATGCACCATGACCACTCCAAATTTATGCTGAGCTGTAGAAATTATCAACACAGAAGTAAGCAAACTGAGTACTATCAACCCTAACAAACGTGAAAGTGACAGTCCAACAACTATGAGTAGTGGTTGTTTGGTATATGCTGTTCTGATGAGCTGTCCTGCAGTAAGGATGTTCTTCTACTAGCACCCATGTTCATTTCAGTTCCCAGTAACTTACTTGATAATGCGCACTAACAGGAAGAGGAATTCTGCCATTATTCCCGTTCCTACTGCATAAACAATATGAAACAATAGTATTCAGCACTTTGAACACCCCTTTTCAGTACAACATGCAGTCATTTTCCGAGAACAGTGACAATTATGCCTCTGTAAAAAATCTGGTTGCGATAATACACAAGTACCATTCTGTACTTATTCCTAATGGGTATAGGTGCATTTCTGCAGCTATTAACATGCTTCCATAAGGTTTCTGTGAATGGCTCCTCATTGGTAGCAGTGTTCTCAGAGCCTATGGGGGCTTGATGTTTGGCCAGATCTTCACTTAATAGTAGGATGTTAACCACAGAGTAGTTCCTGAAATTCCCTTTTACTTCAAAGGAGACTGTTTTGTAGTCCGAGCTTACCAGAGAGAACATTATACTACGGGGTGTGCAGAGCTCTCCTATATTATCAAGAACTAGATATAGTATGTTTGTGTCCCTGGTTGGTGCATTGACAACCTTAGTCCAGGGAGCTTGAATTTATAAAATCCAGGCATCTCTCTTCCTGTACATTTGGCATCATACATGATTCCCAGTTAACAATGGAGTAATTAAAGTGACCCATGAATATGATATTCAGTTCGATGCTGAGTGTTTCCAGTAAATTTAAATACATATTATGGGTGTCCATACCACTAACCCTCTAAGTGCAGGAAATCTGGACAAAGCCCAACAAAATGGGGGTACAAAGGCCCAAAAATAGGGAAATATTTTAAATATCGCTCTTATAAACTTAAAACGTTGCCAGAGTAACAGGGTTTGCTTTAACATGCATTTTCTGAAGGATTTGAAGTCTGAAACTCAAATGTATGTCATTATTTAGTGATGTCAGTCCTCAGTTCATCCCAGTGATGTGCCAGAAAACCACAAATTTTATGAGGAACAGACCAAAAATATGAGCCAAGAATCTGGGCATTCTGCTAAAATCTGTACAGTTGAGAAGTATGCCTGTGTCATAGAGGAGGTCTATAGCTTGCAGTGAAGAGGTCTGGGATTTTGCCTGTGGTGATCTGAATATGGAGAAGCTCAAGTGCATTGTCCTGTTTGGCCAGCCTTGAGGTATATTTATTTTTGATGTACTACAGACACTTCCACCTTTAGTACCTGTCTGTTTAGTAACTGGTCTAAATGTGTGGAAGGCATTATAGCCTTGTACTGCCCATGTGTTCTCCACAGCTTTAAACCATGACTCAGTGACTCCATTTTTTAGGGTGAGGAGAACTTGTTGGGAGTGAAGTTTAGACTCCTAACATTGAGCAGTACCACCTTTAGATTTTCTTGGTTTAGATTTGCTATGCCAGAAGTACTTTCAGTTTGGCACTGCCTAGAAAAGGCCCTGCGGGGAGGACAATGATTTATCTGATATTCAAAAGCCAGGAATGGAGAGTTTACTGAGAATAACCAATGAAAGAGGAGAGAAAAGGAAATAGGAGGTCTGTTGGTGCCATTGACCTCAGTGGTGCATGTTGCAGGCATCTGTGCCAAAAGACAAAGCACAGACAGCACCTGACATACCTCAATCTGAGTGTCCAGTAGACTGTGAATAGGAAGACCACACTAGACACTATCCAACTGTGCTTCTCACAAGCAGGACAAAGGAGATTGCATGTTAAGCTCTTTCCTGTGGCTGCTTAGGCATGTGTAACTTTAACCATCCAAGCTACAAGGCCCTTTCAGAAACCAACTAGTGATATGTTATGGATATTTCAGATATCAACCAAGCAAATCCTGAACAAGTTCCTCAATATTATACTGCCATATTTGTAGGAGCACATCTAGTTCCCAGGACCCCAAAGGAGAGAGAGAGAGACAGTACCACTTTGGCATTTTGCAACATTACTTATTTTTCTGAGGCCCTGGAAGCCTTTGACTGCACACACATTTCCACCAAATTGTCCCTTAAATAGGTACTGTGTTACATCAAGAAGAATAGTATCCACTCCCTTAACTGCCAGATGGCCTGTAATGCATATGCCATTATTTATAATGTAAAAAACACCAACGATAAATACAGAATGCAAAATGTCACTAGTAACAGAATCCAATGCACCCAATGGCCATTAAAAAACTCCACTTTATTGTAGAACCAAGCACAGTCAAATAATTCAATAGTTTTTTGTGATATAAAATATTACATTTCTTCTCTACTCTTTCTAAACCCTTTTGATACAACATTTCATATTGACTAAAAAGCAAGTCACTAGTAATCTGTGTATTTAATAAAACCAGTTCCTTCTGTAATTCAACTTGCATTTTATCATGATAGACCAAGACTTTTTGTAACAATTCCCCATCTGTTAAACATAGTAGTAAAATCTTCAACAATGCAACTGTCATAATATATACCAAAGGGAAACTTAAACACACTCAGTCCCAGTGGTACAACTTTACCTTACTACATTCCCTAAAGTACTTGGAATCAAGCTGTGAAGTTTTACATTTGTATAACTTTTTTTCAAAATTAAAAATCATGTCCTTTAAAGATTTATAGTGCATATTGTCCAAATTTGGTGTTTTACACTGAACATCAGAACCTTTACTAGAAAACGTGTAATTTTTATTTAACAGGCATTCAAATTTAGAATTAACACCACCGTTAACTAATGCAGTCTTAGAAATGCCGTTTCTGTTCTCCGGTGAAACCGGAGGAGTTAAAACACCTTTTGCAGTCCTCTCCGAAGGAGAATTATGAACAGTACCTTTATAAAGTCCAAACAATGCTCACGTCTGTTCCTGCATAATGTTGTTGACATCCTTGCCATGGTAAACTGCTCCATTAGGCTCTCGTTCTCCCTGGCGATTACCATGATGAACCTGTGCTGTGGTAATGACGTCATGACGTTTTTTAACCATTTGAACCCCAGGAAGAATTTCCGTCACAGGTTTTTCTTTACTGTGGCAATCAAAAGCCGTTGGAAAGGTATTAGAAAGCACACCACAATTGTCCACCTTAGGAGGATGGTTCAATAAGCTGTCCGAACACACAGAAACATTCTCCAAATGTATCAAACTACTATGTTTGTCATACGGGCTCCTGGGTTCAAGACTGAGTAGGTCTTATTAGCTTTCTAATATATGCCTTCAGGCAGATAGCCCAGTACCTACCTAGGAACCTATCTACTAAATAGGGGACAAGGGTACTAGCTGCTAGATCAAGGGCCTAGGGGACAAAATGATTGACTTCAACAATTGGCTAAGCTTCTGGTGTCATTCTAAGGGGAGCCAGTATTTGTCTGCCTGGGACGACATGATCGACAGACCGCGATGCTTTACCAGAGATGGCCTGCACCTGTCGCCCTTAGGATTCCGGATACTGGCTAAGGCTCTTGCTACCCCTATAGTACCTTTTTTAGGCAAAGTTCAAATGACAACGTCACCACCGTAACAGGTACAAGCAAGCAAAATCTGAGGGTAATGCTACTCAATGCTAGAAGTCTAAACCTCAAAATACACTCACTCGAGGCACTCCTTAAAATGGAGAACACTGACATTTGTGCAGTGACAGAGACCTGGTTCAAAGCTCCAGAGATCACCCCTGCATTATCAGGCTACAATTCATACCACACCTTTCGGCCACCTAACCCAGAATGAAGCACTAAAGGCGGAGGCATGTCCATATTCATTAAGGATATCCACACCTCCAGGCTAGTTGCACAGCATAATGCATCCGAGATTATCCAAGTGCAAGTAACTCTGGGCAAGATGGCAATCCAAATTGTAGCTTGCTACAGACCCCCCACCATGCCCCAGGATTCTCACTCCTCATTTCTTGATACACTGGAAAGTATTAGGGTACAACCCAAAACCCTCATAATGGGCGATTTCAGCTACCCCACCATTAACTAGGAACACTACTCATGTACCAACTCTTTTGCTCAACGTTTTCTAGACTTCATAAATTCCAATGCCTTGGATCAACTTAGTCACACCCCCACCAGGGGCAGTAATATCCTAGACCTGGTCATTACAAACATGGGAAATGGGTGTTCCACACCAGAGGTCAATTCCTTATTGATCAGATCCGACCACAAGCTAATCAGCCTAGACATCCACATCCCACCCCCACCCCCACCCCCAATTAGGGAAACCATCGTAAAAAACATCTCCAAAGCCAACTTCACACTTCTTAAGACAGATGTGGCAAACTTCATGACACCCATGCAGATGGACAATAGAGGTATGACTGCTGAATCCTACACAAATGCACTTTATAAGCACTTACATGAGTGCATGGATCATGCTATCCCTAACAGAACCAAGATGTTATCCTCCAAGAAAAGGAAGCCAATCTGGTGGTCCTCTGCCATAAAGAAACTCTACAACAGAAGAAAGAAACTGTTGCAAAAAAGAGTAAAATCCCATGACTGGAGGAACTCCCTGGTCAACCTCAGTAAGAAGCTGAGATCCCTCATAAAATCCTCCAAAGCTAGTTATGAAAACAAAATTGCCACTGACTCTAAAGACAACCACAAAGCATTCTATAGCTATGTCAAGAATCTCAATGGGAATACTCAGATCTGCTCTGAGTTACAGCACAATGGTGCTAAATATACAGAACCAACTGATATTGCCAACATCCTAGCAGATAGGTTCAGTGCTAACTTTTCCCCCCTCTCACCCCCTAGAGGGCCCATCTCTATACTGGAAGAATACAAAGTTCCTATAATCATGGCTGTACAGGTAAAAAACACATTCTCCAAAGCCAAGAACACAGCATCCATGGGACCTGACAATATCCCAGGCTGTGTTCTACACGAACTACAGAATGAACTGGCACCCTACCTAAGTACCATGTTCAATCATAGCCTCACCTGAGGCTTTGTACCCACTGAATGGAGCACTGTGACAGTTATCCCACTCCACAAAGGTGGAGCCATGACGGACCCCGGGAACTACTGCCCCATTAGCCTGATGAGACTGGTCTGCAAGGCCATGGAACGTATCATCATGGAACTCATAAACAAAGACATCGGTAATCTCCAAACTCTGGACCCTACCCAGTTTGGATTTGTAAAAGGCAGATCATGTCTCCTAAACCTGATTGACTTCTTTGAAGCAGTCACCAAAGCCATAGATGAGGGTAAAATTGTTCACACAGCTTATCTAGATCTCACCAAGGCTTTCAACACCATCCCCTACTCTTTAATTATCGATAAGCTCACTAAACTAGGTATAAATCCCTATATCACAAGATGGGTTGCCAACTGGCTCACGGACAGAACCCACACTGTGAAAGTAGCAGATTCCAAATCTGACTTCAGACCAGTGACAAGTGAGGTACCACAGGGTTCAGTCCTGGGTCCTCTCCTGTTTGGTATCTACTTCTCTGAAGTGCAGGCTAACACAGAAGGTCTTTGGCTAACAAAGTTTGCAGATGACTGCAAACTAGGAGCCATAATCGAAACTCGTAACGATGTGGGCAAACTACAAAAGGGCCTCACTGAGACAGATACCTGGTGTCAAAGCCATGGCCTGAAGCGCAATGCCAAAAAGTGTATTGTCATCCCCTTTGGTAAAAACTCTGTACCCATGAACTACCACATAGCTGGTTGTCTACTTAATGCTGAATATGTGACAAGAGACCTTGGGAAACAGGTGGACAGTAGTCTCTCCTTTGATAATCACATCGCCACAATGGTCAGGAAATCCTTCTACATGGCTCATCTCATCACAAAAGGATTCTCATGCAGAAAAAAAGAGGTCATTGTTCCCCTCTACTCATCACTCATTAGACCCATTATAGAGTACAATGCCCCTTTTGGTATGTACCTCACAAGACATCTACAACAACTGGAAAGACCACAGAAATACCTCACAAAGAAGATTACTGGCCTCAAGCAGATGCCCTACGCAGACCGTCTCAAAAAACTACAGCTTTACTCCATCACATATCACATACTCAGAGGCAATCTCTGCCTAACATACAAAGCTATGTCAAAGCCAGAGCTGTTGGACATGCTCCACTTAAAGAAATCCCAATCCATCCGAGCTACACACTCTAGGGACCTAAACCTTGTCACCACAATAAACAGAACATGCTGGAAGGATAGATTCCTGTCCAAGAGACTTCCCATACTCTGGAACAGTCTACCTATCTATGTCAAACAGAGCTCCTCATTAGCACTCTTCAAGAAAAATCTTGATGATGGGATGGGAAATGGGAAATTCACCCCAGGGATCAATTCTGTGGCTCTGCTCGACAGGGGCACAGGAAAATAATTTTCTTGGGTGGCGAAAGCCAGGGTACATTTTTTGGCTAGGCTTATATAGGCCCTAGGGCCAATAGCCTAGTACCTACCTATGAACCTATGAATCTATGGACTCATGCTTGATGACACCTATTTGCAACTGCCAGTCTAAGAAAGAAATGAACGATAATGCAGAACATTGCAAAGAATGTAATATTATAGAGCAGATGTTTAGCTGACTCAAGTGATGATTCCTTTGTGTAGATATGCAAGTAGGGGTACTGCAAAGCAGTTTTGAAATATGCAGTAATATTTTTTCCATATGTACATTGCTGCACAGCATGACATTATGCAAATAGTTAGAGCTGCCTGTTACAGTCTTTGCAGGATCTTTCATACTAATTGTGCCAGCATATACAGGGGAGGAACATGCATTAGCAGTACTTTGGTTGGAGCAGAAATGAGACCAGTATGTTTCAGTACTGACATATGGTCCTAAGCTATGGGCCATAACCCAGGCAACACAGAAGACAATGATGTGGACATTATCCCATCTATACTCTACAGGTCAATGCATAGACTGGCTGTATTGTGCATCAGACATTGCACTACCTACACAGGATAGGGGGTGAGCAGGCCACAACAGTCGTCACTTGCACGGGTGGTTGGAGAGAACACAAGAACAGGTGACTGAACACTAGAAGATGGATCAGAGTCATGGGAATGGTTGTGGAGGAGAGAATGGAAAGTTCACAACAAGACTACAAGGAGGTACGGTAATCAGAGGAACACATTTATCCATTTATTCTTGGAGGTTGGAGAGTCAGAGTCACATCCTCCATTGATGGTGCCTTGCGGTATCATGGCTCAAAGAGGACAAGGCAGAGAGGAAGTGGACCAAGATCATTTACCTAGATGAGGCACACCATTTGCCGATTCGAATGATTACTGATGCCCACAAAGCGATTGTGAACAATGTGGCCTTATGTGTGCTCACAGGGATAGGATAAAACTCTGAAACAGTGAGCAGACAGCCTATTGAGGAATCCCATGTGTTCTACTGGAGAAACACCAAAGGAATTAACATGTATGATGTCAATGACTGGGACTGGTAGGCTGTTTGACAACAGGTGATATTGTGGCCATCTCCTCAACAGTCTCATTAGTCGGACAAAGAGTAATGTATGGCTGGCCTCCATGCATCCTGACACTACAAAGACAGCATGAAATGCATGTTCTCTGAAGACAGATCGGGAGTAGTTGCAATGTGTCTCACGGAGACACAGATGGAAACAACATTCACCACCATGGACTGAAACTACAGTATCTCCTTTCTGACTCTATACTCCATGCCAATGTGCACTTGTTGCATACTATCACAGATTTGATGGAGCACACACATATCTCCACAATGTTGTGGGCAGCAGCCTATTATGCCTGGATTACTGTCCTTAACATCCACTGGTTAATGCAAGGTTGCAGTCATATCAGTTATAATCACAGGATCATAGGAGATTACTAGGATATCAGCTTAGAGGTCATTTTAAGCCTAGCCATTTCAACCCAATGTAATACCGTAGAAATACTAGTCAATACCCAACATATCATTTAATGATGATTGCCCATGTCCAGGAGGGTTGTGGATACTATCCCTGGTAAGAATTTATGGTGCCCCTTCCACTCATCCAGGTTCCTCTTGAACCGTGTCATAGAGGTGCTCTTTTTCACATGAATTGGCAGCCTGTTCCATAGACACTGCAGTCATTGGGAGATAAATCTGTCCCTCCACCATGTCCTATTAAGTCTCGGGTCATATTTAAGTCCCTGGAATGGGTAGCCCTAGACTGATTTGATTTACAGATATGCAGTAAGTTCATTAGGTTTGAGTCTTGGGTTGCTCTGTAGGCCAGGCATAAGTCTCCGCTAAGAAGTCTATACAATATGGAGTATAGTGACATGTATTTTAGTTGGTCTGTGTAAGGCATATGCTGGAGGCCCTTGATCTTCTTTGTTAGAAACCTCTGAGGTCTCTCTAACTGCTGCAGGTGCTTAGTACAGTACATATAAAAATGGAGAGTTATACTCTTTTATGGGCCGGGTAAGTGCCGAGTATAGAGGGTTATACCTTCTTTTGCCTTTGAGGTGATGCCTTTATAATCAGGTGTTCTACATGGAAAGCTTTCCTTACTACAGTAGACACATGGTGGTCAAAGTTAAGATTGCAGTCACCCTGTGATCCCAGGTCTCTTACCACTAAATAGGTACTCAGTGTGTTGTGGTTGATTTGATAGCATGAAGGGACATTGTTTGTGGCCAGGCTTATAAGGGCCGCAGGGTCAATAGCCTAGTAACTTCCTATGATCCTATAATCTTATGATCCAGAAGGGAATGATGATGCATTTCTTTGCATTCAAGTTTGAGACTGTGACTAATACACCAGTCACTGGTCTGTGTGAAACCCTCCTGGACTATACTGACATCATTTGGGGAATTCAGTGATTGCACCAATGATTGCACCTAGTGCAAGTTTAGTTTTGACCTGAACTTCTGAGAAGTATATACCAAACGGTAGGGGGCCCAGCACTATCTCCTGTGCCACCCTGCTGGTAACAGGTCTGCTGGTTGATGTGGAGTCACCCAGTTTGATAGTGTGTGTCAGGTATGTGAGCCAGTTGCCAACCCATCTGACAACAAAGGGGTTTACATTCAGTTTGCTAAGTTTGTTGGTAATGCCTGAATGTGGGATAGTGTTGAAAACCTTTGCCAAGTTGAGGTATGCTGTGTGCACATATTTGCCCTCATCAATGGCCCTGGTCACACTTTCAAATAAATCCGCCAGATTTAACAGGCAGGATTTGCCCCTCATGAAGCCGAATTGGTTAGGATCCAGAGTTTGGTGGTCACCTATGTTTTTGTTTATGAGGTCCATAATAGTACATTCCATAGCCTTACAGATGAGGCCGGTCAGGTTTATGGGTCTATAATTACTCGGGTCTATGGCTAAGCCACCATTCTGAAGAGGAATAACTGCAGCTGTTCTCCATTCCTCTAGAACAAAGCCTATGGTTAGGCTGTGATTGAAAAGGGTACTTAGTGATGTTGGTAGTTCATGTTTTAGCCTGTTTAGAAGACAGCTTGGGATGTCATCTGGTCCAATAGAGACCATGTTCTTTGCCTTGGACAGGGCTTTGAAGATTTGTTCTTCAGAAGTTTGGGAGGGATAAAGGAGTGAAAGTTTCACCGAACCTATCCACTAGCAGGTTCGCTCTCTTTGTAGGGTCAGTGTGTATGATACCATTGATCACCAGTTCTGCACAGGCTTGGGTCCTACACTTTAGGTTATGTACATAGCTGTAAAAGGTGTTATGGGTATCCTTGGCAGTACTTGCTAGGTTTCTCTCAAAGAAGCAGATGGAGGATTTGACAAGTTGTTTTATTTGCCTAAGGCTGAGGAGGGTGCTTTTTCATTGTTGGGTCCTTGTCTTTAGTTTCTTGGACAGCAACATTTTGCATTTATTGCACAGATTGTTGACACTGGAAGTCCACCATGGCAGCCTGATTTTACTTGGGGCTCTGGCTTTGACCCTGTCTGGTACAGTTGAGTTTATACACTTGTGCAAGTGATTGTACAGGGCATTAGTGTAACCTTCAGCGTAGTTACCTCTTTCAGCTTGGGGTTGGGCTTCGAATGCATTTAAACCTACACCTAGGATGGTATAGTTTGCCTTGGTGAAGTTTTCCTAGTCTGAATTCACCCTTTCTGAGTTCTGGTGTTAGTGTCAGTTCAAAGATGACTGATTTGTGGTCAGTTTTAACTAATGAGAATCCAACAGTTGCAACAGTGCACCTGTTTGACATGTTGGTGAGGACCAGATCTAGAATGTTTGTTCCTTTTGGCAGAGTATGGACAATTTCCTCCTGGGCATTTGAATTCACAAAGTCAAGGAACTTTTGTGCGAGTGAGTTTGGGCTAGAGTAAGTTTCCCAGTTGATGGTGGGATAACTGACATCCCCCATAGCCAGTGCGTTTGGTAAAATTTGGATTGTCTTTGGTTTGATTAAGTAGGCTTTGTGGCTGACATAACCCATGGAGGGAGATCTATAACTAGCTAGGACTTATATCAGGGTCTTACCCACCATAACCTTGACTTGGAGTAACTCCATGGAGTTGCCCAGTCTAACGAGAAGGGAAGTGAATTTCTCTCTAGTATAGATTGAAACACTGCTTCATTTCATTTTCACATGTTCATTTTGTGGTCTAAAGGTGTGGAAGGCCATGTAACCTTGTAGGGCATGGGTACTCTCTGAGGCCTTAAACCAGGTTTCTGTGATCCTAGAGTCCTGGCTATAACTACCCCGACCTGCAACTATCCCCTCTGGAGATGGTATATATGACTTAAGGTGTGCATGTTAGGAACAGATGTTAAGGCCATGTGGGACTCACCAGGTGAAGCTGTCTGTCATGCTCTGATGAGGTTGTGTGCCCAATCTGAATACCTACAGGTGCTTCTGCTATGATAACTATTCATGATGCTTCCCCCCTGTAGAGCAGCAGACAGTGCTATTGTGTCACTGCACCTTGCCATTTGCATGTTGCCATCAACTACAGATGCCGTGCTGTCATCAGCCCTATGTTGTCCTGTTATGTCTTGTTATGCTGGATACTCAGCCAGTGAAATCTAGGAATCCAGGAACACACATAACATTGTCTGCCCATTGCCATACACCCCTCTAACACCCTTGGTATGCATAGTACTGCTTATAGCATACTTTGCTATATATACATATTGCAGTGCAGGGTTTTACATTTGCACACCAGACATGCTAAGAAATGCAGGTCTGCTTCCTCATCTAACCTTCCTACCTGATCCTGACATTCCTATGCCCCTTCGCCAACATTCATCTTGCTTTGAAAGTAAAACAAACGTAAAAATGGTCACCTGTCCCACAAAAAGAATAATAGCTCTCCACTCTTCTTGACATACTTGATTTGGTACAACTAGCTATACAACATTATTTTATTGCTGTCACCTAGCTTTGGTGTGGTGACAGTTCATATTCAGCAAATTCTGTCTAAACTCCTACGTTTATGTTGTGAAGAAGTCCATAGTTATGGCTCTCTCCCAATACCATCTTGCAAATTCCTCTCTTCTTTCCCCTGCATCCTGCCTTCTGCTTACCCCCCCTCCAATTTCACCATATTTGTCAACCCCATTTTCACATGTTTAATATGGTCAAAAATTGAAATGCCACACAACATATATGGCCAGAAATGGCCCATAAGAAAGCCATCATTTATCTTCCCTCAGCATTTCCATGGACATTGGCATTATGCACCAATGCCAGGTGACACTGAATGGGTGTTCATGTCCTATAGCAAAACCTGGTCAGTTGTTGCCATTACCCAAAGTAGTCCAGTTCTCCTTGCACAAAGGTGCTGAAACATGCTGAGCTATCAGAATACAGAGTAAAAGGCAGGGTAAAGGAAATCAATGGCAACAGTTACTCTAACAGTTCTTTGACTACTGGATGTAGCCAAGTGCATCTTCCTCTGTGGAGTATTGACATAAATCAGTTGTCTGAAGATTCATTTCTGACTATAGCATCAATGGTTTGATTCCAGATGTATGTCACATTATTTCTTACTGTGATGTTGTACTTCTATGACATGTTTCATGACACATACCTTAGTTTTTATCCAGTAAAGCATTTGCCAGTACATCTATGACCATAAGGAACATTTAGTAAACCACCCCTATTCTACTCATGTCTTCGACAGATTTTGCCTGTCCTACATCATCTTGATCCCCAGTGCCATCAGTTACTGATACAGAGCATGACAGATGAGGACTAAGGAACACCATAATGATGTGCATTGATGAACCATAGCACCACACTTTCATATGTGTCTGTACATGTCTTAGGCTGATGGATGGAAATGTCATGTGATGCAATTTGCAGTGTCCCTTCAAAGGTGTGATTTTCACATTTGTGAAGCAGGATTTCCTTGGAGGGATGCTGAGCTAATGATCAAGTCTCTAAACAATTTTTTCATCTTGACAACTGTTTGAATCTAGCATTAGGTTAAATCCTTAGTGCCTTTTTTGATAAATGTCTTCCCTGTGAATGTGTTACCTATGTATCTAAGGCCCTTCTGTTTTGTCAGTTGTAGTCCTCAGTATTTGCACATGGTTTGGCGACAAGTAACTGTAGTAAGTGATGCTAAATAGCATTTCAAGTGTTATTACAAAATATGATGAGTTTTTGCCTTACACCACATTGTACATAAAATTAACTTGTGATTTTCCTTGAAACATGTATCATATGTAGTAAGCATAAAAGATTATTCCAGTAACTATAACTGATACAGTTTGGCCTAATAACATATTCATTCCTATGAATTCTAAAAGTCATGATAAAAATTAATTATAACAATCACATTCTGACACCTTTTATAAAATGATCTGCATGCTGAAGTCAAACCCTGTTTCAACTCTGCTTTTTCATAGGTTCATAGGTTTATACTAGGCTATCTGCCCTAAGGCATTTATAAGCCTAGCCCAAATTTTTGTGGCTTACGCCACCCCTTATATGAAAAAATACTGTGCCCATTAGTTTGTTGTGCCTCTGTCCAGCAGTGACACAGAGATGATTCCCGGGGTAAACCTACGATCTCCCATCCACAGGTCTAGATTTCTCTTGAAAAGAGTCAGCGAGGTGCTCTGCCTCACATGGACCGGGATTTTATTCCACAGCATAGGGAGTCTCTGAGTGATAAATCTATCCCTCCAGCATGTCCTATTTATATCCGTGCTAAGGTTTAAGTCGCTTGCTCTAGTGGTTTTGGTGGATTTGGATTTTTGAGGTGGAGCATGTCCATTAATTCTGGGTTGGACATGGCCTTGTATGTCAGGCACATGTCACCTCTGAGCAGACGGTATGCGACTGAGTAGAGCTGGAGTTTCTTCAATCTGGCAGCATATGACAGATTTTGGAGTCCCTTTATCCTTTTGGTGAGGAACTTTTGGGGTCTCTCCAATTGCTGCAGATGTCGGGTGAGATACATCCCGAATGGGGCATTGTACTCGATCATTGGTCTGATAAGTGAAGAGTACAGGGAACAATGACCTCACTAGATCTGGATGTGAATCCCTTCATGATCAGGTGGGCAATGTAGAAGGTCTTTCTAACCACTTTAGCAATGTGAGTGTCAAAAGAAAGGCCACTGTCAACCTGGGTCCCCAGGTCCCTGATAACCTCTTCTGTGCTTAGTGGATTGCCACCTATATGGTAGCTTGGGGTTACCTTGTTTTTCCCGAAGGGTATGACTATACATTTTTGGCGTTTAACTTCAGGCCATGGCTCTGGCACCAGCTATCTGTTTCCGTGAGTCCCTTCTGAAGGATATCCGTGTCCGATGCACTTTCCACTATGGCCCAGTTTGCAGTCGTCTGCAAACTTTGTCAGCCAAAGTCCTCCCATGCTGGCCTGTACTTCTGAGAAGTAGATGCCAAACAATAGGGGCCAAGGACCGAGCCCTGTGGGACACCACTTGTGACCGGCTTGGAGTCTGACACAGCGCCAGCAACTCTAACCCTGTGGGTTCTGTCCTTAAGCCAGTTTGCAACCCATCTTGTGACATATGGGTTTACATTTAAGCTGGTAAGTTTTTCTACAATACCCGAGTGGGGTATTGTGTCAAAGCCTTTGCAAGGTCAAGGTAGGCTGTATGGACTGCCTTTCCCTCATCAACGGCCTTGGTGACTGTTTCGAAGAAGTCGACCAAGTTCAAAAGGCATGATCTTCCCTTGACAAAGCCAAACTGGGTCGGGTCCAATGTCTGCAAGTCCCTATATCTTTGTTTATGAGCTCCATTATGATCCTCTCCATAGCTTTGCAGACTAGACTTGTTAAGCTTATGGGGCGGTAATTACCAGGGTCCGTAGAGGCGCCGCCTTTGTGGAGTGGGACCACAGTTGCCGTCACGCCACTCCTTGGGCACGTATCCTGTGGTAAGGCTGAGATTAAACAGCTGCCTTATGTGCGGATTAATTCCTCATTTAGCTCGTGTATCACACAGCCGGGGACACCATCCGGTACCATTGATGCTGTGTTTTTAGCTTTAGAGAGCAGCTTTCACCTGCGCATTTGAGATGTCCGGGAGGCTACACTCGGCTGGGATAGTTATCTCTCCTTTAGGGGAGAGGGGTGAAGTTTGCACTGAACCTGTCTGCCAGTATGTTGGCAATGTCTGTGGGTTCAGTGATTTTTGTATCATTTTGGACTAATTCTGAGCATATCTGGGAGTTTCCACCCAGGTTCCTAACATAGCTGAAAAAGGCCTTATGATTGTCCTTTGAATCCATGGCAATTTTTCTCTCAAAATTGGCCTTAGTTGATTTTATGAGTGCTCGTAATTTTTTACTAATAATGATCAGGGGTGACTTCCCTTTTATGGATTTTGTTCTATCATGTAATAGCTTTCTCCTCTTATTGTAAAGTTTGTTAATGGCTGGGGTCCACCAGACTGGACGTTTGCCCTTTGTGGAAAGAGTCTTGGTTTTATTTGGGATTGCCTGATCCATGCAGTCCTGGAGGTGTTCATAGAAGGCATGAGGTTACACTTTGTTTCGCAGAGAAAGATAGATTGCTGGTGGATTTTCTCCACATAGCATGGTCCAAAAGTCAGACTTCTGCTGTGCCACTTGCATTAAGTACTGTCTCCTCTAGATAGCATAGCTAGTCAGGTAGGGGGTTCTAATCTCACAGCAGTCATCTTCCTTGTATATGGAGTTGTGTAAATATGACCTTAAC
This sequence comes from Protopterus annectens, assembly GCF_019279795.1. NCBI lineage: Eukaryota > Metazoa > Chordata > Ceratodontiformes > Protopteridae > Protopterus > Protopterus annectens. Next base: position 1,287,148,834 of record NC_056726.1, on the reverse strand, counting down.
TCTACTGATTTCAATACTCACAGCAGTCAGCTTCTGTGAGTATGTGAATGAAGTTGTGCAAATATGACTTTAACTACTACTGATCTCAATAAAGTAGCAACCTGGGGAAAATTTTATATTGCAGGGTGAGTCCATATCAGTGTCAGACCCTCCTCCAAGCATAATCTTCTCTTCATCACAATGTTGATGTCATCCTCTATAACAGGCACTCTCATGCTGTAAAAGGTAGATTTCTGTGGGATTGCTTGCATTAAGTACTGTGTCCTATAGATTGTATAACTAGATAGGTAGAGAGTTCTAAGCTCACAGCAGTCAGTGTGTGTGTGTGTGTGTGTGTGTGTGTGTGTGTGTGTGTGTGTGTGTGTGTGTGTGTGTGTGTGTGTGTACATATGTAGTTGTGTAAATATAACCTGCTCACAATAGAATAGTTGCCTAGAGTTAACTTTACACTGTCGGATGAGTCCACATCAATATCAGACCCTTTTCCCAACATCATCTTCTTTGCAACACAATGCTCATGTCATCCTTTATAAAGTGCATTCTCACTCTGCAAAGCTCAGACTTCTGAAGTGGTGCTGGCATTAAGCACTGTGTCCTCTAGATTGTATAACTAGATAGGTAGGGGGGTTCTAATCTTACAATAATCTTCAACTTGTGTGCTTGATGGTAGGTCTATAGCATCACTGGAGGGTTAATGCAACAGCTGTACTCCTTTAACTCCCACTTATGAGAAGCATTTCCATAATCAGATCCATCTCACATACCCTTTTCATCTGCCCATAAACCCATACTGTCTGCAATCACTAATGAGGTCACCCTTTCAATAATGTATTTTCATACCACTAAAGTCAGACCTCTCCTATGGTGCATGTGTATAATACACTTGTGTGTAGGTTGTGCCATTTGATAGGTAGGGAGTTTGAATATAGCACTGTGACTGTCCTGACTGTGTGTGCATTTAATTCTAAACAGATGCAGTAGGGCTTACAGCTCTTAGTACTGACAACATTTATAATTGTACAAAGTTGTAGAAGTCATTTTTGCACACACATCTTCTTTGTATAACACAGCTGGTGTCATCCTTTCCAAGATGCAGTGTGCTGACATGTAGTCAGACGTCTCCTGTGGCATGTGTGCACAATACACTTGAGTGTAGATTGTTTCAGTTTATAGGTCAGGAGATTGAATACAAGAATGACTGTCATCTATGAGTGTGTGGTTCTTCCTCTTAATATGTAGAACTGGCTGCAAATACATATATGAGGTGCATCTATATAGTGTGATTTTGCTGTGTGACCACTTTTTAGCATAAAATAAAAGCAATACACAATAGTGATACCATCCATTGAAATGTGCAGTGTCACAGTTGTCAAATAAATCTGTAGTTGGCTTGTGCTTCAGAAAACCTTCATGAGCCTGTGATGTTAGGCATAATGTTTAAATCACAGTGCCACTGCTTACAATCAGCATACATGTTGTTAACAGTGCTGTCACCCACATGTGCTATGTTCATGTCTAGATGTTGTTTCCTGTTACAAGCATTTATTTTGCATTTATTTTGGAAAGGCTGACTTATAGTGTCATTTGAATAGATTGTCACTCCATTACAGCTGTAGTGAAACACCTCCTCAGCACTGAGGACATGAGACACTGTAATGCATGTTGTTGCCTAATTAAGGCAAATGTTCCAATATGGGCTATATCCACACTGTACATTACTGTTGCTCTACCATCACAATGACAACAGCATGGGGCTACAGGTTTCTTTGGGTATACCTATCTTCAGTCAATGGTGTCTGACATACAGCAAGATTATTTTTAGGTACTTACAGGGACACATAGCCCTTGATTCATACACACGATGCAATGCTTTCACATAACCAAACATATGACAACTGGCAATGCACTTATACCATGACACATTCATTGATACCACTACAGTGTTGATTTCCTCAATGCTTCGGCAAGTTTTCCAAACTAGCATTGCGCGACTCTAAGCATGTATGTCCATAATTGTTCTGCAGCAAAGAATTCCCCCCACATTTATACTTTGTACGTACAGAGTGGCAGAGGCTTCCTCTTTCCATTTTAGCAGATAAAAATGATGGTCAAATAAAGTACAGCTGATTGAATGATTTTACATCAGTGGACATCAAAGGCTGTTATAACAGTTCAGCTGTGGTATATGTGATTAATAGTCATACTGTTAGTTGGAAGAGTTGTAACGCTTGATGATCATATCTAGCATAGGAATTCATTTTGAGTGTACTGACATCACACAACAATCATGACATCACATCATTCTTATCGCTTGATATATTGCACAAACAGATGTGAATGTAGCTTTGGATTATACAGCAGTACATATTTGTTCTGCCAATATCATGGTGATAGTGCTACTGTGGCATGTGGATTGAGTACTGCGGTGTACTAGAGTGTGCTCTAGTTCCTGGGTGGTATGTGTAAAGACATACAGAGAAGCCGTCCTTGACCACAGAACATTGATATAAGACTAATCACAACTGTGTGTACATGAACATACTCATTTGTCATCAGACTGACATATTGATTTGACATTCATTATCAGGGATCCTTTCCTAATTTGCACATTCATTTCTTTTGTTTGTGACAATACCCAGAGTTACATCCTGTGGCACATGCCAACAATACACAGCTCTGGGGAATAGATTCTATCATAGCATTGTGTTTATATCTGTTCTTATCCACCTGCACAATAGCTGTTTTAGGCAGGAATGCCTTACAGAAGGGTATTATGCATGTCACACTCTGCTCCCACATTTGTAACACCACACATGCCAACAACGTATGGGATAAATAACACTGAAGTGCATAATTCTCTTCAAGGGTGATCCTCATCATACATGTATTAGGCTTACTTCAGTAATGTACGTAATACAAAAGTCACTGGTTCATAGGTTCATAGGTTGGTACTAGGCTATCGGCCCTAGGGCCTATACAAGGCTAGCCATAACAATCCCCTGGATATTTCTTCCCACAATATTTACTTCCTTGGACCCCTGTCTAGCAGGGCAACTGACGTGATCCCCGGAGTGAATTTCTTATCTCCCATCCAATCGTCAAGTTTCCTTTTGAAGAGGGCCAAGGAGGCACTCTGTTTGACATGTATGGGCAGTCTATTCCAGAGTATGGGTAGTCTCTGGGTCAAACCTATCCCTCCAGCATGTTTTGTTCATTGTGATGACAAAGTTTAGATCCCTGGAGTGTGTGGCTCTGAGGGATTGGGATTTCTTTAAGTGGAGCATGTCCAACAGCTCAGGGTTTGACATGGCCTTGTATGTTAAGCAGAGATCACCTCTCAGTAGACAATATGCCACAGAGTATAGCTGGAGTTTTTTCAGACGGTCAGCATAAGGCACCTGCTTTAGACCTGTGATTCTTTTAGTGAGGTATTTCTGTGGTCTTTCCAACTGTTGCAGATGTCTTGTGAGGTACATACCAAATGGGGCATTGTACTCTATAATGGGTCTAATGAGGGATGGGTACAGTGGGACAATGACCTCCTTTTTCTGGATGAAAATCCCTTAGTGATGAGGTGTGCCACATAGAAGGATTTCCTGACTGTTGTGGCGATGTGGTTATCAAAGGTGAGACCACTGTCCACCTATGTCCCTAAGTCTCTCATCACACTTTCGGTGTTTAGTGTACTGCCACCTATGTGGTAATTCATGGGTACATGTTTTTCCCCAAAGGGGATAATTATACATTTCTTGGCATTAAGCTTGAGCCCATGGCTCTGGCACCAAGCATCTGTTTTTGTAAAGCCCTTTTGTAGAATATCCACATCATTTGGGGATTCAATAATGGCTCCCAGTTTGCAGTCATCTGTGAACTTTGTTCGTTGCATTCAATCTGTGAACTTTGTTAGTCAAAGTCCCTTAGTGTTGGCCTGTACTTCAGAGAAGTAGATGCCAAACAAGAGTGGTCCCAGCACTGAACCCTGAGGTACTCCACTTGTCACCTGTCTGGAGCTGGATTTGGAGTTGGCTACTTTTACAGTCTGGGTTCTGTCAGTAAGCCAGTTGGCAACCTATCGAGTGATGTAGAGATTTATGCCCAGCTTAGTAAGTTTATATATGATTCCAGATTGCGGGATGGTGTCAAAGGCCTTGGTGAGGTCCAGATAGGCTCTGTGGATGGCCTTACCCTCGTCGACAGCTCTGGAGACTGATTCAAAAAAGTCAATCAAGATCAGGAGACAAGATCGGCCCTTCACGAATGCAAACTGGGTGGGGTCCAGTGTTTGAAGGTTGCCAATGTCTTTGTTTATAAGTTCCATGATAACGCACTCCATGCCCTTGCAGATCAGGCTCGTCAGACTAATGGGACAGTAGTTCACGGGATCCAAGGTGGATCCCTCCTTGTGGAGTGGGATAACTGTAGCTGTGTGCCACTCAGTGGGCACAAAGCTTGAGGTGAGGGTATGATTAAACATGACACTTAGGTGAGATGCCAGTTCATTTTGTAGTTCATGTAGTACACAGCCCAGGAAGGCATCTGGTCCCATGGATGCTGTATTCTTACCTTTGGAGTTGCGGTTTCTACCTGTGTGGCCGTGATTATCAGAATTTGGCAATCTTTTGGTATTGAGATGGGCCCTTTAGGGGGTGAGAGGGGGGGTGAAGTTGGTACTAAATCGATCTGTCAGGATATTAGCAATATCCTTGGGATTAGTATATTTAATGCCATTCTGTTGTAGCTCAGAGCAGATCTGAGCATTGCCATTTAGATTCTTGACATAGTTATAGAATGCCTTGTGGTTATCTTTGGAATCTTTGGCAATCTTATTTTCGTAACTAGCTTTGGAGGATTTTATGAGGGATCTCAGCTTCTTACTGAGGCTGGTAAGGGAGTTTTTTTGCATCCTGGGATTTTTCTATTTTCTGCAACAGTTTCTTCCTTCTGTTGTATAGTTTGTTTATGGCAGGGGACCACCAGATTGGCTTCCTTTTTTTGGAGGAGAGCGTCTTGGTTCTATTTGGGATGGCACAATTCATGCATGAGTGGATGTCCTCGTACAGTGCCTTAGTGTAGGATTCAGCAGTCAGACTTTCAGCTCCCGTCTGCATGGGTGTCATGAAGTTTGCCACTTCTGCCTTGAGTAGCATGAAGTTGGCTTTGGGGAAGTTTTTTTTGCGGAGGTTTCCTTACTGGGGGGTGGAGGTGGGATGTGGATGTCAAGGGTTATTAGCTTATGGTCAGACCTGACCAATGAGGGGGTGATCACTGGTGTGGAGTATCTATCTCCCATGTTGGTAATATTGATGGGATAGGTTTTATTCTTGCAAAAGGAGATTGTGGCTTCTAAGCTATTCCTATTTTCCCTCATGCAATATTGACAAAATACACGCTATGCAAATAAACCATAATGTATGTACTATCCTTGCGAACTGTCATCTCAACTCAGCATGTAAACGACATTCATGTCATGTACTCCCATGTGTTGCAATGTTAATTTGTGTCACATCTTATAATATCATGTCTGTTTTTATTTAGCAATATTTTCTCAGGAAGTATGACTACTATTAATTATTATATGACATATGCATTGCAAAATGTAATTATTACAAAACTGTGCTTGTGACATTAACACCTTCACAAGTGGAGTCCCTCAGGGATCTATTCTTGGAGTGCTCCTTTTTGACATTTAATTCTCTGAAGTCAAGGCCAATGTCAGTGGTCTCTGGGTGACTAAATCTGCAGATGATTGTAAATTAGGAGTGGTCATTGAATCCCACACAGCACAAATGTTCTCTAGGAGGGGCTGACATAGACAAACAACTGCTGTCAGAGCCATGGACTAAAACTAAATGCCAAAAAATGCATAATAGCATCCTTTAGGAAGTCATCCATTTCTTATAACTAGCATATTGACAACACACCCCTTACAGTTGACTCAGTAGTCAGGGACTTAGGGACACACATAAACAGTAATCTGGCCTTTACACACATACATAAATACATACATACATATACATACTGTGATATACTAATGGTAGAAGAGCTATATACTCAAAGGCATAATAATGTGGTAAGACTGTTGCACTGGGGATTGTGCAAATATTATGGAAGTGAAGTGATTGAAAAACAGTGGAAACATGACCCACAAAGCATCATAGAAAATGATGAAGTTTATATCACATGGGCTCATCCATTACCAACAGTTCAAAAGACAGATGCTACAAACCAGATATAGTGGTCCAAGAAAAGAAGACAAAAGTAGCATTGATCACTGAAATTGCCACACTCAGTGACTAGAGTGTCTTGCATACAGAGAGACCCAAAGTTAAAAAATATCAGGATTTGCAAACAGAAACGAGAGCAATGTGGAAGAAAGATACTCAGATAGTTCCAATAGTAGTAAGAGCAACATGTCTTCTAAAAAAAGAGTCTACAATCATGTTTAGATGTGTTACCAATACATGTAACTACATACGAATTGCAGAAGGAGTCATTACTGGGCACATCGTGTGTGCTGTGAAGAGCACATTTGGCTGACATCAAAGAGTGAAACAATACTAATTTCATAAACTTTAATCATATTTTGAGTTAGGAATGGGGTCAATTCCTGTCATGGTATTAGGAACCAAAAACATTTGGAGAAATTAAAGGGAGAAAACATATATACATACATACGTACATACACACAAATATTTCAAGCACAGGCATTAATGCCCTTTCAGCTTGCCGATACTCCCAAACTGTTGTTCCCATAATAAGTGTACAGCTGTTCTTAAAAGTATCTATAAACTATTGCTTGCTTTAATGTAACTTGGTCTGTTCCATGCATCAACTGCTGTCTCATTTCCGTAGAATTTTCTGCATAGGTTGTCTGATGATTCTTTAGTACTTTTTGACAATCCCAAATATTCCCAGAGATAAATGTCTCTAAATGCCCTATATACCTGAATACGATCTCCTCTTAGATATCAATAAGGGAAACTATACAAGTTAAAATATTTTACTCTTTCATAATAACTTAAATTTTCACATCCATGGATGCCCTTGGCATGTTTCTGCTGTACTCTTTCCAGTTTACTCATGTTTGTTTTCTTATAAGGTTTCCATATTGTTATTCCATACTCAAGTTTGGGTCAAATGTAACTAGCAAACAATGACTTCATCATTTCTGATTTCCTAGACTTTATATTGTTTTTATACAACCTATAGTTTGATATGATTAGAAAAAGCTCATAGATGGATCTACCCATATACCCAGGTCCTTAAATAAATCTACAGTTTCAATCACTTTGTGCTGTATTAAATATTCACCTTTCAATTTATGGTCTCCCAAATTTTGTATGCTTAGTTTCTGATGTATTTATCAACATATTATTCTCCTCTACTAAAATAGTCAATTTAGTCAAGTTCTTATGCAGACATGGCTTATCTATAGCACATTTAATCAGTATTCCCAAGTTAACACCTCAGATGAAAATGTTAGGTCTGAAAGATACAATCTAAGCATGTAAGTACCTAGGACAGAGTCCTGTGGGGCACTCTGAATGTAACCAAGAATTTCATCTGTCCATTTGCTATATG